>NC_135573.1:256275778-256590120 GCF_965152235.1 Eretmochelys imbricata
GGGCAGGACGGTACTGCTCTGGGGTCCTAGGTAGGAGGCTGGTGGTTAGAGAGCCTGCATGTAACTGCAGCTGGGTGTGTCCCTACCTTTGTGAAAGTGAAAGTGCAAGCTTGGAGGACTCTGCAGCTTGACACAGCAGCACAGTGTGAGAGGGAACCCAGGCTGGTGAGTCAGAGGGCTCACTGGTACCCCAGCTCCAAGTGGCACCCTGGAGGGAACCCATCACACATGCAAACATTTTTTCTGGTATGGTTCCTCTTGTGTATTTTGAGGTATTTCTTCTGCATAAACCTCTTTCTTCCCTTGGTGCATCTAACTAGTGCCTGTCCTCTGAGAATGCTTTGATGTGTTTTCACATACCTCTGTTCTCATCCATACTTTCAGCACTAACTGTGGTCATGACATACATATGGAATAAAGAAATATAGAATGTATTTCAAGGAAAAAAGCAAGCAATTTAGCTGAATCTTTAATAAAACTGTTCAGTCCACTTCAGAACACATAAATGTGTAGCCTACTTAAACATACAGTTTTCTGAATAATTATAACTGTTCAGCACACTGTACAGGGCAGAACTTCTGGGAATTACATCAAAGAATGAGCTAATGTGCATTTCAGTTATTATGCTATCATACTGGGAAACACAGATGAATATTATCAGAAACGTTGGGAATATTATTTCCAATACTTTTGATGGGGAGTGGGGGGAAGAGAGAGAGAGACAGAATTGTATCATCAATAGAAGAAATTATCCCAGGACATTTGCAAACTGCTCTTGCATTTTGATGACTAATGTGTTGTGGTAGCAATTCATTGGTATTTTCAATATCATTTGCAGGGCAGGATTCTCCATATATATATACTACCATTTTAAAAAGAAATAAGAGGACAGTTTACCTGAATCATTAGTAAACAAGTCAAAGGAGTCCCATGACTTATCATCTGAAGTAATAGTTCCGTTGGTGTAGTTAAAATCCCTGACACACTTATGTCTCAAATTGCCCTTAAAGAGCTGGAGGCCTATGAGGGCAAAGACACTCAAGCAGAAAACGGTCAGGATCATCACATCAGTAAGTTTCTTAACAGACTGGATCAGTGCACCTACAATGACCTTCAGTCCTAGAGAGATAAAATTCAACAGCGTATGGACTGAGAAACTGATACACATACAGTATACCATTTTTTTGAGATTTAAAACAAGATACAGCAGCCATCGTTTCATATTTACTAGGCCAGTGTTACATGCATCTTTGCAATACAAGCAAAGCCCAGATGAGAGAGAAGTGATCAACATGAGAAATGTAGTTTTTTCCCCTACACACATTTATCCCTAGCACTTTTGCAGGGAAAGCAAGTTGTCTGGAGGGCAGAAGACTTCTTATGTTCTTCCCCCATGTATTGCACCCTCTTCCATGCAAGGATCAGGATAGTTTGTCTTTCATAATCTAGAAAGTGGAATAAGCATCATGCTAATAAAATTTACAGTGATGCTACCTAGGGAGGACCTGTGAACACTAGAGACATACAGAAAATAATACAGACGGACCAGAAAGAGACCAATGGACCAAATTCATCAACCTTATTCAAGTTTTAGACAGCCCTTCCTTAATCAGGCAATACCTAATTGACTTTCCTGATTAAGGAATAAGTAAAAACTGAATAGGATCTGAACCAATAATAATAAATATTAATTATAAAGCACAAGTCTGTTGATGTATTGACATTGCACAGTCAAAACAATGATAAACAAGAACAATTAGAAGGGCTTTTTGTGTAATAGTCATTATAAAGATCAAACAAAATCCTCAAAGACATAAATAAACAAAATAAATTAGATGGCAAATTGTTTCCAGTGCTTAAATGACTGGGCCAACAATCCTGAGACACCATCCATGCCCACAAATTCAGTGGTATCTGTAGCAGCTGAAAGTTATACAGATAAAAAAAGACAAAAGACCTGAAAAAAAACAAACAAACTAATAATGAAGTAGTTGGAGGAGAAAATCACTTGTAGTTGGCAGAAAATATTCAAAGATCTGGGCTTCTTACCTGGGACTATTGAAATAGTTTTTAAAGCTCTCAGAACCCTGAATGTGCGAAGGACTGAAACACTGCCTAGATCACTAAACGCCCCTGCATATCTGTAAAATCAAGACATGACACAACATGCTATTGAATTGAATGAACAAAGCAACTACTTTATATGCGTTTTCCCAACTGCTAACCCTTCTGAGTATATAATATCTTGTGCATTAGTAAACCGCATGTCAAGTTCTCATCCTAAGTGTTATAAATCTATTTCTTGGTTACTTCAATAGAAACTATTTACATGGTAGTGCTTGATTATGCATGTTGCCAACTTCCTACAATACACTTTTAAATTTAAACTAAAATAACACAGAAATTATTCAAAATTATGTATTTCAAGCTGAGGAAGAAGAAAATAATTTCTTTTTGACCAGATCCTCAAGTAAAACTTCAAAGTATGCCTCCTCCCTAACCCCACAATAAAGCTCTCAATTCCCCCTGTGCCACAGGCCTACCTCCTAAAAAAAAAATCAGTCTATTTTCCTCACTAAAACAAAATGAATCAAATCTATCCTTTAGAACTGTATTCCATATTCCCACAATGCAAACCAATCAGTTCTCCCCCCCAATAGCTCCATTCCACAAAAGAAGCCTAACATCCTCCCATAACACAGAGTCCCCAATAGCTATCAACTACAACCTTTCCTCTTCTCTGCTTCTCAGCTCTATCTGATATTAGCCCTTCCTTCCCCTGCCCCACACACACATGCAGGCACACATACAGACACAGACAGACACACACACACACAGTTCTTTTGGCCAAGCAGGAGGTCAAGCGTGAGACTTTGAGCGAGTCACGACTTCACGGGCAGAGATATTAATGAGGTGACTCAGAATGTTTCTCCTAGTTTATTTTACATACAATCTGGTTTTTTTGGAGCAAAGATGGAAAAGACCACAGCAAAGCTTCACATAGACACACTAACAGAGGCACGTGTAACTCCACATTTCTTTCTTCCTTTAATGGTATCATTTTGATATTCTTTTCCTTAGAACAATAGTGCCACGTGAACTAGTAACAAAAAGGGACCTTTGGATAAGATGGAACTCTAAAGTCCATGGCTGTATTTGTGTGTGTGGTAGGAAGTTCCTCATCTCCTCTTCATTGACTGGGCTGCAGTCAGTGTGCTGCCACTGGGAGCACAGTGAGTGAGAAGCTGTCTGTGCAGACAGCTCAGTGGAACGCTGTAGGGAGTAGCTCCAGCCACTGTTGGTATGGAGTACACTTCGTACTATCTACTACAATGAAATATTTGGAAATGCTATGGATGATAGTATTGCCTGTTTATTGCCTTACTGTGATAAAAAGAAACCTAGACAGAAGGAACTAAAAGACCCAGTATCAGGGGGTAGCCGTGTTAGTCTGTATCCACAAAAACAACAGATTTATTTGGGCACCTTAAAGACTAACAGATTTATTTGGGCATAAGCTTTCGTGGGTAAAAACCCCACTCCTTCAGGTGCATGGAGACATGCACTTCTTCCATGCATCTGAAGAAGTGGGTTTTTTACCCACGGAAGCTTATGCCCAAATAAATCTGTTAGTCTTTACAGTGCCACCGGACTCCTTGTTGTTTTTAAAAGACCCAGTATCTTTGGAACTCACAACACTCTGGAATGTTTGGAGTAATCAAATAAAACCTGGACTAACAGGTTCTACCTCTGGTTGGCACTTATATTTGAAAGGAAGCTAACATAAAAATGTATATCCCCTGTGAGTCTTGAGCTGTGGATTGCAAATATTCTTGACATGCTTGTGTAACAATCGAAGAGTACATAATACAGTGGCTTAATGGGTTTGATTTTATTTCCCTCTTGTGGCTGCCACTGTAATAGCTTTCTAACTTCAGTAGTTCAAGCTCAAATTGTGTTTCTGGTGACAAAATCCCAGATTTGATTCACTGACTACAATGGTGTCTGTACGTACGTGGCCGTAGTGCCTTCATACACATGCATTCACATTCACACACACACACACACACACACACACACACACACACACACTTCATGACACTACAGATATTAAATCTCACTGCCTGTCAGGTCAGATCCTTTTCCTATTTCAAATAAAGGGGTTGCTGGTTTCTATGTGATGGAATACAGCATATCTTACTGCTGTCTTTGCCCTCTGTACAGTCCCTTTTATCTTTTTTTGAGGGATTGGTATACTGTTGCTATCCTCTACACCCTACAACGAAGGGGATTCAGGAGCACTAGATAGCTTTTCCAGATACAGTTATTGTTCCTTAAAATGATTTTGTGTCGTGGGTGCAAAGTAGAACAATTTAGCCACTTCAGTGAAAAGTTAGAGGAAAAAATCAAAATAAGCAAAAATACTTTAATGGCATGATATCCCTTAATCAGAGGTGAAAGTAAGCCGGTACGCCTCAGTACAGCATACCGGTAAGAGCCGGTGCACCGTACAGGGGCAGCCCGGCTTCCCCAGGGGGCAATTTAAAGGGCCTGGGGCTCCAAGCAGTGGCTGGAGACCTAGGCCCTTTAAATTGCCTCTAGAGCCCTGCTGCTGGAGCCCTGGGGTAGTGGCTGCAGGGCTCCAGCGGCTATTTAAAGGGCCCAGGCCCTTTAAATAGCCGCTGGAGCCCCGCTGCAGCTACTCCAGGGCTCCAGCGGCTATTTAAAGGTCCGGAGCGGTAGAAGCAGGGGAGCCGCGGGCCCTTTAAATAGCCCCCAGAGCCCTGGGGTAGCAGGGGCTCCAGGGGCTATTTAAAGGGCCAGGGCTCCAGCTGCTTCTGCTGCCCCGGTCCTTTAAATAGCCGCTGGAGCCCCGCTACTTCCCCAGGGCTCCGGCAGCTCTTTAAAGGGCCAGGGAGGTAGAAGAGGGGAGCCCCGGGCCCTTTAAATAGCCCCTGGAGCCCTGGGCTGCTGCTGCTACCCTGGTGGGGGGGGGCACTTACCTGACAGGGTGGGCTGGGGCTGGCTCTGACCTCCTCAACCCCGCCCCTTCTGCCCTAGGCCCCGCCCCTTCTGGGGGCCGGAGCTGGCCCCAGAGTACCGGTAAGTCACTCGACTTACTTTCACACCTGCCCTTAATATATATATACACTCTTACTTACGCCAGAACAATGACACTGAAATCCAACCAGTTCCATGGATCTCGAAGGAAAGTGAATTCATTCAGACAGAATCCTCTTGCCAATATTTTTATCAATGATTCAAAAGTGTAAATGCCAGTGAAAGTGTACCTGGGGAGTAAAGTGTTCAAGAAATGCGAGAACATTAGCAATTAGTGGAGGAGGCACAGTCAGCGTACGCACTCTGTGAGTTGCCTTAGAGCCCCCAGGAGCTAGTCCAATGGCCCCGCTGAAGATAATGGAAAGGCTCCATCGGTTTTGATGGGTGTTCGATCAGGATCTAACTCATAGGCAATTTGAGATATTAGCTGACAGCAGTCTGGATTCAGTTACCAACATCTGTGTCTGCAGCATATTCACTTACCTCTGACAGTTTTCTTTGCTAAAATTTTAAGGTGTCTCGGATTGGGCAATCCAAATTTGAGGTAACCAAAATCACAGGCCACTTTTAAAATTTGTGAACATAATTCATATAATCACTTGTCAATGTGCCAAAATAGCTGTATGTTGGTCAGTTTGTGAATCTGGTAACAGGATCTTCATTTTAAAGGCAGCATTGTTTTAAATGGAAATTGTCAGTAAATGCTCTGCTGGCTTTTCTGAGTGCACTTGTCACTTCAGCAAGAACGAGGTCTCCTGCGGGGATTCTAAAAGCATCTGATACACAGAAAATATGTTCAGAAATTATTTAACAGCAATGTAGCCCTTTTCACTGAGAAAAAATATTCTGAAAATACTGTCTGAATTCATTCAAACAGCATTTTCAATTCTCACAGCATATAATATTCTGTCTAAATTCTGACTCCCTTACATAGAAACTTAGGGAGCCACACTATTACAAATGGAGATGCATATTAAAATCATGCCACAATTTTATTCAGATATTACAGTTAGCAAAGTGGATGAGCTGATAGACCAGGGGTGGGCAAATTATGGCATGCGGGCCAGATCTGGAACCTCAGAGCTTTGGATCCAGCCCACAGGATTGCCACCTCCATGGTACCATGAGCCCTGCGCTGCTCCAGGAAGCGGCCAGCACCATGTCCCTGCGGCCCCTGGGGGAGGTGGGCAGAGGGCTCTGTGATCTGCCCTTGCCTGTGGGTACCTCCCCCCTAAGCTCCCATTGGCCGTGGTTCTCCATTCCTACAGGCAAGGGCAGCGCACAGAGCCCTCTGCCCCCCTCCGCCAGGGGCCACAGGGATGTTGTGCAGGCTAATTCCCAGAGTGGCATGGGTCCAGGGCCAGGGCAGGCAGGCAGGGAGCCTGCCCTGGCCCCGGTGTGCACCGCTACCACCCCAGAGCCGCTCCAGGTAAGCGGCGTCGGGCCGGAGCCTGCACCCCAAACCTCTCCTGCACCCTGCACCCCAACCCCCTGTCCTGAGCCCCCTGCCACACCCCGCACTCTTCCTGCACCCCAACCCCCACCGTATCTTGCACCCCTCCTGCACCCCAACCACGTGCCCCGAGCCCCTTCCTGCTCACCGCACCCCCTCCCACACCCCGCACTCCCTCCTGCACCCCAATCCCCTGCCCCAGCCCTACATTCATGGCCCTGCATGCAATTTCCCCACCCAGATGTGGCCCTCAAGCCAAAAAGTTTGCCCACTCCTGTGATAGACTGAAAGTTGTTAATTTAGATGCTGATCCTGCAATGTGCTCCAAAAGAGCAGGAGATGCAGTGATGTTAATGGGATCTGTGCAGGTGCAGGGATCCAGCTACATAGAGTTCATTACAGGATTGCCAGCAGCAAGTGTTCAAAACTCATAAGCAAGGCCCGAAAAAGTCACACGATTGGCCTAAAAATAATGATGTTTTAGAAATAATACATTTGGGGTTCTTTTTCTTTGCCTTCTGTTGTTGAGGCCATTAGGGTTCACATTTTCAAGTTTTCCTCTACAACTGTGAGGGCTAGAATTGTACCTTTTTTCTGAAATCTGAGATTTTCAGGTTTTAACATGACTCCAGAAGCTGGGGCTTTAAGACAAAATACTAAATATTGTGCTATTTAGTGAAAGTGATAAAATTGCGAGAACTGGCAATGCTGAAGACAAGGGCCTTACTTACTGACAGAGTTCCAAGAGCAAAAAGCATCTAACAGAATATTTTACTAGAGCAAATAGTGCACAAATCAACATTACTGAAAGAATTTTAAAAAGACAAAGGACAACTTCTTGAAATCCTTATTCAATATTGACATTGGTGGGAGACTTGTCTGGGTAAGCACTGAGTAAAAACTGAGGAAGGACTTCAGGGCTTAGAGCAATGAAAGGTGGAGGAAAGGTAAACAATAAAAGAAATTTAGCACTTTTTTTTCCTTCATGGCTCAGATTCTGCTCTCCAATGAGTTACTCTGGATTGACAATGGAGCAAGTGAAAATAGATGATGGCCCTATTTCCACAAAGCAATAATCCTGAAGTTCTAACACAAGCAAAATTCCTACTGACCCCAATATGACATTACCTTGTGAGAGGACTACAAGATTAGGCCAATTAACTAATTAGAACTAGAGAATTAGGAAAAATAAATTCCTACAGAAATACTTACTCAACATACTTGTTCCATACAGGAGATTCAGGTGACTTAGACTTCCCAGGAGTCTCTGATATAGCCATGAAGACACAATTGGTTAAAATAGTGCACATAATAAACATAGTGAACAATGTAAGTAACAGGAGTTAAGGTAAAGAACATTATTGTATAATCAGAAAATGTCACTACACAAAGTGTTTTAACAGTTGTGAATTTAATATTTGACTTCAAAATAAAATTGTTAAGCATGTCATACAATTTGATGTTATTCATTTTAGTTAATGTCACCTCATAATACACTATTATTAACATTATTTAAAATACAGTTCCATCTAAGCAACTAAGATTGGGACTTCATTGCACTAGGCATCACATGTAAAACTTAGTAAGAAACAGTTCCTACCTCAAAGGGCTCAGGGTCTAAATAGGTAAGAATGACAAAGAGAGGGGAAAGGGATGTATTTTTATCCTCATTTTACAAATGAGAAACTGATGTGCAAAGAGATAAAGGCCCCAGATCCACAAAAGTATTTAGATTTCAGTGGAAGTTAGGAGTCTAAGTAGCTTTGTGGAACTGGGCTGAAGTGACTCGCCCAGGGTGACACAGATAGTTGTGACAGGTGGGAATTGAAGCCAGATGTCAATGCCCCAGGTCAGTGCCTTAGTCACAAGACCATCCTGCCTCACACACAAACCTTTTGTTCAAAAAGATATGTGTAGAAAATAGATCACTGCTTGGCACTACTCTCCTTCTACCCTTCCTCTTCCCTCATATAATTTGTTACACTCATTTGTGAAGTCTCCATCTTAAATTGTATTATAAGCTCTCTAGGGCAGGAACCATGACTTTGTATGTGTTTATACTGCTTCTGGCTGGTGTCCTTGGGCACTAATGCAATAAAAGTAAAGGTAATAACAAGTGAATTCCTCATGAAACTCTGAGGCATGTATTACATTATGCCCTTTTTACAGATGAAGAAACAGAGTGATTAAGTCACTCATCCAAGATCACAAAGAAAAAGCCAGGAACATAATCCAGAGAGCTGATTCTGATATCACTGACACTGATTTTACACTGTAGTAATTATGGGTGTGAGCCTGAAAGCGGTGCCAGGGGTTTCCACTACCACACACACGGGATCTACAAAAGCGCTGAGCACAGCTCAATGGCATCACTGGAGCAGATCCCCACTTGCAACTGGTGCAGAAAGCGAAGTAGATATAGTCACCACATCACAGATGTGATCCATGTGCACCCGGCTCTGGAGGAGTGGGCAGAGGGCAGAAGGGGTGGGACACCACACTCCCTGTGGACATGCAATCCAGGAAGCATGGTTGTGTGCAGAAGATCTTCCCTCCTCAAATTCCCCTATGCCTACCAGCTACAAGTTTAGGAGCCATCCTTTCAGACAGGGACCTCCAGAGACCCAACAGCTGCACCAAAAGCACCATGGACCTGAACACAGGCAGCCCTGCTGGAGAACTAGGCTTGCCAGCCCAAGCGACCACACTTCAGCATGCTGGAGAGGTGACCCTAGACGAAAATCACCCTCCCTGTACCATTGCAGAGCCATATGCAGCACCCCTCCATCGGAGCCTGTCCCCTGCTGCTAGGGTGGGCTTTGGATTACAGAACATACTTCTCCTCAGGGTGCTCATAACACCTTTCAAGGGCTCCATGTGATTGGTGGCACTCTGAGAGCTGTACAGTGGCAGGATCATGCCCTCTTTGGGGTCTAAGTATCACTGTGGTACTCCAGTGTAACTTCACAATGTAAAACTGGTGAAACATTCTAGTGAACCAAGCACATTGACTTTAATGACATTACTCCCAATTTACACAGGTATAATGAGATCAGAATTGGGCCCTCTGTTACCTGGTTTCCATGGCCATCCTTCCTCTGTACAGATCTATCCCTGTACTTTCCAGTTTCATATACTAATAATAGTCATTTCTAAAATAATTCAAAATTATCTGTGTGCTATCTGGAGCACATGTATTATTGCTTTTAGAAAAAGGCTAGAGCCAACATATGTTCTAAAATATAACAAGCACAGTATAACTATCATTATCTTGTATTATTATTTAAAAAATAGAATGAGTAAAGCCAACTGAAAGGATATTTGTGAACCAAAATTTTAATCACTGCTCTTCTGATTGAATGAAAAGGGCTAAATATACACAAGGCACGTGTGGCAGTAAATCGGAAGATTGTTTTTCCTTTGTTCAGTACCATAAATGTCTTTAAAGAAAACAAAAAAATGAGAGATAATATTAAATAAATTAAACTTTTACAGAAATTGAATTGAGGATGTTAATGGTTTGTATTTATGGCCAGAGCTGCAGATTATACGCAAAAGTCTGATGTCTGGACTTGCACTTTGTTTGTTTAAACTGAAAGACTTTTTTGTAAATCTTGTCTATTCCTTTTGATTTCTTATATATTTATACCACACAATTTTCAATGAATCAATAAGAAATATTGTGTACTATGGAGAACACATTACATGTCCTTTTTTTCCCAAGGAAAATTTAGGCTATTAATTAATCAGTTGAAAGTTCTCAGTAGGAAACTTTCTTCTTTAGCCCTGATCTTAAAAAGAATGTCCAAAGAAGTCATTTTACTCATGTCAATATTCATAAATGGGACAACTCATGTGAGAGTCAATCTACATACGCCTGTGAGCATTTGCAGGATCAGGACCTTTATTTACTGAACCACTTTCTCAGAATTCACTAATATTGACATTAGAACTGGTCCAGAATTTTTCAATAAAAGTTTTTCATCAAAAAATACTGATTTGTCAAACCTGAAACTTTTCCCACAGAAGAGATGATTTTGGTTTGGTTTTGCTGAAATTTTAATCGGGAAGGTTTCTCAGGTCCAGGGTGGAATTTCTGAAAAAACAGGGACCCTGGAATTTCCGCTAAAAACTGGAAAAGGGGAGTGCCCTAACAACTGGGATATACTTCCCTTTCTCAATTTCTTTCCCGCTCTTCTTCCCTTTCTCAATTTCTCCAGTTGGAGGTCTTCCACTTTGAATAAATAACTAAATATTCTTTGGATCAGAGAGAGACTGACTCTATTGCTCAGTTGTTTGGCACTCACCTGGGGATATGGGAGACCGGGGCTCAAGTCCCTGTGCCAATGAATATTTAATTATTTATACAAGATGTAACAACTGCAACAGGAAAGACTTGGAGAAACCCATCCTATTAGCTTGGGGGATAGGTCTCTAACCAGAGTGTGGGAGACGTGGGTTCAAGTCTCAGAATTTCATGTATATTTTAAAGGCTAAGATATAGTCTATAGAAAACATTGTCAAAGAACTGGTGGTTTTGTAAAAATATATATATTTATTTTCTGTATTTCCTTATTAAACTTTGTAACATAGGAAAATAGACTGTATTAAGTGATTCTGACTATTAGCAGCCTTTAGAGAGAGGCTACATGTAATGTAGTGTCTTTGATCAGCCTACACATAGGTCTTGTAGGCTACAAGATACTTTAGATAAACCAATAACTCAGTTTTCTGTCATCGTGTAGTAATAGATTTTTATATTGTGTCCCATGTTATATTCAGTGTGGGTGAAATTCATCTTTGTGAAGAGGGCTAACATACACCACCAAAGTCCCACTTGAACCCTATTTGGACGGCTTAAGCAGAAAATAAGTGATGCATATGCCTCGTGCTGATTAATTTCATTCTGTTTGATTAGTAGATTATAAAGTTAAGGTTTTATTATATTATCACTTAGTACTCCAAGTATGTTAGGTACCTGTTTTATTATAACCTGATTTAATACAGCTATCTTAATATAATCATTCAAAGGAAGCACTGCCAAATTTAGCTTTCTGACCCCTAAACCAGAAAAGGCTCTCTACTGATAACTGGTCAAGGAGGCATAAAAATCATACCCCTCGGCATTAGCATCTCTTCTCTGAACTTCTTAATAAAGCAAAGTTAAAACAACAAACTTTTTTGATGGCTCTAACCTTGTGATCACTGTAGTAAGGGTCAAGATCCTCCAGTGGTTCCCCAATGAGCTCCTGAGGGGGAGTTCCATAGAGAGCAGGCAGCTTCTGGAAAGCCTGCAAGTCAAGCTGGGGTCGAGGTTTCTCTTCAGGCTTCTGACCTACACATTCCTTCTTGGCAGCGATTCGCTTCTCAATAGCAGCCAAGGATTCACGTGTGAACTTGCAGAAATTGTTAGAACATGGTAGTGAGAAGTCAGCCATCTTTTCATCCTTTTCCTCCTGTGATAGATTGTATCCCTAGTAGTGGAAACAGCTAACAAGAGGTACCAACGTAAGTGACTACCAAAAACCTGTCAAATACAACCAACCACAGTTGGCTTTGCAGTTGTCTTATAACTGCACATGCTTTTGTAGCTGTCAATCTCCTAGGGAAACAAAACAAAACAACCACCACCAAACAGAACTTGCATTACTTATTAAATGAGATGTCTTATGTGACAAAGTCAGGCTGGACAGCTGTAAGAGAGTGGTGGAAGACAGATATTTTAGCCTTTTCCCCTGTAAACTGACAAGAGTTTATCTCAGGTCAATCAGGGGCTTCTGGAGACCAATTAAGGGCTGCCCGAGACCTTTACAAAACTCTCTTCTGGTGAGAGAGTGGGAGGAGAGACAAGCTGCTGCAGGGTTAGTGGCAGCAGGGAGAGAGGCTTCTCCAGAGTGAGAGGCTGCTTTCCTCCCTGTTTAGGGGAAGGACTTGCACACCAGAGCCAATTACAAGGCAGCACCCTCCCTCAAAGAGGGGGGTAGGAAAAGATATCCCTTTTATTTTGTGTTGTGAATTTGTTTCTTTTGTTTGATGGAGGAGTACTCCTTGAACCTTGAAAATATGGCTAGAGAAATCCCACATGAGAAAACAAACACTCTGCAAAGTCGGGGTGATTTACTCCAGTACCCCCCTCCCACTGCAAGAGGAGGAAGTGCTAAGCCCAGCGAAACGGAGGAGGTGCCCTGCCACATTTGTTTCTTTCTCTTCATTAATTCCATCAAAGAGTAGCAAATTTGCTCTCTTGAAAAATGACAGGTTTCAGAGTAGCAGCCGTGTTAGTCTGTATTCGCAAAAAGAAAAGGAGTACTTGTGGCGCCTTAGAGACAAACAAATTTATTTGAGCATAAACTTTCGTGAGTTACAGTGAGCTGTAGGTCACCAAAGCTTATGCTCAAATAAATTTGTTAGTCTCTAAGGTGCCACAAGTACTCCTTCTCTTGAAAAAGGAGATAACAGATTCCTTTCTTGAAGCCTGGAAGTTCCCCCTTGCTGTCACCTCCCTCCAATCAATAAGATTCCACTTGCCCCCAAATGGATGGACAGCAGGGGTCCACCATTCTAAGAACTAAGCATTGGAGCTCAATTGCCAAACTCCAACTGCCATGGAACCAGTTGATACCAGTGTTCTATCTCCAGCTCCTGTAAAAGGGGCATGCAAAGCAAAAATGTAAAAGCAACTTAAGCAGCCTGCCGAGAATAGGAGCCCTGCTGGATGACTGCTTCTTGGAGCAGCTAGTCCTGGAACCCTCAAGGGGAGAGGCAATTCTTGATTTAGTCCTCAGTGGCACACAGAATCAGGTCCAAGAGGTGAATATAGCTGAACCATTTGGTCATCACAACCATAATGTAATTTAATTTAACATCTGTCATAAATATAAAGGGAAGGGTAAACCCCTTTGAAATCCCTCCTGGCCAGGGGAAAGCTCCTCTCACCTGTAAAGGGTTAAGAAGCTAAAGGTAACCTCGCTGGCACCTGACCAAAATGACCAATGAGGAGACAAGATACGTTCAAAAGCTGGGAGGAGGGAGAGAAACAAAGGGTCTGTATGTCTGTCTATATGCTGGTTTCTACCGGGGATAGACCAGGAATGGAGTCTTAGAACTTTTAGTAAGTAATCTAGCTAGGTATGTGTTAGATTATGATTTCTTTAAATGGCTGTGAAAAGAATTGTGCTGAATAGAATAACTATTTCTGTCTGTGTATCTTTTTTGTAACTTAAGGTTTTGCCTAGAGGGGTTCTCTATGTTTTTGAATGTAATTACCCTGTAAGATATCTACCATCCTGATTTTACAGGGGGGATTTCTTTATTTCTATTTACTTCTATTTTTATTAAAAGTCTTCTTGTAAGAAAACTGAATGCTTTTTCATTGTTCTCAGATCCAAGGGTTTGGGTCTGTGGTCACCTATGCAAATTGGTGAGGCTTTTTATCCAACATTTCCCAGGAAAGGGGGGGTGCAAGTGTTGGGAGGATTGTTCATTGTTCTTAAGATCCAAGGGTCTGGGTCTGTAGTCACCTAGGCAAATTGGTGAGGCTTTTTACCAAACCTTGTCCAGGAAGTGGGGTGCAAGGTTTTGGGAAGTATTTTGGGGGGAAAGACGCGTCCAAACAGCTCTTCCCTAGTAACCAGTATTAGTTTGGTGGTGGTAGCGGCCAATCCAAGGACGACGGGTGGAATATTTTGTACCTTGGGGAAGTTTTGACCTAAGCTGGTAAAGATAAGCTTAGGAGGTTTTTCATGCAGGTCCCCACATCTGTACCCTAGAGTTCAGAGTTGGGGAGGAACCTTGACATGGTGGCATAGTGGTGGGATTAACCTGAAATCATTTTGAGATCCAGTTGAGATTTTTTGAACTAGAAATACAGATTTTAAAAAGGAATTTTTTTTTCCTTTGGAGCAGCTGAAACTGAAAGCAGCTTGTTTTTTCTCTGCTTTGTGGCCAAGCAGAGACAAAAGGGGATTATCTTTGTGAATTGCAGGTTTTCTTTGCCTGGAGGCAGGGTACTTAACTCCTGCAGGGAAATTCACAGTCTTCCAACCCAGAGTTTTTTCTTCCTAAAAGTAAATAGAGGGGGTGTGTTCTACCCATTTGCTTTTTCTTTGGGCTGGGTAAGCAGGTTTCCAAGTAGTTGGAGGTTTTTTGCTTTAATTTGGGCCCAGAGCAGAGACAAGGGAATTGTCTTTTTCTGTAGGCTGACAATCACTATCAGAGAATAGGTATTCTATTCCAGCACAGCAAAATTTTACAGCCACGTTTTGTTTGTTTATTTCTAAACCTCGGGTGTAAAGTTAGTTAAAAACAGAGAGGTTAGAATGACAAAATCCGCAGCTCGACTACAGCTGGAATTAGCCAAATTTCAGGCTGAGGAAAAACAAAGGGAACATGAAAGACAGATAGAACTCATGCGACTGGAGAAGGAGGTACAGGAGGCTGCCCACAAGAGGGAAATGGAGGCAAGGAAGCATGTGGAGGAGGAGAAGGAAAAAGAGAGGAAGCATGTGGAGGAGGAGAAGGAAAAAGAGAGGAAGCATGTGGAGGAGGTGGAGAGGATAAAGGCCCAGCAGAATATACCAACAAACCCTAGCAATCCTTCTCCAGGTACCACTTCCCATCCCAGAAAGTTCCCCACCTACAAGGCAGGTGATGATACTGAGGCCTTCTTAGAAAACTTCGAAAGGGCCTGCCTTGGGTACAACATCTCTACTGACCAATACATGGTAGAGCTGAGGCCGCAGCTCAGTGGACCCTTAGCTGAGGTGGCAGCTGATATGCCTAAAGAACACATGAACAAGTATGAACTGTTTAAATCCAAGGCGAGAGTCAGAATGGGGATAACACCCGAGCAGTCTCGTCGGAGGTTCCGAGCCCTAAGGTGGAAACCAGACATGTCATTTACCCGACATGCCTACCACATTGTGAAACATTGGGATGCCTGGATATCAGGATCAAGTGTTGAATCTCCAGTAAATTTGCCCTTCCTAATGCAAATGGAACAATTCTTAGAGGGTGTTCCTGAGGAAATAGAAAGATACATCCTAGATGGGAAACCCAAAACTGTAATAGAGGCAGGAGAGATTGGAGCCAGATGGGTGGAGGTGGCAGAGAAGAAGAAAACTGGTCGCAGTTGGAGCGGAGACCAGAAGGGACCACCCCAGACCACACCCTATTACCGGGGGCCGCCCAAAGCCCCACCTACCTCCCAAAGAACCCTCCAGACCCCTTATCGTCCCACCACCCCGTTCTCCAGCAACCCTCCTCGCCCCAGTGACCCGTCAGCTGGACGATGTTTTAAATGTAACGAGCTGGGGCATGTAAAGGCCAACTGCCCCAAGAACCCCAACAGATTACAGTTCATTGCACCGGAATCACACCAGAGGTCCACAGGCCCAGATACCTCCCAGATACCCTTGGAGCGGAGGGAAACTGTGAGTGTGGGCGGGAAGAAGGTCACCGTGTGGAGGGACACCGGAGCACAAGTGTCAGCTATCCATGCTTCCTTAGTGGACCCCAATTTAATCAACCCAGAGATCCAAGTGACGATTCAACCCTTCAAGTCCAACTCTTTCAATTTGCCTACAGCCAAGTTGCCTGTCCAGTACAAGGGCTGGTCAGGAATGTGGACTTTTGCAGTCTATGATGATTATCCCATCCCCATGCTGTTGGGGGAAGACTTGGCTAATCATGTGAAGCAGGCCAAGAGGGTGGGAACGGTCACCCGCAGCCAGGCTAAACAAGCCGTGAGGCCTAGCTCTGTTCCAGAAACTTCTATCAGGACCCAGTCAGAGGTGATGGACCCGGACCCCAGGCCAATGTCTGCAACAGCAGTAGTGGATCCAGTCCCAGAGACCCAGACGGAACCAGTCCCAGAACCGGAACCAGCCGAACAACCAACACCAGACCCAGTGTCAGCACTGAATCCAGTACTTGCAACCTCAACACCAGAGGGCCCCACCGAACCTGAACTGGCAGCAGCCGATAACCCTACACAAAAGGCTCAGCCGGAGCCTGAATCCCAACATAGTGCACCAGCGGAGAGCGGTTCACAGTCAACAGAAACAGCTCCATCCCCTATATCGCTTCCAGAGGGACCAAGCCTAGGTCCACAATCCAATGAGGAACTGATGTCTCCAGCATCAAAGGAACAGTTCCAGACCGAACAGGAAGCAGATGAAAGCCTCCAGAAAGCTTGGACGGCGGCACGGAGCAACCCACCGCCTCTCAACTCTTCTAATCGATCCAGGTTTGTTGTAGAAAGAGGGCTTTTATACAAGGAAACTCTTTCTGGTGGACACCAGGAAGACTGGCATCCTCAGAGACAGTTGGTAGTTCCAACTAAATACCGGGCCAAGCTCTTGAGCTTAGCCCACGATCACCCTAGTGGCCATGCTGGGGTGAACAGGACCAAAGACCGTTTGGGGGGGTCATTCCACTGGGAGGGAATGGGCAAGGATGTTTCTACCTATGTCCAGTCTTGTGAGGTGTGCCAAAGAGTGGGAAAACCCCAAGACCAGGTCAAAGCCCCTCTCCAGCCACTCCCCATCATTGAAGTTCCATTTCAGCGAGTAGCTGTGGATATTCTGGGTCCTTTTCCGAAAAAGACAGCCAGAGGAAAGCAGTACATACTGACTTTCATGGATTTTGCCACCCGATGGCCGGAAGCAGTAGCTCTAAGCAACAGCAGGGCTAAAAGTGTGTGCCAGGCACTAGCAGACATTTTTGCCAGGGTAGGTTGGCCCTCCGACATCCTCACAGATGCAGGGACTAATTTCCTGGCAGGAACTATGAAAAACCTTTGGGAAGCTCATGGGGTAAATCACTTGGTTGCCACTCCTTACCACCATCAAACAAATGGCATGGTGGAGAAGTTTAATGGAACTTTGGGGGCCATGATACATAAATTCGTAAATGAGCACTCCAATGATTGGGACCTAGTGTTGCAGCAGTTGCTCTTTGCCTACAGAGCTGTACCACATCCCAGTTTAGGGTTTTCCCCATTTGAACTTGTATATGGCCGTGAGGTTAAGGGGCCATTGCAGTTGGTGAAGCAGCAATGGGAGGGATTTACACCTTCTCCAGGAACTAACATTCTGGACTTCGTAACCAACCTACAAAACACCCTCCGAACCTCTTTAGCCCTTGCTAGAGAAAACTTACAGGATGCTCAAAAAGAGCAAAAAGCCTGGTATGATAAACATGCCAGAGAGCGTTCCTTCAAAGTAGGGGACCAGGTCATGGTCTTAAAGGCGCTCCAGGCCCATAAAATGGAAGCATCGTGGGAAGGGCCATTCACGGTCCAGGAGCGCCTGGGAGCTGTTAATTATCTCATAGCATTCTCCACCTCCAACCGAAAGCCTAAGGTGTACCATATTAATTCTCTAAAGCCCTTTTATTCCAGAGAATTAAAGGTTTGTCAGTTTACAGCCCACGGAGGAGACGACGCTGAGTTGGCCCGAAGGTGTCTACTACGAAGGGAAATGTGGTGGTGGTGTGGAAGAGGTGAACCTCTCCATGACCCTTGGGCGTATGCAGCGACAGCAGATCAAGGAGCTGTGCACTAGCTACGCGCCAACATTCTCAGCCACCCCAGGACTGACTGAACGGGCATACCACTCCATTGACACAGGTAATGCTCACCCAATTAGGGTCCAACCTTACCGGGTGTCTCCTCAAGCTAAAACTGCTATAGAACGGGAGATCCAGGATATGGTACAGATGGGTGTAATCCGCCCCTCTGAAAGTGCATGGGCATCTCCAGTGGTTCTAGTTCCCAAACCAGATGGGGAAATACGTTTTTGCGTGGACTACCGTAAGCTAAATGCTGTAACTCGCCCAGACAACTATCCAATGCCACGCACAGATGAACTATTAGAGAAACTGGGATGGGCCCAGTTCATCTCTACCTTGGACTTAACCAAGGGGTATTGGCAGGTACCGCTAGATGAATCTGCCAAGGAAAGGTCAGCCTTCATAACACATCTCGGGCTGTATGAATTTAATGTACTCCCTTTCGGGCTGCGAAATGCACCCGCCACTTTCCAAAGACTTGTAGATGGTCTCCTAGCGGGATTAGGAGAATATGCAGTCGCCTACTTTGACGATGTGGCCATATTTTCGGATTCCTGGGCAGACCACCTGGAACATCTACAAAAAGTCCTTGAGCGCATAAGGGAGGCAGGACTAACTGTTAAGGCTAAGAAGTGTCAAATAGGCCTAAACAGAGTGACTTACCTTGGACACCAGGTGGGTCAAGGAACTATCAGCCCCCTACAGGCCAAAGTGGATGCTATCCAAAAGTGGCCTGTCCCAAAGTCAAAGAAACAGGTTCAATCCTTCTTAGGCTTGGCCGGTTATTACAGACCATTGTACCGCACTACAGCCAAATCGCTGCCCCACTGACAGACCTAACCAAAAAGAAACAGCCAAATGCCGACAAGTGTCAGAAGGCCTTTAACAAGCTTAAAGCGACACTCATGTCTGACCCTGTACTAAGGGCCCCAGACTTTGACAAACCGTTCCTAGTAACCACAGATGCGTCTGAGCGTGGTGTGGGAGCAGTTTTAATGCAGAAAGGTCCTGATCAAGAATTCCACCCTGTAGTGTTTCTCAGCAAAAAACTGTCTGAGAGGGAAAGCAACTGGTCAGTCACTGAAAAAGAATGTTATGCCATTGTCTACGCTCTGGAAAAGCTACGCCCATATGTTTGGGGACGGCGTTTCCACCTGCAAACCGACCATGCTGCACTGAAGTGGCTTCACACCGTCAAGGAAACTAACAAAAAACTTCTTCGGTGGAGTTTAGTTCTCCAAGATTTTGATTTCAACATCCAACACATCTCAGGAGCCTCTAACAAAGTGGCTGATGCACTCTCCCGTGAAAGTTTCCCAGAATCAACTGGTTAAAATCGTCCTTGAGATATGGAAAATATTGTTAGTCTTTATGTACTTGGTAGTATATTTCGAGATGCATGTGTCTTATTAACTCTGTTTTTCCTAGAGCTCCAGGAAGAAATCCCAGCCAGTGTTTCACCCTAGCTGAGATTTGGGGGGCGTGTCATAAATATAAAGGGAAGGGTAAACCCCTTTGAAATCCCTCCTGGCCAGGGGAAAGCTCCTCTCACCTGTAAAGGGTTAAGAAGCTAAAGGTAACCTCGCTGGCACCTGACCAAAATGACCAATGAGGAGACAAGATACGTTCAAAAGCTGGGAGGAGGGAGAGAAACAAAGGGTCTGTGTGTCTGTCTATATGCTGGTTTCTGCCGGGGATAGACCAGGAATGGAGTCTTAGAACTTTTAGTAAGTAATCTAGCTAGGTATGTGTTAGATTATGATTTCTTTAAATGGCTGAGAAAAGAATTGTGCTGAATAGAATAACTATTTCTGTCTGTGTATCTTTTTTGTAACTTAAGGTTTTGCCTAGAGGGGTTCTCTATGTTTTTGAATCTAATTACCCTGTAAGATATCTACCATCCTGATTTTACAGGGGGGATTTCTTTATTTCTATTTACTTCTACTTTTATTAAAAGTCTTCTTGTAAGAAACTGAATGCTTTTTCATTGTTCTCAGATCCAAGGGTTTGGGTCTGTGGTCACCTATGCAAATTGGTGAGGCTTTTTATCCAACATTTCCCAGGAAAAGGAGGGGTGCAAGTGTTGGGAGGATTGTTCATTGTTCTTAAGATCCAAGGGTCTGGGTCTGTAGTCACCTAGGCAAATTGGTGAGGCTTTTTACCAAACCTTGTCCAGGAAGTGGGGTGCAAGGTTTTGGGAAGTATTTTGGGGGGAAAGACGCGTCCAAACAGCTCTTCCCTAGTAACCAGTATTAGTTTGGTGGTGGTAGCGGCCAATCCAAGGACGACGGGTGGAATATTTTGTACCTTGGGGAAGTTTTGACCTAAGCTGGTAAAGATAAGCTTAGGAGGTTTTTCATGCAGGTCCCCACATCTGTACCCTAGAGTTCAGAGTGGGGGAGGAACCTTGACAACATCCTTGTAGGGAGAAAAATACCAAAGAAACCCAACACAGTAGCATTTAACTTCAAAAAGGTGAATGTGATGGGGTGTTCACCCCACACTAGACTGGAAAGTGTTAATGAGGGTGAGAAGGGCCAATTAAGTAGCTGGGCTACATCTGAGGGGAATTAGGTGGCCTAAGTAACCCCTGATTGATAATGGAGCCCAGCTGAAAAGGAACAGTAGGGGCTAGTATAAAGCCAGGAAGATGACAGCAAAAAAGGGCTGTAGTGAGCAAGCCTGCAGTCACTCTCTAGGGATTAGATATTTAAAGGAGGAAACCTATTGGAGGAGAGTAGAAACTGCAGGAATCCAAGCCCTGTAGGAAGACTTTACACAGAAGGTGGTGGGGTGGAAGCCTGAGAGAAGGTGTGGGAAAAGATTCAAGGAAACAGCAGCAAAGTGGAACATTGCAGACCTTGGCCACTGAGTAGAGGATCCCTGGGCTGGAAACCAGAGTAGAGGGTAGGCCTAGGTTACCCTCCCAGCGACTGGGAAAGTGGCACAGTCAGGGCAGTCGATATAAAGAGTGCCTGGGATGGTTTATCCTGTGGGATTTTGTCACCACAGGAAGGGGAAAACATATAATGATCTGGCCAGAGGGCCAACACACGAAGAAGGAGCAGATGAATCACAAAAAGGGAACACTGTATGTCTGTAGAATGAGAGGGGATGCAGTGTGAGCAATGGGAAGAAGGGGGCGTATCAGACATGAGGGCAGCAAATCACCAGACATGGCCACCAAGAAACACCAAGCGGTGAGTGCACACTATTACAGGGAACTCCACAAAACTGAGAAGACTACCTTAATGGAAATTAAAAGGAACAGTCTTGAGTGAAATGCTTGCAAGCTTCATGGAAGCTTTTTAAAAACACAAGAACAGTGGCTCAAATTATAGATATACTTCAAATAAAAAAACACTAAGACTACCAAAAAATGCCATCATAGTAAACAATAGAGTAAAAGGGGTAGGTAGACAAAACGACATCCTTTAAAAATTGGAAATCAAATCATACTGAGGAAAACAGAAAGGACCTTTAACTCATTGTAAAGCACAATCCCAAATATACATACAAAATTATGGGGTCTACATTTGTTGTTACCACTCAAGAAAGAGATTTTCAAGTCATCATGGCTAGTTCTCTGAAAACATCTGCTCAATGTGCAGCAGTCAAAAAAGCTAACAGAATGATAGGAACAGCTAGCAAAGGGATAGATAATAAAGCAGAAAATATCATAATGCCACTGTAAAATCCATAGTTCACCCATACCTTGAATGCTATCTCAAAATATATATATATTGTGATGGGGCAAGGCCAGATGGCTATAGAAAAGTAGTGGGAGATAGATATATTAGCTCCAGGCTAAACAAATCCCTGGTACCAGGATAAGTGAAATGGCAGCTGCTCCAGGTCAATTAAGACACCTGGGGCCAATTAAGAACTTTTCAGAAGGCAGGGAGAATGCTAGGTTGATTGGGACACCTGAAGCCAATCAGGGGCTGGCTGAAACTAGTTAAAAGCCTCCCAGTTAGTCAGGTGGGTGTGCAAGTCAGGAGCTGTGGGAGGAAGTTGCGCTGTTGGAGAGGCTGAGTAGTACACACCATATCAGGCACTAGGAAGGAGGCCCTGAGGTAAGGGTGAAGTGGAGCTTGAGGAAGTGAGGGCTGCTGTGGGGGAAGTAGCCCAGGGAATTGTACATGTCATGTTTCTAAAAGGTCAGCTACCATAGCTGATACTATTAGGGTCCCTGGGCTGGAGCCCGGAGTAGAGGGTGGGCCCGGGCTCCCTCCTCCCCCCCTTTGCCCCCTGTTTAATCACTGAGACTGGGAGACAACAGAGACTGTGCAAGGAAGGATAACTTCTCCTCACCTCCCTCACTGGCTTATGATGAAAATGGCTCAGTAGACTGTGACCCTTGTCTCTAGAGAGAGAAGGGTTACATGGAAGGTCACAGTGAGCCTCTGAGGCTAGCGAAATCCACCAGGAAACACGGGACCCACGGAGGCAAGGACAGAGCTTTGTCACAATATATATTAGATTTGGGGAAAGTACAGAGAACGACAACAGAAATGATTAGGGGTATGGAACAGCTTCCATATGAGGAGAGATTAAAAAGACTGAACCTGTTAAATTTGCAAAAGAGATGACTGTGGGGAAGATGACAGAGATCTAAAAAAATCATGAATGATGGGGAGAAAGTGAATAAGGACGTGTTATTTACCCATTCACATAACACTAGAACCAGGGACCGCCCTCTGAAATGAATAGTCAGCAAGTTTAAAACAAACATAAGGAAGTACTTGCTCACATAGTGCATTGTCTACCTGTGAAACTCATTGCCAGGGGATGTTGTGAAGGCAAAAAGTAGAGCTTAGTTCAAAAAAGAATTAGATAAATTCATTGAGGATAAGTTAATCAACGGATATTAGCCAAGATGGTCAGGATGCAACCCTATGCTCCGAGTATCCCTAAACCTGTGACTGCCAGAAGCTGGGACTGGACAACAGGGGATGGATCACTTGATAATTGTCCTGTTCTGCTCATTCCCTCTGAAGCATCTGGACCAGCTATTGTTGGAAGACAGGATACTGGACTAGATGGACCATTGATCTGAGCCAGTATGGCTGTTCTTATGGAGGGAAAAGGGCTGCGCTTAAGGGGGAAAAGAGGGCATTTTCACTCCACACATCCAGCTATCCTTTCAGTATCAATTTTAACCTTCCAGGCACTTAAAACAAAACAACAACTACAAAACCAATCACAAACCATGATTTGTGGTAACAGTAACAGAGCTAAAGATATATCAGAAAATATATTAAAACTAGAACAAACATGTTCAATACAAAATATTATACACACACCCTCTGTCAATGCTGGTCATACAAATATGAAGGCACTCTCAAGTATTACTTTGTATTCTAAAAGCTAAATTGGAAGCTGTTTAACACACTGTGCCTCTGATTTATGAACCAATAGCTGGACAATACACATGTAACCCTTCTGCCAGCTGGAGCCAGCAGCAACAAGGGGGTTCAGTATCTAGGGGTTCCTTTTCAACAATACAACACAAAACTGTCTTGAGCCCCCACCCAGTGACCTGGGACAATTACACACCACCCCCAGGTGCCTCTAAGAAGCAATACGTCCCCTCTTGCAAGCACAGAGTCTGAGTGTAGCAAAAACTTTTAATAAAAGGAGAGAATTAACTCAGCATTAATTTGGGAAAACACTGCAACTAGGGTTCATAAACACAAACCATGAGCAAAAGACCCACCCCCAAGTAAGTTGGGCAGTGTCCTTTTCCCCTCAGGATCTTAAGTCAAACAACCCAAAAGTCCCTTTAACATGCCCGTCCCTTCTCTGTACCCCACTCTCAGTTGCTGTCCTTGGCCAGTGCAGCCCCAGAGTTCAGAGGTTCATCCTCAGAGTTCTCCTCCCACCCAGTGTGGAAGGCACGATGGGTAAGGAGGCACCTTACATGCTGCATGTCTCAGGCACTCGCTCATCACCCCAACAGCTGATTGCCATGCCTCTGCGGGGCTCTGCTCTGGCCCTCTCCACCAGCCGCGCTACTAGCCACTTGCCACGCCTCTCCACCGGCTGCCCACTCACCAAGATGTCATCAGCCCCCCTCTCTACACACACAACACAGCTCTCTGTGATTTCAGCTGTTAGTGGGGGATCCTCACTGCTGGTGCACATTGGGCAGTCTCTTGCAATAGAGACACTGTCCCAAAATAAGTCTAACACTTAGACCTAGGTATCAGTGATTTCAGCTCTGCAGCGTGTAACAAGACTCTCAATTGAGTCTAAATTAACTCGTTTCTTATACCATGGAGAGAGAAAGGGTCAAATGGTGTCTAGGACCCTTAAACAGGGCCCACACCATTAGGTACAAGTACTGTCCCTACCCTCTCTCAACTCATTGAGCTTTGGAACCCACGTCCCCTGCATAGTGAGTGCTGTTCAGTTGAGGGTGAGTCCCTCCATTGGGGTATGCCAGGTACAGTTCTGCTGCCCTTGGTTCACACAACAAGGATAACAACCTTTATTACTCCTGCCCCAATAACAAAGAGACTGGGGATCCAACACCCGCCACAAGTGATCATTTGGGCAAGCAGTCCCATCATGCTGAGCACCTAGGCCGGGTGGGTATGTCCATGCAAACGAAATCAGCTTCTGAAGTCTTTTTCCACAGCTCACCACTAGATGTCAGAGGAAAGCTCATCCAAACTCTGCTTACACACATATTTTATGGCGTTTTGCTTAATTAGATTACGTGAGCAAAGAATCGATTGATCGACTATACACAGAAGGCAAAATTTTTGACAGTACCTAAGTGATTTAGGAGCCTATGTCCCATTTTTTTTCAAAAGGGACTTGGGCATCTAGGAACCTAATTTCCATTGACTTTAAATGATTCTTGGGCTCCTAAATATCTAAATAACATCTGAAAATGGGACTTAGGTGCTTTACAAAAATGTTACCCACAATGACAGTACATATTTTAAGCTCAGAGAAGTATAGAAATATTTGGAGGAATGTGATTCAAGACACATGAAATGTATGAAATGGACAGAAGGGAGCTTTGTACTCTTACAGTTTACTGTGTCTCCAGACTGGTCAACATGTTAATGAAGGAGAAAGATAGTCTTCTTACCTGCTTATTACTTTTCTTAACCCTTGTTGTAGGCTTGCATTCTGGCTCACAGGAATATGGGAACAATTAGCAAGAGCTTTTATTCAGAAGACAAGACAAAACATATTGTAGCAAAATGAGCAGTAGTCAAGGCTCGCCACTTGCCTTAATGTTATTGAGTATAAGGTGGCAATATTAGGATGGAAGAATCCCATGCACTGCTACAGACTAGGGACCGAGCGGCTAGACAGCAGTTCTGCAGAAAAAGACCTAGGGGTTACAGTGGACGAGAACCTGGATATGAGTCAACAGTGTGCCCTTGTTGCCAAGAAGGCTAACAGCATTTTGGGCTGTATAAGTAGGAACATTGACAGCAGGTCGAGGAACGTGATCATTCCCCTCTATTCGACATTGGTGAGGCCTCATCTGGAGTACTGTGTCCAGTTTTGGGCCCCACACTACAAGAAGGTTGTGGAAAAATTGGAAAACGTCCAGCGGAGGGCAACAAAAATTATTAGGGGGCTGGAGCACATGACTTATGAGGCGAGGCTGTGGGAACTGGGATTATTTAGTCTGCAGAAGAGAAGAATGGGGAGGGGGAGGGTTGATAGCTGCTTTCAACTACCTGAAAGGGGGTTTCAAAGAGAATGGATCCAGACTGTTCTCAGAGGTAGTAGATGACAGAACAAGGAGTAATGGTCTCAAGTTGCAGTGGGGGAGGTTTAGGTTGGATATTAGGAAAAACTTTTTCACTAGGAGGGTGGTGAAGCACTGGAATGGGTTACCTAAGGGAGGTGGTGGAATTTCCTTCCTTAGAGGTTTTTAAGGTCAGGCTTGACAAAGCCTTGGCTGGGATGATTTAGTTGGGGATTGGTGCTCCTTTGAGCAGTGGGTTGGACTAAATGACCTCCTGAGGTCCCTTCCAACCCTGATATTCTATGATTCTCTGAATATTCACCAAGACACTCCTCATGGTGTTGCCAGATTGCTTTGGTGAAGAAACTTCAGAGGCCAGGAAGGCAGAATGCAGAATAGTGCGTATGGTCATTCTTAACTTCCAATTTTTTATTTTCAATGTCTTTGAATTTTGACTGAGTTATGTTCTCAAACTGGAGCCTGTAACACCAGACTAGGAAGAGAAGACTGCTCAGAATGAGTCACAATACCAAAAAAAAAAAAAAAGGAGAAAATAATGAATTCTGGGAAGTAAAATTTGTTTGGTAGTTGATATCGCTTTTTTCTAGTAGAAAGGGATGAGTTTTGTGCTTTTGACCCCAGTTTAAGAAAATACTTGAGTACATGAGTCAATACATCCCTATTCTGGAAAACATGTCCTTCAGTGCTTTCTTGAATCAGGACCAATATATCTTTGCAATATTTCATTCTTTGCATCTTGATATTACATGCATGTGACTTTGAAATCAGTGCAGCTCATAATATTGTCGTGAAATTAAAATGAAATCTGCTCTAATGTATTAAAGTCCAAACAAATATTTGTTTTTTGTTGTTTGGGATAATTCAGATGTTGTGGTATTGATAATGAGAGCTGTGAATGATGGATGAAATGATACCCTTTCTGTGCAATGCACAGAGGGAATACAATAATTGCTCTGCTGTGCTATCTGCCAAATGTTACACGGGTGCTCATCAGCAAAAATGCTTCCATGAAAGACTACCAACCTCAAAAACTCAAGATATTAAAAAAATAATTTAAAACACTTCCTCCCCAGACCTCACCATTCATATTGTTTTGTTGAAGACTTTGTTACAGATTTCTCTCTTCTCCTGCATCAAAAAAATCCTTCAAAATATAAAAGTTCTTCAAATTTAAGTGAAATGTTCCTTGTTTATTCAAAACTCTTCAATAATATCCCATGAAGTAATTTATGTTACCTAAATGGTGCACTTGTGATTATTTTTGCATTTGTATCCAATCAAGGCTAGATTTAGCAATGTCATCCTCTCCTAAGGACTATTAGTAGCTGGTGCCAAAGTTACTCTAATATATAGGCAGGGACTGGGGTGGAGCCTGGCTGGCCCAAATTTGGCTGTAGGGTACACAAGGCACTCTAGAATCCCTTCTGATGGTGACTTTACCAAGCACTCCTTGGCCAGAGCTGGGATTCAGAGCCAGAGTGTGCTTTCTGGTCTAAATATTTGTGCAACTGTCTTGACCTGTGGACAATGGTTAGGTGCTACACAGGAAATAAAGGCTTGATCCTGCTGTCACAGATGTCAGTGGCAAAATTCCCATTGACTTAAATGGGAACAGAAGTATTTCTAAAATACACTTTTCAACCACTGAGAGTTGTGAGGTACCTAAACTTTTGCTAATTAACCTTTATAATTATTTAATATACAGGATTCAAGAAAAATGTTCCTTGTTTATTCAGAACTCTTCAGTAGTATCCCATGAAGTCATACATGTTACCTAAAAGGTACACTTGTGGTTATTTTTGAATTTGTATTGGATCAAGGGTAGATTTAGCAATGTGACCATCTGTGGATTAAATTGTTAATCCAAGGCCAGAAAGAGCTTTTTCCCCCTGATATTATGGAGGCAACAATAGCACATAGAAAATATTATGGCCTTTCATAAAATACTTTGCTGGTGTTTAAAATGAAGAGTTTTCTTGTTGGAGACAGTTTCAAGTCCTGAATGCTCAAACTGAGATCAAGAGTCAAAATAATGACCAAACCACCAAATATATGATTGATGAGCTGAGATTTTAACTTTTTGGTATAATTTTTGTAAATTATTCCTATCAGATGATTACCCAAATGTGTACCTAAAATATTACAGTAAAGGTGTTTTCCCTCACAATTTTTCTTTTTCAGGGATGTTACTTCTGATGTATAAACTAAATTATCGTAGAAGAGATTTTCTCTCTCTTTTTCTTGTAGTGACTATGGTCTGAATTCTGTCTGCCATTGAATCAGTGGAAGTACATCCATTTAACAGAGGTCAGAACTGTGGTTTGAGACCCATTAGGCTGATACTGGGGTGGAGGAGAGGGACAGGATAGATAATTAATGTTAGTGACCAATTTTGTCACTAGTGAATTACATTTCTTAATTCTTGGGTCATTTTCTCCTGACCCTTTTAAACTTTTCTTCTGATCAGTTAAGGACTTTTGTATAATATGTTCATATGTTATATTGTAAGTAACTGGAATTAAGTGTTGTTTAAAGATTTGAAGTGAAAATCCTAGCCCCACTGAAGTCAATTTTAGTTTTATCACCAACTTCAATGTGACCAAGATTTCACCTTTGTTTTCTCCTAGACATATTGATTTTATCCAGCCCATGGAAAAAACCAACTGCAAAGGTGACTGCTCTAAGTTGCACTGACTAGGCCCTAGGCCCTAGGGGGCCATTCTAGCAGCCAGCATAGAATGGTATAGGACCACCCTAGTCATGCCCTTTGCTCTAGCTTCAGGGGAGTCACTATGGTAGGTCTAAGCCAACTGACAGGAATTTTCTGGGAGCTGGGTAAGACAGCATTGGGGCTGGTAGAACAGTTCAAAGCTGCTGCAGATCAGGCCCTTTGTTTTCTCAAATGTGTTGTTATATTCCATGAAACTCTGATAATTTTAAATGAACATATCAAACAGACACGATATTGGTGAATTTTAAAAATATATTTTAAAGAAAACAATGAAATGTGTAAAGACGTATTTTGTACTTCCGTTTCTTAAAAAATGAAAGTGTAATGCAAAAACATTTTATAATAATTTGAAAGGTATAAAGTAAGATGAAAAAACAAAGAAACTAAGAGTCAAAAATATCATACCTCATTTTGCCTACCTATTTATAGCAGTTTACAAGAAGTTTGCTTCTGATCTTATTTACGCTAAAATATAAACCCAGTGTAACTCTATTGTATACTCTATGCAGTTACTCTGGATTTACACTTGTGTGTCTTAAATCTGTATCTATTATATGTGTGAAAGATTTCTCACTGTCCTTAGCCCTGATGCTACTCTGTGCAAAGGGAGGTACCCATTGTATATTGGCTTAATATCAGGAAAGTGACAAGGTGGTTTAAAGCCACCTTTGCATCACCATCCCATCACCATCATGATAATTAGAGGACTGGGGCAAAAGAAATCTGATGAGGTTCAACAAGGACAAGTGCAGAGTCCTGCACTTAAGATGGAAGAATCCCATGCACTGCTACAGACTAGGGACCGAGCGGCTACACAGCAGTTCTGCAGAAAAGGAACCAGGGGTTACAGTGGATGAGAAGCTGGATATGAGTCAACAGTGTGCCCTTGTTGCCAAGAAGGCCAATGGCATTTTGGGATGTATACGTAGGGGCATTGCCAGCAGATTGAGGGACGTGATCGTTCCCCTCTACTCGACACTGGTGAGGCCTCATCTGGAGTACTGTGTCCAGTTTTGGGCCCCACACTACAAGAAGGATGTGGAAAAATTGGAAAACGTCCAGCGGAGGGCAACAAAAATTATTAGGGGGCTGGAGCAAATGATTTATGAGGTGAGGCTGTGGGAACTGGGATTATTTAGTCTGCAGAAGAGAAGAATGAGAGGGGATTTGATAGCTGCTTTCAACTACCTGAAAGGGGGTTCCAAAGAGGATGGATCCAGACTGTTCTCAGTGGTAGCAGATGACAGAACAAGGAGTAATGGTCTCAAGTTGCAGTGGGGGAGGTTTAGGTTGGATATTAGGAAAAACTTTTTCATTAGGAGGGTGGTGAAGCACTGGAATGGGTTACCTAGGGAGGTGGTGGAATCTCCTTCCTTAGAGGTTTTTAAGGTCAGGCTTGACAAAGCCCTGGCTGGGATGATTTAGCTGGGGATTGGTCCTGCTTTGAGCAGGGGGTTGGACTAGATGACTTCCTGAGGTCCCTTCCAATCCTGATATTCTAGGATTCTATGATCCCCCTTCTGAGCTGATCTGTGCTAAGCGCTCCTTGGATGTTCAGAATCTTTCAGATATAACCACTTGCAGTGACACCACAGTGGTTCAGAGAATATTCCATTGAAGGCACTGGATGAGTAAGAGGGTTGATAATAGTATTTGGAACATTTTGGATCTAGCAAAGCAGTTTTAATACAGTCCTGGTTAGTACTGACTAAAAGTTATTACCACCTGACAGTTGTTCAGTGCCTTATTTGAAATTCATTGGTGGTCTGAGTCCAATTCCAAGCTGACTGCTGCCTAAATCACAAAGACACCATCACAATTTGGACCACTGTTGATGGTCTTAGCAGAGAAACTAAGGACTGAATGTGTATGGAAGCAAATTACACTCTTGCTACTTTCAGAGTAACAGCCGTATTAGTCTGTATTCGCAAAAAGAAAAGGAGTACTTGTGGCACCTTAGAGACTAACCAATTTATTTGAGCATGAGCTTTCGTGAGCTACAGCTCCCTTTGAGACAGGTTTGACGAACACTGGCAGGTTGGTATGAGGATGCTTAAACCTTCAATGCCTCAATGCCCATGCTGTAATTTTAATGAGGACAGGACTTCTGTCTCTGGCACTCTCAATTATTTATCATGCAATTATTATTTTTCATTGTTTAAGGATACACAAATCCTTTGGACTAGACAAAGTGGTTAAAATCATGAACTGTAGAAGACCGTGAGGAGCAATCTTTGCAACATTTAAGGCCACACTGGCAAATGACCAGAAACCTTAGGGGTGCAGGAAATTTGCATATGCATTTATCCACTTTAATTTTGTTTCAGTCTGAACAAAATATGATAAATATTATCAAGCTAAAATGTAACCGTCTTTCTAGCTTAATTAGAAAATCACAAACTGCTCCTAAGATTTTTCCTAAAAATTCTGATTCAATTTATAAGCAGTATATTTAGACCGAATAGTGTATTGAAAATTATAATTAAGATAAATATGAATTTATGTATGTTTCTAGCCCAAAAATTAGCAACATTTTAAATTAGAAACTGGTTATATTTCTACTGTCCATTTAGAAGTTTTGGTTAAAACTGATAAAACTAGATAAAAATCCCACTGAAACAACAATTTAAGATGAGGTTTTTTTATAACATACACACTGAAAATACCACAAACTTGTAATTTTTGAAGTGCTGAAAATTGCTTGCAGATGGTATCTTCCTAGATAGAAAAGGAGTTCACACCTGGAGTACCAAGTTTTGGAGTAACAAACTTATAAAAGGATTATTGAAAATCATCCAAAGACTGAAATTTTTGACTTCCAAATCTAAAAAAAATTACAACGTGTATCAAATTCTAGCCTAAAAGTTTTTAATCACAGAAAGAAGCTGAAACTCATATGCGCAGAATGTAGCTCTGAAGGTCCCATTTTGCATTAAAGTAATCTGAAAAGTCTATCTAGACAATAGAAGTTCCCAGTTTGCCATAATCTGCATCTTCACCTGCCCTGTTTATCATAGCAAGAAGCCAAGATCAAAAAAATAAGCAGTTTATCTCCCTTACTCACAAAATAGTTTCAGTTCAAATCCTACAATTTAAAAAAAAAAAATTCTACATTACTAAATACTTAGACCTATGAAACAAGCTACTGGAATGCATAGCGGGACCATGGACTGAGCTCCAAAAATGCTCAGAGCTGGGTACACCTACAGATTTACTTATGAGGATTTACAAAGTCTCTGTATGGCTTCTATTTCATTTTATACCATTTTCCCAGAGATTTACCACAAATGCAATCTTTAGGACCTTTCACTGTCCTAACTGGTCAAAACAAACAGACCTCTGACTCCCATTTAGGTGTCTTTAAAAAATTTATCTTCATTTCCTTAGCCAAATGCCCATCAAATATTTAATCTCAGACACTATTCCCTTCGCTACATCATTCTTTAAATTTATTTTCCCACGAACTCTCTCATTGGAGTCATTGCCCTGGTCTTGATAAAACCATGATCACCAAATATCATCTTCCAAGTTTCTCACTGACTTATTTTGGTTACAAATACAAAACAGAGACCTGATTAAGTCTGTGATTAAAAAAAAATCCACTTTAATATAAGACCTATTCTTTTCTTGTTTTCAGAATATAAAGGTTAGTCACAGTCAGCATCTGGTGTTCTTAAATAAAATAAACATTTTCACTTTATGATAAAATAATGAGGTATTAAACTTTCATTTATTGAAATAATTCCAGATTCTAGGGGACTCTTTGGTTTTGAAGAAAAAAATATAACTAAATAGTCTTTATTTTTAACAGTCTTATCTCTGGCATCTCAACATCAAAGCAGATCAAATTTTACTGAACCATATATTATGTCTTACAAATGTTGTTTTGATCCTATCTGAAATCATAGGGATACAATATACTAAAATTGGAGTGAGAGAAACTCCATTTCACTTCTCAGAGAAGTAAACATTCACATTTTCTTTAACTCCTGCCCAATTTTAATGTTCTGTTCAAACCACTCACCTAGATGAAAGATTTTGCTTAGCTTCTCAGATGTCTTTTAAGCAGGTAATACATCACTGAAGCAAGTAAAAGTTCCCAGCATTAATATTCCTATTCCCAAGAAGAAAAAGAATGCATTAAGTACATAAAACTTACATTCTTTTCCACTCCTTCTAAAGAAAGGCTCCAGAATTCATTTCATTAATTCAAAGAGAAACGAGTTTCAGGCCAGTTATCTCCCAAGGGTTAGAAAATTCTCCTCCGTGTATCACCATCTGTATCTCCCCCTTAAGCAATTCCTCTCCACCCTGGCTAAACTCTTACTCCAGAGACAATGTTATTTGTATGTGGGGTGTGTATATGAGGGAAGGGAGGGAATGAAGGAGGAGTGTGTGTTTGTTTAGATGTGAAAGTAACTAATGTGATTCTACAAGATCTCATGGGAAAGGCTGTAACTCAAGTAAGCAAAGAATGGGGGAGGCTCCTAGCTGAGTATTCCTTTACAATTTTATTTTATCTCTGCAGAAATAAGAGTATCTTTGACAAAAAAAACATTGTTTGCACTGAATCTGAACAAAGCAGATAGGAAATACAAAGGCAAAATCTATTTTACAACCTCTTCTCTTCATGTAGTGGACTCTCCACCCTGTCTGTATTGCAAAAACTTTCAGCATAAATACTTTCATATTATTTGAATATTTTTCCATCTCCTTCTAGCGAAATAGTGCAAAATATATACAGTGCTGAGTCTGAGAACTATACCGAAAGGATAAGGTCAAAATTAGAGGAGAAGAAAAGAAAGAAAGGATGTTAATGGAAAAACATGTATAGCTTTTGTGGTAGTGAAAGGTTGCAATCCACCTTCACTAATATGTTTTTGATATTCAGTTACTAGCCCAAAAATCATTAACAAATTCTAATTTTGAGGGCAAAACTTTGTAGCAAATTCAGAATGAATGTTAGAAAGCACAGATTAATCAGATGAAACCATAAAGTGTGTGTGGCAGTGGTGGAGGGCTTCTCCTGCTCATGAAGTCTCGCCAGTTCTCCAGTGACTGAATACAGCTGTTAAATAAGACTGGAGAAAGAACTGATCATTGTGGGGGCTCTACAAGTAAGGGAGTCTGGTGCAGGAGGTATTGTTTCCTATAACTACCCTATGGAAATGTCCTTCCAGAAAGTATTTAAGCTATTTTAGTGCATTCCTTTGGGCTCCAACACTCCCCTTTCCTGTAATCAGCCATGTTGAATGCTGTGTAGAAGTTCAGGAGTATGAGACTGGAGATCTGACCTCTATCCATCATCATCAAAGGACTGTCCATCAGTCTATCACTGTTTCTGTTGTGTCTTGGCCTGAATTTGGTTTGTGCAGGGTTTAGGATATTGGCTTTAGCTAAATAAGCTTGTAGTTACTTTTGGCCAGTTTCTCAATAAGCTTGATCAGCAATGGCAGGTTTGATAGCGGGCAATAGCTAGCCAGGTCCAGTGCATCCAGAATAGCTTATTTCAGCATTGGTTACTCTGTGACATGTTTTGAGGGGAAGGAAGATTCCTTCTCCAAATGAGGTGCTTTCTGTCTAAGTCAGAAGAGGCCCGCAGTTGCTCATGAGTCTCTTGTAACAAAAATGACAGGAAGGGGGCTGATTCACAGGTTTTGAGTTGTGTCTCCTTCAGGATGTCTGATAATATTTCCTCTAGTTAGGAAAGGCTGACCTCAAGGGATGAAAGCAATCTGGTAATTGGATATCATCGTAAGGGATTGTATCTGCAGATCCTGAGCAGCTTTTCCAAATGTGAGCAATATTTTTAACTACAGAGGATGATAGCTCTGTGCAATGCTTGCTGCTAAGTTCTACTGTGGACTACAGGCAGTCAGGGCTAATGACACAATTTACCAGAATTTATAGTTCCTTAGAGTGTATTTTGGCAGCTTCTGTGGAAGTGGAGAAGAAAGCTCTCAGGGCTTCTAATATAACCTTGCAATAGGCTGGGAGAAATTCTGTTTCAATTCCTATTTAAGCCTTAGTTTTCTGTCACTGATGCTCTGTCCTTCTTTCTTAGTCTAGCACATTGTGTCACAAAACCCGTGAGATATGTATGAGAGAGGAGGATGAATGGGCCATTTGGGGGCCAGTGTCAACAGTTAAGGCTAGCGTATATTCACCACATCCACAACTTTTATGTAGTGCTGGTGCACTGCTGTCTTTTGGCAAGTAATGTTTTTTGTTGTTGTATATTTAAAATTTGTTGAGAATCCAGCATTTTCACAAGAAGATGAGTTAAGTCCTGGGTGTGATGGGTTGGGTCACAGTGACACCCCTTGGGACTGTCACCTGATGTGTTGAGATGACCTCTGAGCCCATTTTCCCCGCCAGTTTGGGCCTCCAGAACCCTGCCTTGTTGAGCCAGACACGCTAGCCTGCTATAACACAGACCCATGGTCTGAAGCACGCGTCTCAAAGCTGCAGACATAACTGAAAACAGCTTAAGAAGTGCTACTATCTCTAGTACTCAGAGACCCAACTGCCAATGGGATCCAAACCCCAAATAAATCCATTTTACTCTGTATAAAGTTTATACAGGGTAAACTCATAAATTGTCCACCCTCTATAACACTGATAGAGAGATATGCACAGCTGTTTGCTCCCCCAGGTATTACTTACTTACTCTGGGTTCAATAATAAACAAAAGTGATTTTATTAAATATAAGAAGTAGGATTTAAGTGGTTCCAACTAATAGACAGAACAGAGTAAGTTACCAAGCAAAATAAAACAGAACACACAAGTCTAAGCCTAATACATTAAGAAACTGATTAGAAGATGAAATCTCACCCCCAGAGATGTTCCAATAAGCTTCTTTCACAGACTGGTCTCCTTCCTAGTCTGGGTCCAGCAATCACTCACACCCTCGTAGTTACTGTCCTTTGTTCCAATTTCTTTCAGGCATCTCTTTGGGGTAGAAAGGCCATCTCTTGAGCCAGCTGAAGATAAAATGGAGGGGTTTCCAGGGCCTTTTATATTTTCTCTTGTGGGAGGAAACCCCTTTGTTTTTCTGTGCAAAGTCACAGCAACAAGATGGAGTTTGTAGCCACATGGGCAAGTCACATGTCCATGAATGATTCAGCTTTTTGCAGGCTGACGCCATTGTTTACATGTTAGTTTGAATGTTCCCAGGAAAGCTCAGATGTGCATTGGCGTCTCCTAAAGTCCATTGTCAGTTAAGTGTTTCTTGATTGGGCACTTACTGAGAATAGTCCTTTCTCAAGAATCTGACCAAATGCTTCACTGAGGCTACTTAGAATCAAACACGTTGAGATACAAGCACATAGCCAATATTTATAACTTCAAATACAAAAATGATACACACATACAGACAGCATAATCATAACCAGCAAACTACAACCTTGCCATAGACACCCCACTTGACCTTCTCAGTACAAGACCTGGTGCAACCATAGGACCCTGGTTGCAACAATGATTTACACGGTCACAGTTCATGTCAATAACATCACGCTGGATTTGGTTGTCTAGAACTCAAAGGAAAGGATGTTATATCAACTATTTAATTCCATGGGCAAAACATATACTTCTAAAATAGGTTAGTGTGGAAATCCAGGAACAGTTAAAGGAAGTCACATGGTGCTGCTGAACTAGCCACACACACTGCATTTAGAGAGAAACAGCCAAAAGATTTATCCATCCATTTGGTTTCACTTCCTTCACTATTATTTTCAATTAACAGCATAAAGTAAGAGCAGGTTGCACAGATCAATCAAACAAATCTCAGACTTCATAATATAAACTCAAATTATATTATCTTTGTTCCTTTCAATGTCTTATGCTATCGATTTACCTTTGTCCTTACATGGCCCTCATCATCATAGTATCTGACACATCTATTTACTGAACGGTGATTTTGTTCTCTTAGGACTAGCTTGTAACTTGGATTAGATGCCCATGTAGGAGAGTAAAAACCACCTTATCCTTCCTGCATAGGCTATCTGGACCTTGGGTCCAGACACAGAGGAGTAAAAAGGCATTGTGGGCCAGATTTTAAAGATATTTAGGTTCCTAATCATGCAGATAGGTGCCTAGTGTGATTTTCAAAAGTGCATAACTCCCATTGAAATAAACAGCATTTAGACCATGTGCTGGGGTGTTTACCCCACACTTGCCCTGAAAGGGTTAATGAAGACAAAGAAGACCCAGAAGGCCACAGCTGAGAGGAACCAGATGACTAAGTAATCCCCTGACTGAGTGAGGGAGCCCAGCTGAAAAGGAATGAAAAGCAGGAAATTGGCAGCAGAAAGGTCAACTGGGAAACTCAAGGAAGGGGGAAGCCAGGAAGGTAGGACAAGGCTCAGGGAAAAGGCAGTAAGGTCTAGAAGAGAACAGACCTTGACTGCGGGCTAGAGCGTCCCTGAGCTGGAACCTGGAATAGAGGGCAGGCCCAGGTTCCCCTGCCAGCCACTGAGGAAGTGGCACCATGCGGCACTGAATGGGAAGACTGCCCAGGATTGCTGAAGGAAGACTTTGATACCCCCGAAGGGGACAATGCAGATAGTGACCTGGCCGGAATGCTGAGTCACAAAGAGGTGGCAGCAGCAGCTTGTGGAGCTAGAGAGGGGCTGCAGACTCAGAGAGAGAGGTGGAGAGATGGCGTGCAACCATGGGAAGGAGTGTTGACCTGATGATCTATTCCCCAGAGTGACCAGGAGGAGGCACCATCCTAGTGGTGAGTGGAGCACCCCATCACAGGCCACTAGAAACCTTTGAAAATCCCACTAGACATCTTTCTGCATCTTTAGGTGCCTACATACCTATAAATACCTGTCCCTCTGTGCTTACTCCCATTCCCTCCAGCTTATGGGTGGCGAGTGGACTGGAGAATAAGAAGTTAGTTCCTGTGTACAGTAACTGAAGTTCTTCAAGGTGTGTTGTCCATATGCACTTCCACTAATGGGTGTGCATGCAACTCATGTGCCAGAAATTGGAGTCTTTTTGGCCAAAAGTATCTGTAGGGAACATATGTGTTTGTCTGTCCTCATGCTCCATGCTGAGAGCACATATGGGTGAAGTGCGCCAGCTGCCATTTGGTTCCTTCTCACTGCAGAATTCCAAAGCGAGGGTGCTGAAGTAAAGAAGATGGAAGTGCAAGTTGTGGATGTGCATATGAAAAACACATCACAAAAAACTCCAGTACGGTAAACTATGAGTGACTTCTCATTCTCCAGTCCACACCACTGGAGCCTTCACATGTAAGAAAGTTACATGTTTGGTTGAAATTACTGGATTCAACAGCCTTCTAATTATTGCCCTCCCTAGTGTAGCAAGAACCTTGGAATACTAAACTGAGATTTTAAAAAGCTTTTATTCTAGTATCAGGAAATTTCAGTTCCTAGTTTTCTTTAAACTGCCAGCTTAATTACTTGTGTTTTCTGATGATTGTATATACAGTTTATCTGTTGTATTATATTATTTTACAGAAATTTAGACACTTTGCAGTATGGATAGAAAGTCACAGTCCCTGCTATGAAGAATTTACAATTTAATTTAGAAGTAACAAGGAGTGGAAATAACAAGATGAGGAATTACACATATATTGCAGCTCCATACACTATCTATCTAGGTTCTTATATGTCTGTCATCACTGTATTAGCTATGTCTAACTGGTCATTTGCTCATGCAGTTACCACATTTGTGAATGCAATTGTGCTAACTGTGAGAGCAAATTAGATATGCATCTCACTGAACATCTGTGCATGCAGTTCTGGAAAGCTGGCATCATCAAAAATATTAAAGATAAACATTTGGTCCTTCCGCATAGTCTAGACCCACGGTTCTTAAACTGTGGGTCGGGACCCCAAAGTGGGTCGGGTTCCCATTTTAATGGGGTGGCCAGGGCTGGCACAGACTTGCTGGAACCTGGGACCAAAGCTGAAGCCGAGCCCCACCACCCAGGGCTGAAGCCAAAGCCCAAGGGCTTCAGTCCTGGGTGGTAAGGCTCAGTTTACAGGCCCCTTGCCTGGGGCTGAAGACCTTGGGCTTTGGCTTCTCCCCACAGGATGGTGGGGCTTGGGCATTAGGCCCTGCCACCTGGGCTCAGGCTTCAGACCCCATCCTGGGGTCATGTAATAATTTTTCTTGTCAGAAAGGGGTTGCGGTGCAATGAAGTTTGAGAACCCCTGGTCCAGACGTTAGCCAGAAACATCATAGTAAATTCAATTCCCATTTCAATACAATCTGTTTTTAATGATATACAGTGGGGTTGGTAGCACAAACTATATCTGGAAAGATGTGAACTTTCTGATCATGAAATAAAAATACCAAACCACAGTTATGTCATGTTCTTTATCTCACAAAAATGCAACGGTCATAATTAGTGAAATTAGAAATTGTGAGGGAGAGGATGATGTAACATTTGAGAAATGTGATATAGATGGAAAGTTTAGTAATATGCAAAGTAGGGTTGAATTTCTATAGTAACATGCACTCAGAAAGGGGAGATTTTCAATACGATGTTCTTTCTCTTCCCCTGTTAAGACAAACATTTCAGCTTACAATTCTTCAACAGATTTCAAGCTTTCAATGTGGAATTGTATAATCCTTAATCAAAAAAACCCTTGTATGCTGTAACGGGTTAAACTTAAAATAAAAGTTTCTGAACTTTTTAACTGAAAACTTAACTGAAAACAATAGAATTTCTAATTACAAAGAGATATAGCCTGCAAAAATAGGATTTTGCAACTTCTGTAGACATATATAGGACAGTAGTTGAAATGAACTAGAAAGTACTTCAAACAGTGTTTAATTCACATTTAAAGCAAAGCAAATAAAGGACCAAACTTTCCCCCATGTGGGTTATTCCTTTGTAGGAAAAAGAGAAGTCAGTGAGTTTAGTATCAGAGAGGTTCCACCTTATTGTTTATTGGATGTTGTTGCAGGATTTGCTTTCATTCCCATAGAACAGATGGGGATTGCGCCGGAAATACAGTTCTCACATTGTAGGGTAAGGTCTATCCATACATAGATCCAAAGACTCCACATAACTTCTAGCCTCTTCAATGACCTCTGCTGACAATCCAACCCCATGGGGAGAGAGGGCTGCTGTACAGTAAGGAAACTCATAAACCAATGCTGATGCAGTGAACATTAACTTACATGGAGATTCCTCACCCAGTGTAAAGGCTGGGGAATGATCTGAAGTAGTTTTTAGTGATTTGCAGTGCTTTGTAATAACAGAGATTAGAATAGCTCTTATGTTCTATTATATTCAGCTTTCCTTTAAGAGGAAAACCTAAGCCATTTTCTAGTCTCCATAGTAGTGGAGTCTAATTGTACAAAGTAGTTAATTGGCATCTTTGTCAAAATAAAGAGCTAGTATAAAGGTTTCTCATTTCCTTCTATCAGAGAATGAAATAAGAAACGACACTGATGTAAAATCCAAACTCTTTTAAATGGATAATTGGTATTACAGAATAAGAGGAAATGACTTTCATTTTAAGAACATACTGAAACCATTCTGTGGCATACAGTAATCTTCAGATTTCTAAATGGTCTAATGCACATTTCAAACAGCAGGAAAATTTATTTAAGTACTTAAGTAGAGTACTCTGCATTGCTCCATTTTTCTCCTCTGGGTGGTCTAACTACACAATATTAAGAGTTACAGTATTCAGTCAAAGTGAAGTTAAAAAGTGAGCATCGCTAATACTACTTATACCAACCAAGATTAGGTATATCTAGGGGTTTGCCCTGACAATACCAAGCACTTTACCACTCAAAAACACATACAGTAACAATAAATCAGTTTAATACACCCTCTGAAAAAACATATAACCAAACAGTAGAAACATTTTATTATTAATCTCTTTGAAGAAACAAAGCACATAAACCTGATTCTTTTCTCACATGCACGGAAATCAGGAGTAACTTCAATTAAATCAAGGGTCTTATATGTCTCTATGATCTTTGTGAGAAGAGAACTGGCTCACAATATATAATATATGACTTTCATAAAACTATGTGTGGACTTTGATCTTTCTATGAAGTGAGGAGAAGGTGAAAAGAGGAAACACTGTTTGAACTTCACAGCCTGTGGAACTGTTTCACTACTGTGTTACTACAGTTTTCCACCAATGTAACTTAGATAAAATTGACATAAACCTGAAGTAAATAAGTGATTAGGTAAGCGCTGTGTATTTAAATTACATGATTTATTCATTCTCTGTTGCATACGTGAGGGAAGAATGGGTCCTCCACTTAACAAAATAATGGACTTGATTTGCTTCTCAATTTCACTAGTTTTACAAGGGTGTAACTCCATTAACTTAAACTCAGTTAATCTTGATGTACACTGAGAGGAAAATAAAGCCAAATAACTCTGAATTCCAAACAATTTTAATCAAGACAGTGGAACCTGGTGCAGAAAGTGCCTGATTCATGTTTCAAAGATGAGGTCAAATCTTCTAGTCTTGTTTATGCTGTAAATTGTATTAAGACTGCTGACTAGACATCTAACTCCGGTGAGGAGGAGGGGGAATTTATAGAGAGGAAAAGCAGATTTAAGAAGAGGAAACAGATGCTTTCATGAACTTACCTAAGAAGGAATACTGTTTATGTTAAATAAGGATGATAATTTACTTTTCACTTATGTTAACCAGCCATGAAAGTAGGTCTCCGCCCTCCTTGAAATACTTTAATTTGTACTAGTGTTTTGCTGTCATGCATACTTTAGGTTTGATTTAGAACTAAATGAAGACATATTCTGTATGACCTCCTCCCACTCAAATGGAAGGACAGTGCTAACATGAGAGAATTGGATGGCATTCAGTATGCTTCTAACCTCTTCATTGCTTGGGTTTTTGGTCACCTTGAGTAAAAACTTTCAACTTCTCACCTGTGCACTTTGGAAATTTTTAAAGCTAAACATATAATAAAATCAAATAATTATACTGCAGCTGCACCCATGCATTCTAAGATGAATGTATTTTGGGAACCACAGTAAGTTCCAACTTACTAGGTAATTATGGCTGGATGTTTGAATGCAGCTAATCTTTTCAGTTCAAGTACTTCTCTGTCTCATATATACATCAACCAGATCCTGCTACCACTGAAATCAGTGGCAAATCTCCCATTGACTTCACTGGAAGGAGGAGCCAACTTGTGATTTGTAACATGCTTGTCCATGATGCCAACTGAGACTTCTTGACTGCAGAAGGGATTCAAGACTGCACAATTCAAGCTGCAAAAAATTATGTTGCAAACACAATTCTTTTTCAGGGGACAAGTTGATCACTGAACATCTATTAGACATGATGAATTAATCATTGCATAATTGTGATGACATTCTACATGAGCTGTGCTTTTTTTGCCATATTTACACCCCCAGATTGAAATGCCCTGGGTGAAAAAAGGAATTAAAAGGAAAACAAAGATTACTCACCCCCAGTAACTAAGGTTCTTCAAGATGGGTTGTGCACATCACATTCCACTTTGGGGGAGGGGGGAGGTTCCCAATGTACTCATGTCAGAGACTTCTGCTAGGAGTACCACTAGGCGGCACATGTGCCCCTGCTCTCTTCATGCACCCAGCTGAGGGCATAAAAAGGGGATGTCCGCTGCTTGCCTTTCAGCTCCTTCTCCTCACTCATGAAACATTGTCCGAAGTATCAAGGGAGGTGGGAGGATTGTGGAATGTATATGTACACAACACTTCTCGAAGAACAACAGTTACTGCAGGTGAATAACCACTTTTTCTCTTTCAATGATTATGCATGTTAGAGTCCACTTTCGGTGACTCTGTAGCAGTTCCCAAAGATGTGGTGGGACTTTGCAGCATGTGAAGAGAGGCTGCAGCACTAACTTGCTGAGGTTGCAAGAGGCTTGAGTGATGGCATAATGTCTTGAAAAAGTATGCACAGGTGACCATATTGCTACTTTGCAAACGTCCATAATTGCTATGAGCATAAGCTTCCGGGGGCTACAGCTCACTTCATCGGATGCATTCAGTGGAAAATACAGTGGAGAGATTTATACACACAGAGAACATGAAACAATGGGTGTTACCATACACACTGTACGGAGAGTGATCACTTAAGATGAGCTAATACCAGCAGGAGAGCGGGGTGGAGTGGGGGAGAAAACCTTTTGTAGTGATAAACAAGGTGGGCCATTTCCAGCAGTTGACAAGAACGTCTGAGGAACGTCTGAGGAGGGTGGGGGGGCGGGGGGAATAGTTTTACTTTGTATAATGACCCATCCACTCCCAGTCTGTATTCAACCCTAAGTTAATTGTATCCAGTTTGCAAATTAATTCCAATTCAGCAGTCTCTCGTTGGAGTCTGTTTTTGAAGTTTTTTTGTTGAAGAATTGTCACTTTTAGGTCTCTAATCAAGTGACCAGAGAGATTGAAGTGTTCTCCGACTGGTTTTTGAATGTTATAATTCTTGACGTCTGATTTGTGTCCATTTATTCTTTTATGTAGAGACTGTCCAGTTTGACCAATGTACATGGCAGAGGGGCATTGCTGGCATATGATGGCATATATCGCATTGGTGGATGTGCAGATGAACAAGCCTCTGATAGTGTGGCTGATGTGATTAGGCCCTATGATGGTGTCCCCTGAATAGATATGTGGGCACAGTTGACAACGGGCTTTGTTGCAAAGATAGGTTCCTGGGTTAGTGGTTCTGTTTTGTGGTTGCTGGTGAGTATTTGCTTCAGGTTGGGGGGCTGTCTGTAAGCAAGGACTGGCCTGTCTCCCAAAATCTGTGAGAGTGATGGGTCGTCCTTCAGGATAGGTTGTAGATCCTGGATGATGCGTTGGAGAGGTTTTAGTTGGGGGCTGAAGGTGATGGCTAGTGGCGTTCTGTTATTTTCTTTGTTGGGCCTGTCCTGTAGTAGATGACTTCTGGGTACTCTTCTGGCTCTGTCAATCTGTTTCTTCACTTCAGCAGATGGGTATAGTTGTAAGAATGCTTGATAGAGATCTTGTAGGTGTTTGTCTCTGTCTGAGGGGTTGGAGCAAATGCGGTTGTATTGTAGAGCTTTGCTGTAGACAATGGATTGTGTCACCCTCCGGGCACAGAACTGGAGATGCATGTTCCACCGACTCTTTCCTAGAAGGCTGGGAATGAGAGGCTGATGGCGGTACCGAGGCTCCAGCCACCGAGCGAACCCCCACTGGAGGCTGTGTCGGGGGCCACGGGGGCCATTGGTACCACAGTGCTGGCCAAGGAGCCCAGTGCCACTGCACTTGCTGTGGCACCGGTGGAGCAGGCTGTTCAGCCTCACTGGCCTGTCCCATCGATCGACGGCTACAAAGGGATGTCAGGCTGGCGTATGACCTGTCGCTGACTCGGGACCCGAGCGGAGGAGGAGGAGCGGCGGCGGCGGGAACGGTGCTGGCCGTGAGACTCTGATCCCAATGTGCAGGAACAGTACTGCTGGTAGCAGCTGCTCCACGATCGGCTCTGGCGGGCGGATCCGCAACGGTGAGGTGCTGGCGATTGATGCCCAGAACTGCTGGAGTGAGATGACGAATGGGAACGGCGTCAACATTCTTGTCGCAACTGGCTATGGTAGCCCCTCGGAGATGAGGGCCTTTAGTGACATCTGTCTTGGTCTCAACAGGGCCTGCTCCTCGAGGCGGAGCAGTGCCTGGAGCCCCTGTTAGTTGGAACCCAGCCAGACACGCTGGTAGGGGTCAATGGTGACCGGCATGGACTACGCACTGGATGGTCACTGAGTGGTGAACGGCGTCAGGAACATTCCCTCGACGGTGAACGGTACTGAGCAGGGGGCGACCGCAGAGATCCCAGTGGTGGCTTGCCTCTGGACTGGGGAGACAGCATTGGCAGTGCCCCTGGCACCAGCAGGGACATAACATCCCGGGCCGCTTGCAGGGCCTCTGATGCGGAGGGCATCCAGACATCCGGGGAAGCCTGCTCTGAATGGGCTGGGCTACTCTGCTCAACCTGAGTTGGAGGTCTGGAGGCCGATGGGGACCGAGGACTGCCCAACATGGGTCTCGCCTCTCCCCTGGTCTTGCTCCGGTGCCGCGGCGAAGGCCTCTTCTTAGCCTTCTTGGAGTGGCCTGCGGACGGGGAGTGGTGCCAACCGGTAGATGGCACCAAGGGGTCTCCACACACTGACCCGGGCACATTAAACTAAACTAATCTAACTACTTCAACTACAGGTACTACTACAATGAACGAACAACAGTTCTGGAGGAAAGCTGCGGAGAAGCTGGAACAGAGCAGTTCCGAAGCACCTTCACTGGTGGCAAGAAGGAACTGAGGGTGGGGGGAGCGCGCACCACCACTTACACCGGGCCACAGAGGCGCCACTCCAGCCCGGGAGCGTCTGCTAGGTGCAGCCGGCAGCAGAGAGCAGAGCAGAGGGAGGCTGGGCATGCGTGCTTGCATCCATGGTGCTTGCATCCATGGAGAGACCTTAAGGGGGTGGGGCTGGGTGCTTGCCTGCATGAGAATGAGTGAGACAGATTCATTCTGTCACTCTCTTCACTGTTGCTGCATCCTGGGCTTGGAGGTGTAGGGCTGTGTGAAACAGGCTCTGTCCCTGAGGCAGAGCAGAAATGTAACAACTAAAGAGGCAGGCTGCTAATGTTCCAATTGTTAGTTAACTCATGCCATTCTTAGTCAATTAAGGCTCCTTTACCCTGCCAGAGTGGTGTAAAGGAGCCTTACTGTAAATGACAGTAACAGAATCATCAGCTAGGAAGGTCTATGTGCTTTCTTGGTTTTTTTTCCTGTGCCAGAGAGGCACAATGGGGTTAGATTACAGCTCAGGATCTATTTAAGAACATAAGAATGGCCATATTGGGTCAGACCAAAGGTCCGTCCAGCCCAGTATCCTGTCTACCAACAGTGGCCAATGCCAGGTGCCCCAGAGGGAGTGAACCTAACACATAATGATCTAGTGATCTCTCTCCTGCCATCCATCTCCACCCTCTGACAAAGAGAGGCTAGGGACACCATTCCTTACCCATCCTGGCTAATAGCAATTAATGGACTTAACCTCCATTAATTTATCTAGTTCTCTTTTAAACCCTGTTATAGTCCTAGCCTTCACAACCTCCTCAGGCAAGGAGTTCAAGTCACCTGGTGACTTGTTACTGTTAAGTTTCTCAACTAATTCCAAAACCTCCTTCAAGTAACAAGTCACCGGGACCAGATGGCATTCACGCAAGAGTTCTGAAAGAACTCAAATGTGAGATTGCAGAACTATTAACTATAGTTTGTAACCTGTCCTTTAAATCAGCTACTGTACCCAGTGACTGGAAGATAGATAATGTAATGCCAATATTTAAGAAGTGCTCTAGGGGTGATCCTGGCAATTACAGACTGGTAAGTCTAACGTCAGTACCAGGCAAATTAGCTGAAACAATAGTAAAGAATAAAATTGTCAGACACCTAGAAGAACATAAACTTAACAGTAACAAGTCACCGGGACCAGATGGCATTCACACAAGAGTGAATGCCATCTGGTCCCGGTGACTTGTTACTGTTAAGTTTCTCAATTAATTCCAAAACCTCCTCTACTGTCACTTCAATCTGTGACAATTCCTCAGCTTTGTCACCTACAAAAGACGGCTCAGGTTTGGGAATCTCCTTAACATCCTCAGCAGTGAAGACTGAAGCAAAGAATTCCTTTAGTTTCTCCGCGGTGACTTTATCGTCTTTAAATACTTCTTTTGTATCTCGAACGTCCAGGGGCCCCACTGGTTTTTACTTATCCATTTTAAAAAAAATGCAGGACAATGATTAGCAAAATTGTATGATTTTCTTGTATGAAAGTCTGAGCAATTTAAAGCAACATTCTACTTTACAGAACATCAAACACCAAAATAAAAGTAATGTAATTTAAATGAAAATCCAGTATTATAACTGGAATGCCAGGTCTTGATTACCAGTATTTGTAACTTAATTTTCATGTGTTTAGGAAAAGTTATTTTGAATAGTTATTGTGATTTTTTTCTGTATGGTAGTTTAAATAAATTACCAAAATAAGTGAACTTGGTGTGATTATATAGTGTTATTTTGACAAATAAAATATGCAGAATTTTTGATTTTTGGCACAGAATTCCTTCAGGAGTAGCTCTTTAATGTGTCTCCTGCAGCTCTTTGCAGCACATGATATTAACATTATTACCCCACCAGGATGCTTTTACTATGTTATTAACCAAGTAAATTATCAACTTTCTCTAAGTTATTAACTTAGTTGCTATGAGAATATTTATATATAAAAACTAAATATTTTCCCTTGCATACTGTTTAAATATAAATAGTACTATAGTAAATGAAATAATGAATTCACACTACTGGGGCTTTTTGGGGTAATGTTGATTGCTAATTTGGCTCCTGAACCACGGAGGTGTCCGTATCACTGCCTTAAAAGTCATATTCATCCTGTCCTTTTCTCAAAGCAGGATTGTTCTAACATTAAAATAAAGGAAGATTTTTTTCTGGTAAATAAGAAACTAAATCCATTATAAGAAAGCTACCCAGAATGTTAATAAATTAAAAGAAAAACAAAGTCCTTCAAATCACTGTGTAATTATATTTAATGTTATTAAATACGGTTAATTACTTTGCCAAATAAAAGAGAATGTTTTCTTTTATCAAATGTTTTTTTACAGTTATGGTCCTGTAAAAACTCAGATCTTTTTAATAAAGGGTAATAAGAACTTTATGGAATAACAGGAAATGACTAGTATAAAGTACACATTGAAACCATTTGATTACACAAAGGAATTTTCATCTCTTTAATGGACTAATGCATGCTGAAATGTAATGGGATAATTTGCTCAACACCTACTTAAGTGGAAAACTCTGTGATGCCTGAATCTTCCCTTCTCTGGGGTCTGACGAAGCAATATATTGCATACATGAAAGCATCTGTGACACTTTGATAGATACTGTTAGGCTGATGCCAATGCATAATTGATTTCTGCTAAAAGAAATGTCTACAACTGCCTCTTGGAAAACATACCTAAATATCATATCAAAACCAAAAAAACATAAAGGAAAATAACTATAATTTGTTCTTTTGTTCATCTTACCCTCGTTTTTTATGATATCCAGAACTTCACTTTCTTCTTTGACTGGTTGCATACATGTATCCCACTCAGGTGTGTGTGCATGTGCACAGAATGTTAAAGCTGGAGAGTTTTCTGTAGCAATACTCGTTGGGGTGGGCCATCATTGTGGCCCCTGCTGAGGCAATATAAGGGTGGGGCTGCCCAGTCCCCGATCATTTCCTTCTCATCACCTGTGGCCCAAGTTTGAGCTCCCTGTTCAGTTTACCTCAGATACATTTTCCTCTGTGCAATCTGTGAGTTTAGCTTTCTAACTTTACCCGTAAATAGTTAGCAGCTAGCACCTGTTAGCGAGGTTTTTTTATTGTATTTTAAGTTATTTTAATAGTTTTTGGTGTGGTCACCAGTGGCATGCAGCATTCATTGGGCTTTAAGCACTGCCTGTCATATGGGGTGTCTATCCTAAGTAGTGACCCCCATGTGCACTGCCTTTGTGCATCAGCAAGGGACATATGCAGGAGAGGTGTAGCAGCTGCCATTCTTTCAAGAAAAGGATGCAGATTTCCAGAGACTTGTGCCTCAAACATCACCTCAGGGAGCAGGCAAAAAGGCCTGCCTCCAATCCTGGGCCTTAGTAAGCACGCTGCCACCACAGACTGCGACTGTACCTGTAAAAAGAAAAGGAGTACTTGTGGCACCTTAGAGACTAACCAATTTATTTGAGCATAAGCTTTCGTGAGCTACAGCTCACTTCATCGGATGCATACAATAAATTGGTTAGTCTCTAAGGTGCCACAAGTACTCCTTTTCTTTTTGCGAATACAGACTGACACGACTGTACCTGTGTTTGTCTTTGACAGACCCCTGGACTTGGATTCTTCTTCATGAAGAAAGAGGGGACATTCTTCCCCTTCAGGGCCCCCCTGAAAGAGGACTCACAAGACAGACTGGAGAATCTTGAAGTCGAAAAAAGAGTTCCTCTTCTTCCTTAAAAAAAGACTTGAAACATCATTGGGATTCTTCAGTACTTAGCAGAGCTGGGACATCTACCCATGTCTCCCGGATATCACGGCAGGAGGATATTAGTTCCATGCCATTGGCTCTGGTACCGTCAGCAGAACAGCTGTTGAGTCTGGTAACAATGGACACTGATTCAGCACTAATGTTATGGTACTAACAACTCCACAAGCTTATAAAGCAACAAACAACTCACTTTGCCTCTCTGTTCCAGACTTTATTGTAGTGCATGAGTCCATTGCATTGGTGGTGCATCCCCCTTTAGGGGCCTGTCGGTCTCAGCTCAGGTGCAGAGACTGTTGGCTGTATTAGTGTCGGCACCAGCTACAAAATATGGCAAGGACTCAGTGCCTTCCACAGTGCCCTCTTTGGCACCAGCACACACAGTGTCATCATAGATTAGACCATCAGTGTTTGTACTAGCCTTTTTCCCTGTCTCAGTACCAACAACCTCAGTACCAGAACAGTTGTCAGAGTGGGTCCTGCCTACATTTTGCACTGAAGCACCAACTAAGAAAGACATGCTTTCAGTGTCTCTGTGCACCACTATAATACCAACTACCATATCTACCTAAAAAGAAAAGGAGTACTTGTGGCACCTAGGAGACTAACCAATTTATTTGAGCATAAGCTTTTGTGAGCTACAGCTCACTTCATCGGATGCTGTCAGTGGAAAATACCATGCATCCGATGAAGTGAGCTGTAGCTCACGAAAGCTTATGCTCAAATAAATTGGTTAGTCTCTAAGGTGCCACAAGTCCTCCTTTTCTTTTTGCGAATACAGACTAACACGGCTGCTACTCTGAAACATATCTACCTAGGTGCCAATGTTAGTATCTTCACAGTGGGCTATAGATACAACAGATCACCTAGTGGCCCCATCGGGCTTTGCGCCCCTGATGCCCATGGACTACTCAGATGGTTCTTCTCAGTCAGACTCAGACTTTTACAGTATCTCACCATCCTCTCCTAGATACAGTCACTCTAGCTAATCATCTAGGCTGCCCACAGAACATCAGTACCGGGGGCAGGGCCAATCATTCAGCAGGAACAAGTCATCATGACCTAATACTTTTTGGTTGCCCATGCCTTATGGTCTCCCTCCATGTCCTTATTGGACCCCTTTGGTGTTTCCTGGTCCCCCATGTCTCGATCACTGGCCCAATCTAGGGGAAGGCTGCCACTGCCTTTGGCAAAACAGAGACACCTAAATTGGAAGCACACAGAGATTCTATTCACCCTTGAGCTCCAGGCTTGACAAAGCCCTGGCTGGGATGCTTTAGTTAGGGATTGGTCCTGCTTTGAGCCGGGGGGTTAGACTAGATGACCTCCTGTGGTCCCTTCCAACCCTGATATTCTATGATTCTATGATTCCAGTGCTGCAGGAAGAACCACTGCTGATGAACCAGTTCTATCACATAAGCATCCATTGGCTCCTGTTATCCCTTCCTCCTTCTCACCCAATGACTCAGTGATCCTGGACTCTTCTTCTCTGGTAGCAGAGGATTTTAAGTCTCATCAGGCACTGCTGACAAGAATGGCTGGGGCTGGGGCTTCTCCATTATAGAAGCTGAGCTTGTGCAAGAGGACACTTACATGCCAGTTGCCCTCCAAAACAATGAGGTTTTTCTAGAACTGACAAAGACCTTGTGGCATACACGAGTCTCCTTAGCTCCTACAACTAAGCGCACAGATAAATATCATATCCCAGTGCAAAGCTTTGAGTGATTTTATTCCCATCCTGCCTCACTGGTAGTTACATCAACCAATGAGAGATCACATCGGGGAGAATTAAATCAACTCCCACAGAAAAAAGAGCCCCAAAGACTTGATCTATTTGGGAGAAAAAAATCATTCTATTTCCTCTCTCCAAGTGCATATAGTGAATCAGAAGACAGTGTTAGCTAAATGTGACTTTGTAAACTGCAATGCAATGTCCAAGTTTTTGACAAACTACCAAAAAATGCAAGGGAGGAAATTAAAACTTTCCTGGCAGAAGGCTCCATGGTGGCCAGGGTGTCGCTTCACTCCATGCTTGATGTGGCTGATGTTTCTTCTATGGTGATAGCCTCTGCACTAATAGTGAGGAGATCCTCATGATTACAGAACTTGGGCATAGCTTCTGATATCCAGCAAACTACAAAGGTCATCCTGTTTGTTGATTAACTTTTATTTTCAGATAAAACCAGTGTAACTTTACATTATTTAGACTCTCATGCTATCCTTTGTTCATTAGAAAGCTATACCCCAGCCATCTGCCATCATTACAGATCCAATAACAACAATATCAACGTCAGTATAATAGACAGCCTGTATACCCACCAAGCTAGAAAATTTTTTTGAAGAGAAAGCACAAATCACAGAGAAAGAGGCCCTCTAACTCCAGTTCGATAGCATCCTCAGTTGTTAAGAAGCAACCCATTTGATTTCTTTGAAGATAGCAATATAGTCATCAGTGATCTTCCAGCAATCTCTCCTCTAGGGACAGACTGTCCCGTTTCCTCACTGCTTGGGACTCTATATTGACAGACAAATGGATCCTAAGCACTGTGAGACTGGGATATTCTATCCTATTTCTCTCCGTCTCTCTCTCCTACCCACCTGCCCCATCGCTATTCAGGGACCAATCTCACAGGTCAATGCTCCTTCAAGCAGTTCAGACACTGTTCACTCTAGGAGCCATAGAGGAAGTTCCCCTTCAACATCAGGGAATGAAGTTTAACTGACAATACTTTCTGAACTCCAAGTACAAGGAGTGTGGGGGAGTTCTGAGACCCAGGGTGGACCTTTGAAATCACAGCAAGTTCATCAAGTACATAAGATTTTGTATGGTTTCCCTAGCATCAGTCATTCTTTCCCTAGACTGCAATGACTGGTTTGCTGCCCTCCATCTGCAGGATGCTTACCTCCATGTGACAACACTGCTAACTCACAGGAAGTTTCTAAGATTTCTAACAGCAGCCCAACACTATCAATACTCAATACTTCCCTTTGGCCTGTTGTCAACCCCATATCTATTCACCAAGTACGTGGTGGTCTACTTGAAGAGAAAGGGAATGCTCCTCTCCCCTGACATGGATGTATGGTTAATGCAGGACAGATCCAAACATCAGATTCTCCATTATATCCAGTTCATCTCTTCAACCATCTGAGACTCATGCTGAACAGGGGAAAATCCACATAAGTCCTGCCATGGAAAACCAAGTTCAGTGGAGCCTTACTCAACTCTGCGAATTCAAGGCTTTTCTCCCACTGGAGAGATTTCAGACGATTCATCAACTATGTGACTCTCTCAAGTCACACACCATCATCACAGTCTTGATGTGTCTAAAGCTATTAGGCAACACGGCCTTAAGTGCTTACATGACCCACAATGTCAGGCTTTGCCTGCGTATCCTTCAAGGGTCACTGAAATCAGTCTGTTGACCAGACAGACATCCTATGGACAAGTTGGTCTGGGTTCATCCTGCAGTCCTACAGTCTCAACAGGGGTGGACTGATCAGATCAACATATGCAGGGGTGTACCCTTTTCTCGTCCACTTCCATCCAGGACAATTATTACTGATGCCTCTGTGAAAGGGTGGGGTGCTAGAGAACCTGAAAACACAAGCATTATGAAAGGAACACAAAGCAACTCTTCATATCAATGTCCTTTAACTCCAGACAATTCACAGGGCATGCTATGCTTTGATCCCTTGCATCAGAGGCTTGTCAGTCCAAACACTGACGAACAATACAACCGCGATGTACTATCTAAACAGACAGGGAGAGGCAAAGTCCAATCAGCTTTGTCAAGAAGAAATGAAGTGGTGGAACTTTTGTATCAAAGAAGACATTATTCCCATTGCCATGTATTTACCAAGTTCCCAGAATCAGTTGGCAGATCACTTCAGAAGGAGATTTTCCCAAAATCATGAGCAGTCCCTGAAGAAGTGTGTGCTCAGAAATGTTTTTCAGTTTTGGTGTATTCTATCAGTCAATACATTTGTGACAAAGGATAATGGAAAATGTCAAGTCTGTTCGCAAGTGTGTCATAGTCCAGCCTCACTAACCACAGCCTTTTCCTATGGTGGGAACCAAGTCTCGTGTATGCATCTCCCATCAATTCCTCTCATCCTGTAGGTTGTCCTCAGATTGAAATGAGAGAATGCCAAGATAATTATTATAGCATAGCTGAGACAATGCTAGTTCTTGGATTTTCAGTCTCTTGATTCCACCTCTATGGCCTCTGCCTCCTCTCCCAGACCTGCTATCTCAGCAGCATGGATGAATATTGCACCTGGATCCAAACAGTCTGCACCTCATGACACGGCGGTTGAGTGATTAGATAAAGCTGAGAAAGACTTCTCAGTGGCAGTTCAGGAAATATTACTTAATAGTAGAAAACAGTCCACTAAAGCCACTTATTGAGCTAAGTGGAAATGTTTCACCGATTGGTCCATTCTCCAGGGAATATAGCCAACAGAAACTAAGATTCAAGACATTTGAGTACCAGTTACATCTCAAATCCTCAGGACTTTCTCTAAGCTCCGTGAGAGTTTGCTTAGCAATGATCTCAGCTATCCATCCTCCCATTCAAGGGAGACTGGTCTTTTCCAACCCCATGTTCTCTAGATTGTTAAAAGATTATTCAGCTTTTTCCTCCTGTTATGGATAGAGTACCACTTTGGAATCTTAACATTGTATTATCTGCCTTGATGGGCCCTCCATGCAAGCATATTGCCACCTGTTCTTGGCCTCACCTGTATCAGAAGGTATCTTTTCTCATTGCCATCATATCAGCCTGAAGAATGAGTAAGCTGCTGGTTCTCATGGCAGGACCTCCACATATGCTATTTTTCAACGATAAAGTAACTTTGAGGCTACATCCACCATTTTTAACTAAAGTGGTATTGGCTTTTCATTTAAACCAGACAATATACTTACCTGTTCTTTTCCCCAAAGCCACATTCAAATAGGGATGAAGAGTGTCTCCATACTTTAGATGTGAGGTGAGCTTTAGCCTTCCATCTTGACAGAACTAAGACTTTCAGGCTGTCCCCTTAGCTCTTCATTTTGTATGCAAGACAGAATAAGAGGGCAAGCACTTTCAGCACAGACAGTTTCCAGATGGATTACTTCCTTTATCATGATAGGGGTAGGTCTCCAGAAAATCATGTCAGATGCTAGCGGACTGCTAGTGACTGCAGAAGACCCTCACAATGCTCTTCATCCCTGTTCATGTTTATCAGCTAAATTTTAATTAAGTATTAAAAATTGTAGTATTCAGCTGAATATCAAAGAACAGTGCTCAGCTGAAGAGGAGTTAGAAACTGAACAATGGAAAAAGCAATAAGTAATACAATTGTATTACTTTATCCTTGTATTATTTTATCCTTTACTGCAGCAGGATGTTAATAATCAAATCCAATGACTAACATCATATAACAGACTATATGAGTTAGATATTACTTTCCCCATTATGTTTATTAATAGAATGTTATAAAACATTATGAAAAAAGCATTGCAATTAGAACACCTGCTTCTGTATAGACAGGTATAAGCACTGAACCCATAATCATAAATTGAAGGTTATTTTCACTGTCATGGTGGTTAAGTGTCTTTTGAAAAATAAACTTTTCTTTCACAAAAAGATTTTTCCCCATCATTGAAAAGTTAAAGACCTTACTCTGAATGCTCCTTTTCTTATACCTTTGACCTAGAGGTATGTTGTTTATTTATACTAATGACACAGATGTAAGTACATCTATATGATGAGGTTCACTCTTTCCTTACTTTAAGCAAACTTAATTGATACTGGCAGAATGACAGATTAATAGCTAAAGTTAGTTACAGGTGGGGAATGGGTAGGAAAGGAACAACAGTAAGATTGTCTTATATAAATGGTCATAAAAGAAGATTCATCTGACGTTACATGGAGGGGCCAGAGAGAGAGGCTCCTGTCTCTGGATTACCCTCAGCCACCATCAGAACTGGCATTCAGAAAAAAAGAGGAGAAGCGCATGAGCTTACCAGGCCACAAATATCATGGGAAGGGAACTGTGTCTCCTAACTATTCAGCTTTGAACAGATACAGGAGATGCCATTTAAAATGCACAGTAGCTGACTATCACAGTACTTGTAGTATTTCCCATTCTAAGTACGGAAACTACTACATGTACTGTAATAAAAGTAAATAACATTGTGATACATTTTCTTTCTTAAAATGATTTCCATTGTATAAAAAAACATTCGGCTAAGGAACGATATTAGAGATTTAGCATCTGAATACTTATATGAAGCCTGAATTTTTGAATATTAGTTAATAAAAAACATCTTATAAAACTGTAAACTTGGTGTCTTTTGGTGATGATTTTGGACCAACATGGTAACCCAGAGGATAGTGACAGAGAATTTGGGCCTTTTAAAAAAAAATATGGACAGTGCTGCCATATTAAAATGTGTAGCCATTTCTTGTAGCTCCTGTTCAGAAAGGACAAAAAGACCAGCAGCAGAATGCAGATTTTGGAGACAGTCAGTGATTTAAGGTTTTGCTTTCTTGTATGACAGACTGAAAGCTCTATCTTCTCCAAAGTGAATGCAGACTCCTGGCTGCAGATTGTAACAAACTTCATTAATAACAGCAGCAAAAAAACATACTGAATCAAACCCAGTAGAAATATGTACCCCTGTTTCATACCTGTCTTGTTCAGATTGGGATCAGGAAGGACATTATTGCAATAACTGATTCTTCCAGGCATAGCCTCATGAAATAAAGAGCTGATTGCAACTGACTTGCCCGGGAAGTTTTTTTCCTGAGGAGTTGCCTAAATATCTTTTTAATACTTTCAAAGGCCCTCTGTAGATCAATAAAAACCACTTATTATGGTTGATATTCTTCTCTTATCTTCTCTGGTGCTGGCAAAGAATAAAGATCATACCAGTGTTACCACATCATACTCTGAAACCACTTGATGACACTCTGTCCAAGCATTTATAATGCATTCATCACTGAGGTATCCAAGTGCCTCTCAGAAAGAAATCTGACACAGTGTTGTAGAAGCTGATTGAGGACTCTTGCCAGTGCTTTACCAGGAATAGATAGATGGGAGATCCCTTGGTAATTTCCACACTCTACTCCGTCACCAATTCTATTATATAGAGGGAACAGAATTGCATCTTTTATATCATTTGGAATGGACTCAAACTTCCAATTGGATACAAACAACTGTTGAAGACGGTCACTAAGTGTTGTTTAATAATCATTATTCTTAAATAATTTATTATATGCCTATTGTTATGCATTAGGTGATTATGGTAGGGTGAAGAAGGAAATCAGATGATTTGGGTCCAATTATATCAGCCCTCCTGATGGAGGATGTTCAGCCATTATTTGTTATCAAAGTTTGCAACTCTGGGGTCTGGTTAGATTTCCAGTTATTTCTAGTTGACCAAATAGCAGCAACGGCCAGACCTGTTTCCCTCCCCTCACCATTTACACCTGGCAAGGAGGTTGATGGCTACTGTTATTTTTGCCTTTGTTACTTTTGGTTAAGATAGAATTTAGCATCCTGTTGGTTGAGTGGAGTATCTCACTCTGAGTGTATGATGATAATGTTCTGTAACAGTCTGTAAAAAAAAGGGGGGGGGGGAGTGAGGGGCTGATCCAGTGCCTATTGAAGGCAATGGGAGTCCAAAACAAAATTGACAATTTCCTCCTCTCATTGTTGTTCCTATTTCCATCTTCTTCACCTTCACTACTGTTTCCAACCTTTTGCTAGCTGCATCCAACCATCAGCCTGTCCTATTCCTATCCTTTTCCTAACTCCTATTACCTCAGTTAAAGTCTTTCCTTCTTTTGCTAGAAATTCATGAAGCTTCTGAATGAACATAGGGAAGGAGGAGTCACACGGCTTCCCCAAAGGCCAGCAGAGTCCATGGTGCCTGCTTAGGGAAATTCTTTGGTAGTAGTGGAATACATTGCAGGTTACTAACTCAGAAGTCACAGACAAAGCATTCACACAGATCTGGACAAAGTAGAAGGCTTTTTCCATTACCGTCACACTTGGTAGGACTTTTACACTTCTGACTACTTCCTCCACCCAGGTGACATCAGCTGATTTGAAGATCCTTCTCACCAGGCTTGTTTTGGTGGAATCTATTCTTCTCTATTTCCCATCTGTCAGGAAAGCTGAATCCATCTTGTTTAGAGGTTCAGAGATCAGTGTGCGCGCCTGATCACTCACTGTTCCCCAACACTGTTCTCACGCAGTGAAGCCTTCTGAAGACACTAAACAGATCCCAGCAGTGTATCCAATATGTAATCTCTATACTACGAAGTGGCACTAGACATTGTGCATTAGTAGGCTGAGTTTGTGAGGTAGGATAGTGCTGACTTGGTTTGTAGCATCATCTGTTTAACAGCAATTAGATGTTCAAAGACTTAACCATTACAAGTACGGCACAAGAAAACACAGTCCCTGCCCCAAAGAGCTTACACTTTGAAAGACAGACATTATTACTAATTATTATATGCTTTGAAAAGTTTGCAGACATGACAAAAATTTAAGCAAACCACCACTAGTTTGTGAATACTGACTGAACTTGAATCAAATTTGATTTTCTGTACATTAGTTTTGAGTCAAATATTCCACACAGTGCTGCTCCCACAGGACTCTGCTTATCTGCTTCCAATGCTGCTCTGATATCTTATTCAACATTTACATTACACCATTAGTTTACACAGCTGTAGGCATGCGTGTCTGTCCCTCACTGTCAATCTCTGAGGGTGGCCACTCCTCTGCTGTTACGCACCTCAAACAGCAGTCTGTAAGGGGGAATTAGCTGTCTCTAGGGCTCAAATCCTGAGGCAGGGTAGAGCAGTGAACAGTTCAGGGGCCCAGGCTCTTAGGCAGGGCAGGGCACCAAGCAGTCTAGAAGTCTAGCCCTCAAGCAGGGTATAGCAGGTAAGAGTCTAGGAACCTGGCCTTCAGGCAGCAATGAGCACCATACTCTGTCTAGGGCTCAGGCAGTAGACTGACACAGGCCTCCTGGCCTATGGTGGGGAGGCTGCCACAACAGGAGTGGGGTGACAGAAGGTAGGGGGACGTGGGCCCACCCGACTCCACTGAGTCCCAGCCCAGAACTCTAACAGTGGTGGAGTGGTCCGCCAGTGGGCCAGCGGGGATCCGCCTGCAACACACTGACCTTGTATCAGGCCAGCACTCAACCAGATGACTGTCTAGTTTCCCTGCACTACTTCCTACTCGCCTCAGGTTTGGTATGTTGGTGTGGTGAGTTTGGTGTCTCCTCAGGGTATACTGCCAGTGGCAACCCCAGCAGCTCCACAGCATTGGTTGGCTCTGGCAGCTCTGGTAGCTTGGGCGAGTCCTCAGGGTCACTGAAGTCTTCTGTGGGTTCCTGCATCAGCAGTGGGGAGAACACATCCGTCTCCTTTGGGAGCTGGTGCTCAACTGAGCTACAGGGCCCACCTTTTATACTTCCTGTTCCTGTCCCGCCCCTCTGCTTCCGGTGTGGTAAGAATGGGCTTCCTGGTTCTGCCAACCAAGGGGCATCTGGCCGTCCCTCCTGGTCAGTCTCTGAGGGTGGCCAGGCCTCTTTGCTACAACAGCAATTTACAAAACATAGACTAAGATACCATCCTTTTACAGAAGAACTTATACTATAGCACAACCAGCAAACCACATCAAAAAATAGGAAATAGAACCAAAGGATGATAAATTCTAATCTGAGCTAAAATTTATTTATTTATTTATTTATTTCTATTTACCTATTTATATAAATTTATTATTTATTATTTTTTGTTTGTTATTTATCTATTTATTTATTTATTTTTAAGCAACTTGGACTTTAATAAAAGAAACTCCATACATTTTAAAAGTTGCATCAGGAGGTGAGACTCACTCTTTAACTACATCACTTCTCTCCCTTCCTGCGTTTTTCAAACACTTCATGGTTTTTTTCTCTATTGTATTTAATTATTTAGTGTCCTGTCACAATCTTCGGAACAGTCTCTTTCTGATAGAACCTCTCTTCAACTGCATCATATCCAAATGTCACTGCTAACATTAGTCCCTTCTGGTCCTGACTGGGACATCAACTATCATTTCATCAATCTAGGTATTTGGGGTCCCAGCTTCTCTTCTGACCCTTCAAGAGCTTTTCCCATTACAACAGATAAAGCTGTTGGTGAATTAGATGCTATTAATTTTCTTTACAAAATAATTCCTCTTTGAACCTTCTGGCAGACCTAATGGCCAGATTCTTTGGTCTGGCTAAGCTGTGCTAAGCACAGTACCACAAGGCTGAGGGGGAGAAAGGTGAGTTCCTGCCACTGTTGCAGCTATCCAGCCTTGGGGCCACTTCGGTCACTGGTGGAACTTTGAGCAGCCTCAAGACAGTTGTGCCTGGCTGCCTATGACCCTTAAAGGCTAATGTGGACAGCTGGGGAAAACTGGAGTGCAGAAATAGGGTAGGGACACACCCAGCTGTAGTTACACGCATGCTCTCTAACCACCAGCTTCCCAGCCGAGGACCCCAAATAAGTACAGTCCTGCCCTGGTCAAATCTGACCAGTATATGGGTTTAATACCCGGTCTACCTGTCCCTCAATGTGAAGAGAACAATGCACACTTGTGATAATCAAGCAGTGATTTTCCCCAAGCACTCCAGTCAAAGCTCACTGGTTGGGATTAAAACATAAAATATATTTTAACTACAAAAGATACATTTTAAGTGATTATAAGTGATAGCAAACAGATTACCTTGTAAATAAACAAAACGTAAACTAAGTCTAAGATACTAGAAAGATAGGATATGAACCAGCAGATTCTCACCCTGAGAAATTATACAAGCAGGCTGCAGATTCTTAAGGGACAAGCTGCATTGCTTTACAGCTTGGAATCTCCAGGTCTTTCATACACAGGCTAGAAATCACTTTCGCCTGGGTCTAGCACTTCCCCCAGTTCAGTCTTTGTTCCTAAGGTGTTTCCAGGTGTCTGCTTGTGTGGGGAGTGAAGAACCACGGATGATGTCATTCCCTGCCTTATATAGCTTCAGCAGATGGCGGGAACCCTTTGTTTCAAAACATGGTTTTGTCGAGGCAGAAGGAAGAGAAACAGTAAAAGACAGCACTGGTGGCTGAAGAAATAAGATTTGTTGCATATAAAAGACATACCAAATTTAGGGGACAAGCACCTGCAAAGATTTGTAGCTGGCTTGGGAGCATGTGCAGGAGGAGAGAGACTCATTAGCAAGACTCAAACCAATCATGAGCTCATTCTCATATTAGGCAAATAATTTTAATACCTCAAAAGGGAGATTACAACAAATTTTGCATGTTTTTCAATTAAGTTTAACTACATTTTAAACATGGTAGATGCTGCCATCTAATGGTGTTCAGATGTTGAACAAAAGCTGGAGTAATCATGTAAACACCAATTAAACAAAACAACTTCATATACTGTCAAGGTTCCTCCCCAACTCTGAACTCTAGAGTACAGATTTGGGGACCTGCACGAAAAACCTCCTAAGCTTATCCTTACCAGCTTAGGTCAAAACTTCCCCAAGGTACAAAATATTCCACCCATTGTCCTTGGACTGGCCGCTACCACCACCAAACTAATACTGGTTACTGGGGAAGAGCTGTTTGGACGCGTCCTTCCCCCCAAAATACTTCCCAAAACCTTGCACCCCACTTCCTGGACAAGGTTTGGTAAAAAGCCTCACCAATTTGCCTAGGTGACTACAGACCCAGACCCTTGGATCTTAAGAACAATGAACAATCCTCCCAACACTTGCACTCCCCCTTTCCTGGGAAATGTTGGATAAAAAGCCTCACCAATTTGCATAGGTGACCACAGACCCAAACCCTTGGATCTGAGAACAATGAAAAAGCATTCAGTTTCTTACAAGAAGACTTTTAATAAAAATAGAAGTAAATAGAAATGAAGAAACCCCCCCTGTAAAATCAGGATGGTAGATATCTTACAGGGTAATTAGATTCAAAAACATAGAGAACCCCTCTAGGCAAAACCTTAAGTTACAAAAAAGATACACAGACAGAAATAGTTATTCTATTCAGCACAATTCTTTTCTCAGCCATTTAAAGAAATCACAATCTAACACATACCTAGCTAGATTACTTACTAAAAGTTCTAAGACTCCATTCCTGGTCTATCCCCGGCAGAAACCAGCATATAGACAGACACACAGACCCTTTGTTTCTCTCCCTCCTCCCAGCTTTTGAAAGTATCTTGTCTCCTCATTGGTCATTTTGGTCAGGTGCCAGCGAGGTTACCTTTAGCTTCTTAACCCTTTACAGGTGAGAGGAGCTTTCCCCTGGCCAGGAGGGATTTCAAAGGGGTTTACCCTTCCCTTTATATTTATGACACGTCCCCCAAATCTCAGCTAGGGTGAAACACTGGCTGGGATTTCTTCCTGGAGCTCTAGGAAAAACAGAGTTAATAAGACACATGCATCTCTAAATATACTACCAAGTACATAAAGACTAACAATATTTTCCACATCTCAAGGACGATTTTAACCAGTTGATTCTGGGAAACTTTCACGGGAGAGTGCATCAGCCACTTTGTTAGAAGCTCCTGAGATGTGTTGGATGTTGAAATCAAAATCTTGGAGAGCTAAACTCCACCGAAGAAGTTTTTTGTTAGTTTCCTTGACGGTGTGAAGCCACTTCAGTGCAGCATGGTCGGTTTGCAGGTGGAAACGCCGTCCCCAAACATATGGGCGTAGCTTTTCCAGAGCGTAGACAATGGCGTAACATTCTTTTTCAGTGACTGACCAGTTGCTTTCCCTCTCAGACAGTTTTTTGCTGAGAAACACTACAGGGTGGAATTCTTGATCAGGTCCTTTCTGCATTAAAACTGCTCCCACACCACGCTCGGACGCATCTGTGGTTACTAGGAACGGTTTGTCAAAGTCTGGGGCCCTTAGTACAGGGTCAGACATGACTGTCGCTTTAAGCTTGTTAAAGGCCTTCTGACACTTTCCGGTCCACTGAACAGCATTTGGCTGTTTCCTTTTGGTTAGGTCTGTCAGTGGGGCAGCGATTTGGCTGTAGTGCGGTACAAATCGTCTGTAATAACCGGCCAAGCCTAAGAAGGATTGAACCTGTTTCTTTGACTTTGGGACAGGCCACTTTTGGATAGCATCCACTTTGGCCTGTAGGGGGCTGATAGTTCCTTGACACACCTGGTGTCCAAGGTAAGTCACTCTGTTTAGGCCTATTTGACACTTCTTAGCCTTAACAGTTAGTCCTGCCTCCCTTATGCGCTCAAGGACTTTTTGTAGATGTTCCAGGTGGTCTGCCCAGGAATCCGAAAATATGGCCACATCGTCAAGGTAGGTGACTGCATATTCTCCTAATCCCGCTAGGAGACCATCTACAAGTCTTTGGAAAGTGGCGGGTGCATTTCGCAGCCCGAAAGGGAGTACATTAAATTCATACAGCCAGAGATGTGTGATGAAGGCTGACCTTTCCTTGGCAGATTCATCTAGCGGTACCTGCCAGTACCCCTTGGTTAAGTCCAAGGTAGAGATGAACTGGGCCCGTCCCAGTTTCTCTAATAGTTCATCTGTGCGTGGCATTGGATAGTTGTCTGGGCGAGTTACAGCATTTAGCTTACGGTAGTCCACGCAAAAACGTATTTCCCCATCTGGTTTGGGAACTAGAACCACTGGAGATGCCCATGCACTTTCAGAGGGGCGGATTACACCCATCTGTAACATATCCTGGATCTCCCGTTCTATAGCAGTTTTAGCTTGAGGAGACACCCGGTAAGGTTGGACCCTAATTGGGTGAGCATTATCTGTGTCAATGGAGTGGTATGCCCGTTCAGTCAGTCCTGGGGTGGCTGAGAACGTTGGCGCGTAGCTAGTGCACAGCTCCTGGATCTGCTGTCGCTGCATACGCCCAAGGGTCATGGAGAGGTTCACCTCTTCCACACCACCACCACATTTCCCTTCGTAGTAGACACCTTCGGGCCACTCAGCATCGTCTCCTCCGTGGGCTGTAAACTGACAAACCTTTAATTCTCTGGAATAAAAGGGCTTTAGAGAATTAATATGGTACACCTTAGGCTTTCGGTTGGAGGTGGGGAATGCTATGAGATAATTAACAGCTCCCAGGCGCTCCTGGACCGTGAATGGCCCTTCCCACGATGCTTCCATTTTATGGGCCTGGAGCGCCTTTAAGACCATGACCTGGTCTCCTACTTTGAAGGAACGCTCTCTGGCATGTTTATCATATCAGGCTTTTTGCTCTTTTTGAGCATCCTGTAAGTTTTCTCTAGCAAGGGCTAAAGAGGTTTGGAGGGTGTTTTGTAGGTTGGTTACAAAGTCCAGAATGTTAGTTCCTGGAGAAGGTGTAAATCCCTCCCATTGCTGCTTCACCAACTGCAATGGCCCCTTAACCTCACGGCCATATACAAGTTCAAATGGGGAAAACCCTAAACTGGGGTGTGGTACAGCTCTGTAGGCAAAGAGCAACTGCTGCAACACTAGGTCCCAATCATTGGAGTGCTCATTTACGAATTTACGTATCATGGCCCCCAAAGTTCCATTAAACTTCTCCACCATGCCATTTGTTTGATGGTGGTAAGGAGTGGCAACCAAGTGATTTACCCCATGAGCTTCCCAAAGGTTTTCCATAGTTCCTGCCAGGAAATTAGTCCCTGCATCTGTCAGGATGTCGGAGGGCCAACCTACCCTGGCAAAAATGTCTGCTAGTGCCTGGCACACACTTTTAGCCCTGCTGTTGCTTAGAGCTACTGCTTCCGGCCATCGGGTGGCAAAATCCATGAAAGTCAGTATGTACTGCTTTCCTCTGGCTGTCTTTTTCGGAAAAGGACCCAGAATATCCACAGCTACTCGCTGAAATGGAACTTCAATGATGGGGAGTGGCTGGAGAGGGGCTTTGACCTGGTCTTGGGGTTTTCCCACTCTTTGGCACACCTCACAAGACTGGACATAGGTAGAAACATCCTTGCCCATTCCCTCCCAGTGGAATGACCCCCCCAAACGGTCTTTGGTCCTGTTCACCCCAGCATGGCCACTAGGGTGATCGTGGGCTAAGCTCAAGAGCTTGGCCCGGTATTTAGTTGGAACTACCAACTGTCTCTGAGGATGCCAGTCTTCCTGGTGTCCACCAGAAAGAGTTTCCTTGTATAAAAGTCCTCTTTCTACAACAAACCTGGATCGATTAGAAGAGCTGAGAGGAGGTGGGTTGCTCCGTGCCGCCGTCCAAGCTCTCTGGAGGCTTTCATCTGCTTCCTGTTCGGTCTGGAACTGTTCCCTTGATGCTGGAGACATCAGTTCCTGATTGGATTGTGGACCTAGGCTTGGTCCCTCTGGAAGCGATATAGGGGATGGAGCTGTTTCTGTTGACTGTGAACCGCTCTCCGCTGGGGCACTATGTTGGGATTCAGGCTCCGGCTGAGCCTCTTGTGTAGGGTTATCGGCTGCTGCCAGTTCAGGTTCGGTGGGGCCCTCTGGTGTTGAGGTTGCAAGTACTGGATTCAGTGCTGACACTGGGTCTGGTGTTGGTTGTTCGGCTGGTTCCGGTTCTGGGACTGGTTCCGTCTGGGTCTCTGGGACTGGATCCACTACTGCTGTTGCAGACATTGGCCTGGGGTCCAGGTCCATCACCTCTGACCGGGTCCTGATAGAAGTTTTCGGAACAGAGCTAGGCCTCACGGATTGTTTAGCCTGGCTGCGGGTGACCGTTCCCACCCTCTTGGCCTGCTTCACATGATTGGCCAAGTCTTCCCCCAACAGCATGGGGATGGGATAATCATCATAGACTGCAAAAGTCCACATTCCTGACCAGCCCTTGTACTGGACAGGCAACTTGGCTGTAGGCAAATTGAAAGAGTTGGACTTGAAGGGTTGAATCGTCACTTGGATCTCTGGGTTGATTAAATTGGGGTCCACTAAGGAAGCATGGATAGCTGACTTTTGTGCTCCGGTGTCCCTCCACGCGGTGACCTTCTTCCCGCCCACACTCACAGTTTCCCTCCGCTCCAAGGGTATCTGGGAGGTATCTGGGCCTGTGGACCTCTGGTGTGATTCCGGTGCAATGAACTGTAATCTGTTGGGGTTCTTGGGGCAGTTGGCCTTTACATGCCCCAGCTCGTTACATTTAAAACATCGTCCAGCTGATGGGTCACTGGGGCGAGGAGGGTTGCTGGAGAATGGGGTGGTGGGACGATAAGGGGTCTGGAGGGTTCTTTGGGAGGTAGGTGGGGCTTTGGGCGGCCCCCGGTAATAGGGTGTGGTCTGGGGTGGTCCCTTCTGGTCTCTGCTCCAACTGCGACCAGTTTTCTTCTTCTCTGCCACCTCCACCCATCTGGCTCCAATCTCTCCTGCCTCGATTACAGTTTTGGGTTTCCCATCTAGGATGTATCTTTCTATTTCCTCAGGAACACCCTCTAAGAATTGTTCCATTTGCATTAGGAAGGGCAAATTTACTGGAGATTCAACACTTGATCCTGATATCCAGGCATCCCAATGTTTCACAATGTGGTAGGCATGTCGGGTAAATGACATGTCTGGTTTCCACCTTAGGGCTCGGAACCTCCGACGAGACTGCTCGGGTGTTATTCCCATTCTGACTCTCGCCTTGGATTTAAACAGTTCGTACTTGTTCATGTGTTCTTTAGGCATTTCAGCTGCCACCTCAGCTAAGGGTCCACTGAGCTGCGGCCTCAGCTCTACCATGTATTGGTCAGTAGAGATGTTGTACCCAAGGCAGGCCCTTTCGAAGTTTTCTAAGAAGGCCTCAGTATCATCACCTGCCTTGTAGGTGGGGAACTTTCTGGGATGGGAAGTGGTACCTGGAGAAGGATTGCTAGGGTTTGTTGGTATATTCTGCTGGGCCTTTATCCTCTCCACCTCCTCCACATGCTTCCTCTCTTTTTCCTTCTCCTCCTCCACATGCTTCCTCTCTTTTTCCTTCTCCTCCTCCACATGCTTCCTTGCCTCCATTTCCCTCTTGTGGGCAGCCTCCTGTACCTCCTTCTCCAGCCGCATGAGTTCTATCTGTCTTTCATGTTCCCTTTGTTTTTCCTCAGCCTGAAATTTGGCTAATTCCAGCTGTAGTCGAGCTGCGGATTTTGTCATTCTAACCTCTCTGTTTTTAACTAACTTTACACCCGAGGTTTAGAAATAAACAAACAAAACTTGGCTGTAAAATTTTGCTGTGCTGGAATAGAATACCTATTCTCTGATAGTGATTGTCAGCCTACAGAAAAAGACAATTCCCTTGTCTCTGCTCTGGGCCCAAATTAAAGCAAAAAACCTCCAACTACTTGGAAACCTGCTTACCCAGCCCAAAGAAAAAGCAAATGGGTAGAACACACCCCCTCTATTTACTTTTAGGAAGAAAAAACTCTGGGTTGGAAGACTGTGAATTTCCCTGCAGGAGTTAAGTACCCTGCCTCCAGGCAAAGAAAACCTGCAATTCACAAAGATAATCCCCTTTTGTCTCTGCTTGGCCACAAAGCAGAGAAAAAACAAGCTGCTTTCAGTTTCAGCTGCTCCAAAGGAAAAAAAAAATTCCTTTTTAAAATCTGTATTTCTAGTTCAAAAAATCTCAACTGGATCTCAAAATGATTTCAGGTTAATCCCACCACTATGTCACCATGTCAAGGTTCCTCCCCAACTCTGAACTCTAGGGTACAGATGTGGGGACCTGCATGAAAAACCTCCTAAGCTTATCTTTACCAGCTTAGGTCAAAACTTCCCCAAGGTACAAAATATTCCACCCGTTGTCCTTGGACTGGCCGCTACCACCACCAAACTAATACTGGTTACTGGGGAAGAGCTGTTTGGATGCGTCCTTCCCCCCAAAATACTTCCCAAAACCTTGCACCCCACTTCCTGGACAAGGTTTGGTAAAAAGCCTCACCAATTTGCCTAGGTGACTACAGACCCAGACCCTTGGATCTTAAGAACAATGAACAATCCTCTCAACACTTGCACCCCCCCTTTCCTGGGAAATGTTGGATAAAAAGCCTCACCAATTTGCATAGGTGACCACAGACCCAAACCCTTGGATCTGAGAACAATGAAAAAGCATTCAGTTTCTTACAAGAAGACTTTTAATAAAAATAAAAGTAAATAGAAATGAAGAAATCCCCCCTGTAAAATCAGGATGGTAGATATCTTACAGGGTAATTAGATTCAAAAACATAGAGAACCCCTCTAGGCAAAACCTTAAGTTACAAAAAAGATACACAGACAGAAATAGTTATTCTATTCAGCACAATTCTTTTCTCAGCCATTTAAAGAAATCACAATCTAACACATACCTAGCTAGATTACTTACTAAAAGTTCTAAGACTCCATTCCTGGTCTATCCCCAGCAGAAACCAGCATATAGACAGACACACAGACCCTTTGTTTCTCTCCCTCCTCCCAGCTTTTGAAAGTATCTTGTCTCCTCATTGGTCATTTTGGTCAGGTGCCAGCGAGGTTACCTTTAGCTTCTTAACCCTTTACAGGTGAGAGGAGCTTTCCCCTGGCCAGGAGGGATTTCAAAGGGGTTTACCCTTCCCTTTATATTTATGACACATACAAAGTATTAATTGTTCTTTTTTCCACTTAAAGAAGAAATATAAAGTTGACATTTTTGGATACAAATAGCTTAATGTGTCCTGCAGTGTCTTTGGGGTTAACCAACCAGTGGAACAATTTACCAAGAAATGTGTTGGATTCTCTATCACTTGAAGTCTTTAAATCAAGACTGGATGGCTGTCTAACATATATCCTCTAGCTCAATCAGACGTTATGGGCTTGATTCAGGAATTACTGGATGAATTCTATAACCTATAATATTCAGAATGTGAGACTAGACAATCACAAGTGTCCTTTCTATCTTTAAAATCTATGGGTCTATGAATCCACTGATCTTTTCTTGCTGTTTTGTATTTTTAATTCTTTATTCTGTAATCTTTAATAAATCAATCAGGAGAAAGCAGCAGCATCTATCGTGCTTTCAGGCTGGCATTTTCAAAGGATTGTAAAGGAGATACATACCCAACTCTCTCTGAATTTCAATGTAATTTGGGCACCTAACTCCCCTAATGCTCTTTACAAAATCCACCGTTAGGTAGTAAGTAAGTAAATATTTTAAACAAGGAGGCAAATTCTTCAATGGGGGTGGCTGCATGGGATGTAATTCAGGGCAAAATTTAGCTTAATATCAGTGTACTTGGAGGATACAGCACTGATATATTGTTATAAGTATTTCCTTTAATACAGACTTGCACAGAAAGTTACCTGAGGTTCTATGGAAGTTCCAAATATATTACAAATGTAACAGCTATATTTCAGTTCTCAAGTTAAAAAAATAAATAGGATAAAAGCCAACCGTACAAAGGTTTTGACACTAATTTTGCAATTTTAGAGAGTTTTGAATGTGTTTAGTTAAGACCTACTTCAGACTCATTTTATTAGAATATTTGAATAAAATGTGACATAGTTTTTAATTGCAATTTGTTTCATAGGGTCTTGCAAAAATAAAATAAATTACGTTTAATCGTGAAGCATTTGGCAGAAAACTATTCTGTATTATCATCAATGGTCACCTAATCTTTTTAGGATATCACTCTATTACATAGCTTCTTTATTTTTATTATACGGAGTTTTCACATTAAGACAAAATATTTTCTAAGTAAAGCAACAAATAATTATAAAGAATTATTTATTACCTTATTATTCTTGTCATTTTTCATCTGTATCTGCAAGTACTGTTCTCACTGCCTGTAACAAGTATTTTCAGATCTCTTGTTTGAATAGATAGATATTTTTGCTAAAGTCTTATATTTGTCAGCATTTCTCAAACTGGGGGTAGCAATGGTATCGTATGGGGGGGTCACCATATTGCCATCCTTACTTCTGCGCTGCCTTCAGAGCTGGGCAGTCAGAGAGTGGCAGCTGCTGGCCGGGCGCCCAGCTCTGAAGGCAGTTTTGCCACCAGCAGCAGTGCAGAAGTAAGGGTGGCATGGTATGGGTGGGGAGAATCATCACAGCCCGAAAAAAAAGTTTGAGAACTCCTGGTTATGTGATTGTACTCCTTCTCTAATAAAATGAAAGATGGAAATAGGGGATAGGATAGATTCTGACAAAATAGACAAAGACACCTAGACATCTGAGCTTTTAAATACAAAATCTTAATTAAGCCTCTCTTCTCAATAATTTTGTGACACCCAGCTTACTTCAGCTGACCAGCCTTAACACAACAAAGCAGTCAAAGCAATGTTGATACAGACACCCGACAAGTAAACAAGCTGATCTCACAGCCAGTAGGGAAAAACAACTACTCCCAGAATCTTCTGTCTAGATACACATGCCTTGAATTTGTATCAGATTACCAGGTAATATTTTCTGTGACAGGTTGGCTGCAGTATGATGATGAAAAATTGTATATACCACTTTATCTCCAAAGCACTTTAAAAACTTTAATGGATTCACACAACACCCTATAGCCTTCTTTCTCCCTCCCCTGTCTCCCCTCGTCGTTCCCTCCCACACACCTTTTCTAACAAATTGGGATACAGACACGTTAAGGGCAAATTTTCAAATGTAGATGCTTAAAGTGAGGCACCTAAATAAAAACAGTTTGATCTTCAAAATGTTCTGAGCACCAATAACTCTCTCTGAAGTGAGTGGAAGATGCATGTGCTCTGCAATCTGAAAACCAGGCCACTTTTACTTAGGTGCCTAAATATAAAAATTAGGCAATACCATTCCCAACATATACAGTAAATGTTGCCTTTTACTACAGTAAAACATGTTTTTTTAAACAAACACAAGGTCATATAATGCTATAAACAAACATACTTATATTACTCAAAATAAATTTATACAGCCAGGCTTTATCTGTGGATAGATATCATAGAATCATAGAATATCAGGGTTGGAAGGGACCTCAGGAGGTCATCTAGTCCAACCCCCTGCTCAAAGCAGGACCAATCCCCAACTAAATTATCCTAGCCAGGGCTTTGTCAAGCCTGACCTTAAAAACCTCTAAGGAAGGAGATTCCACCACCTCCCTAGGTAACGCATTCCAGTGTTTCACCACCCTCCTAGTGAAACAGTTTTTTCCTAATATCCAACCTAAACCCCTCCCAGTGCAACATGAGACCATTATTGCTTGCTCTGTTATCTGCTACCACTGAGAACAGTCTGGATCCATCCTCTTTGGAACCCCCTTTCAGGTAGTTGAAAGCAGCTATCAAATCCCCCCTCATTCTTCTCTTCTGCAGACTAAACAATCCCAGTTCCCACAGCCTCGCCTCATAAGTCATGTGTTCCAGTCCCCTAATCATTTTTGTTGCCCTACGCTGGACGTTTTCCAATTTTTCCACATCCTTCTTGTAGCGCGGGGCCCAAAACTGGACACAGTACTCCAGATGAGGCCTCACCAATGTCGAATAGAGGGGAACGATCACGTCCCTTGATCTGCTGGCAGTGCCCCTACTTATACATCCCAAAATGCCATTGGCCTTCTTGGCAACAAGGGCACACTGTTGACTCATATCCAGCTTCTCATCTACTGTAACCCTCGGTCCTTTTCTGCAGAACTACTGCCTAGCCATTCGGTCCCTAGTCTGTAGCGGTGCATGGGATTCTTCTGTCCTAAGTGCAGAACTCTGCACTTGTCCTTGTTGAACCTCATCAGATTTCTTTTGGCCCAATCCTCCAATTTGTCTACGGCCCTCTGTATCCTATCCCTACCCTCCAGCGTATCTACCTCTCCTCCCAGTTTAGCATCATCTGCAAACTTGCTGAGGGTGCAATCCACACCATCCTCCAGATCATTTATGAAGATATTGAACAAAACCGGCCCCAGGACCGACCCTTGGGGCACTCCACTTGATACCGGCTGCCAACTAGACATGGAGCCATTGATCACTACCCGTTGAGCCCGACAATCTAGCCAACTTTCTGTCCACCTTAGAGTCCATTCATCCAGCCCATAATTCTTTAACTTGCTGGCAAGAATACTGTGGGAGACTGTGTCAAAAGCTTTGCTAAAGTCAAGGAACAACATGTCCACCGCTTTTCCCTCATCCACAGAGCCAGTTATCTCATCATAGAAGGCAATTAGATTAGTCAGGCTTGACTTGCCCTTGGTGAATCCATGCTGACTGTTCCTGATCACTTTCTGTGTTGGTATGAAAAAGAGGCCTGTTTCACAGAACACTGAATCAAATGGGACTGGAAGGCCCTTTGGATAATAATGGCAGAAAGCTCCTTTTGTCTTCTTTTAAGGGTAGTTTGATTGGTTTATAAGCAAGCTTGGATGGAATGGCAATCTTAAGCTTTTTCTCCATCATTAGTTTGTCCATCTCCCCAGATTCTCCTGTTTGATAAAAGCAAGCAAAATATCCCAGTAGTAGATCCTATCTCCACTAACTATAGGAAGGTCCATTGCTATAAGCTGAATTTTGTTGGGTTCTGATACACGTAAGGGTTTTTCCAAAGCATCTGCAAAGTCTGAAAGTGCAGAATACTCAATAAACTGAGTCGCCTCAGAATCAAACTTCCCCCATATTTCATAAAACATATCAAAGTCATCTTCACATAAAGGCTCTGTACTTTCCTCAGTAGCAACATTCAAGTTCTCTAAAATAACAGCTATATACATGTTTATAACAATAAGAAATGATATAATGACATAACTTACAAAATATATAATTGCTACAGAGCTATTTACACAAGTAGTATTGTCTCTAGGTTGTATCTTTAACTTTCAGAGTAACAGCCATGTTAGTCTGTATTCGCAAAAAGAAAAGGAGTACTTGTGGCACCTTAGAGACTAACCAATTTATTTGAGCATAAGCTTTCGTGAGCTACAGCTCACTTCGTCGGATGCATTCTGTGGAAAGTGTAGAAGATCTTTTTATATACACACAAAGCATGAAAAAATACCTCCCCCCACCCCACTCTCCTGCTGGTAATAGCTTATCTCAAGTGATCACTCTCCTTACAATGTGTATAATAATCAAGTTGGGCCATTTCCAGCACAAATCCAGGGTTTAACAAGAACGTCGGGGGGGGGGGTGAGGGTAGGAAAAAACAAGGGGAAATAGGCTACCTTGCATAATGACTTAGCCACTCCCAGTCTCTATTCAACCCTAAGTTAATTGTATCCAATTTGCAAATGAATTCCAATTCAGCAGTTTCTCGCTGGAGTCTGGATTTGAAGTTTTTTTGTTGTAAAATAGCGACTTTCATGTCTGTAATCGCGTGACCAGAGAGATTGAAGTGTTCTCCGACTGGTTTATGAATGTTATAATTCTTGACATCTGATTTGCGTCCATTTATTCTTTTACGTAGAGACTGTCCAGTTTGACCAATGTACATGGCAGAGGGGCATTGCTGGCACATGATGGCATATATCACATTGGTGGATGTGCAGGTGAACGAGCCTCTGATAGTGTGGCTGATGCGATTAGGCCCTGTGATGGTGTCCCCTGAATAGATATGTGGGCACAGTTGGCAACGGGCTTTGTTGCAAGGATAGGTTCCTGGGTTAGTGGTTCTGTTGTGTGGTATGTGGTTGCTGGTGAGTATTTGCTTCAGGTTGGGGGGCTGTCTGTAGGCAAGGACTGGCCTGTCTTCCAAGATTTGTGAGAGTGTTGGGTCATCCTTCAGGATAGGTTGTAGATCCTTAATAATGCGTTGGAGGGGTTTTAGTTGGGGGCTGAAGGTGACGGCTAGTGGCGTTCTGTTATTTTCTTTGTTAGGCCTGTCCTGTAGTAGGTGACTTCTGGGAACTCTTCTGGCTCTATCAATCGGTTTCTTCACTTCCGCAGGTGGGTATTGTAGTTGTAAGAAAGCTTGGTAGAGATCTTGTAGGTGTCTGTCTCTGTCTGAGAGGTTGGAGCAAATGCGGTTGTATCGCAGAGCCTGGCTGTAGACGATGGATCGTGTGGTGTGGTCAGGGTGAAAGCTGGAGGCATGCAGGTAGGAATAGCGGTCAGTAGGTTTCCGGTATAGGGTGGTGTTTATGTGACCATCGCTTATTAGCACTGTAGCGTCCAGGAAGTGGATCTCTTGTGTGGACTGGACCAGGCTGAGGTTGATGGTGGTATGGAAATTGTTGAAATCATGGTGGAGTTCCTCAAGGGCTTCTTTTCCATGGATCCAGATGATGATGTCATTAATATAGCGCAAGTAGAGTAGGGGTGTTAGGGGACGAGAGCTGAGGAAGCGGTGTTCTAAGTCAGCCATAAAAATGTTGGCATACTGTGGGGCCATGCGGGTACCCATAGCAGTGCCGCTGATCTGAAGGTATACATTGTCCCCAAATGTAAAATAGTTATGGGTAAGGACAAAGTCACAAAGTTCAGCCACCAGGTTAGCCATGACATTATCGGGGATAGTGTTCTTAACGGCTTGTAGTCCATCTTTGTGTGGAATGTTGGTGTAGAGGGCTTCTACATCCATAGTGGCCAGGATGGTATTATCAGGAAGATCACCGATGGATTGTAGTTTCCTCGGGAAGTCAGTGGTGTCTCAAAGGTATCTGGGAGTGCTGGTAGTGTAGGGCCTGAGGAGGGAGTCTACATAGCCAGACAATCCTGCTGTCAGGGTGCCAATGCCTGAGATGATGGGGCGCCCAGGATTTCCAGGTTTATGGATCTTGGGTAGTAGATAGAATATCCCCACAGAATGCATCCGATGAAGTGAGCTGTAGCTCACGAAAACTTATGCTCAAAGAAATTGGTTAGTCTCTAAGGTGCCACAAGTACTCCTTATCTTTAACTTTGGAGCACAAGAGTCAAATCTTGTCCCTACGAAAGGGTTAAGAAGGCCATCTCAGCCGGCTGACATTGTGATCTGGAAGAGACAGAGCATGCTGCCACCAAAGGTTTGGAAGTTGAAAATGTTATCAATCCCACCCAATTAGCACAGGCGAAGTAAGCCATGCCCAAAATAGCATAAATATACATGATCAGAAAAAGTAGGACACCAATATTGAACAGAGCAGGAAGGGACATCAATAATGTAAAAAGGAGAGTTCTAATTCCTTGGGCTTGCCGTATTAGTCTCAGGATTTGGCTAATACGCACCAAGCAAATGATTCTCAACAATGACGGAGCCTTTAAAACACCGGCAACTCCAACATCTTTAAAATGAAAGAAAAAGAAACACAATGTTAAATTATCAAATCAAGAAGATTTGATATACACTAGATATACATATGTACATTTAATTATCTTTTATGAAATAGCCAGATGAGGTCAGAAAATGTTTAAGGTCTGTTTCTGTGTTACAAGGGAGAATGATAATGTTCTGTCAATGTCAGGAAAACTGCCAGTGTCCTTGGCACTTAAAGGGAAAGTTACACTGTTAAAAAGGTTATATTATACCTGCAAAAGTCTAGAAACAAGCAAACAAACAAAAGGCCCTTTAAATGTTACAAAATTAAAGTTCCTAGATAAGTAACATGCATCTGTTTTCATACTGTGTACATCATTGTGCTGAGTGCCTATGACTCATGTGGCTTGTTGAAATATACTTCTGTGTGAGATGCAAGATACCTCGCTGGATGTAGTACCACAGCAATTGTTGATGTAAATATTTGCAGTTTGAAAAAATCTCTGGACAACATTTTAAAATCTGCATGCCTACCAAGTGCCCTTTTTTGCATCACTAAGATTTTTTTAAAGGAGGCTGATCTTTTCCTTGCAGAGAAAAAAGAAGTTTATCAAAAATGCTAAGCCTTGTCCTTCCTTTTCTGTTTGGGGGATAAGGAAACGATCTAACATAGTCTGGTTTTGGCCAGGATACAGAACAGAAACAGTACTGTTACTGCTAATGGAAGATCTCTTACTACATATAAAGAACAAATGTCCATTGTCTCACTCCTGGACCTCTCTGCAATATTCATTATGTCTGACTGCAAGACATTATTATCCCATCTGAGGGAAATGACAGTGCTCCAAAGAAATGCTCTCTAATTATATGAATCCTTTCTTGAGAGTCACATACAGAAGCTACCTTTGCTACCAGATTTTTCATTTGTGGAGAACCACATGGATTAATTCTCTCCCCAATTTCAATAAGTATTTACATTTAGCCAATGGGAGAAATGGGAAGACTTCATGGGCTATAATGTCAACAACATGAAAATGACCCAAATTTGTCATTTTCAACATAGGCTAACAATATGGTCATCCCGTTTTCCCAGTGACTGGCCAATATTAGCACATGGCTCAGGTAGAGCTTATTGAAATTGAATCCCAACAAGACAGAGGTTAACACTTCAAACAGCTAGCCATCAAGTTGCAGCTCTCTCCAGTCGACAATGCATGCCCACAGAACATCAAGACAGTCCACATCTTGGCAGTCTTTCTAGCCTCCTCCCAGACACAAAGTTCTTGCAAAAAAAATCATGTATGACACTTTTTCTATCATCACCAAACAATTAGGAAGATTTTGTCCCATTCTTGCTACCACTGACCTGGTCATAAGAATACCTCCCAAATGTATTATAGCAATGCACTTTATTTGGGCTCAAAAACATAAGCCTTGAAAAAACTGCAGTGGGTAAAGAATGCAACAGCATGCCTCACTGAGGGCACAGATTACCACCAATACAGTATCCTGGTGCTTCAATCTCTTCACTGGCTTCCCATAGAGTATCACATTAAGTTTACAGACTTGGTCCTTATTTCACAGTACTACATGACCTGAGCCCAGGATAATATGAGAGGATGTATGGTTGTAATGAGCACTAGTCTGAAACTTGGGAGATCTGAGCTCAATTCCCTGCTCTGACACAGGCTTCCTGTGTGACCAGGGGAAAGTAACTTGGTATCTTTGTGCCTATCTTTAAAATGGGGATAATAGCACTTTCCTATCTCTCAGAGATGTTGTGACAATAAATACGTTAACAGTTGTAAGATGTTCAGATGCTACTGTAATGAGCAACATGTAACTCAACTCAAGATAGGCAATCTTTTAGGTACCAGTCTTATTACCACAACTCCCCCTATGTTTCAAGGCAAATGCAAAGCATGCTTCAACTAAGAAGCCTTCCCTAAGAACATATTAATTTACCCTTCATGTGTGGAGCCCCAGTGACATTTATGGGACTTTGGGCAGGTACAAGGGTGTACATGCATGTATCTTACTACAGGTTTCAGGTTTTAAACCTTCTAAAAACAGTGCAAAATACAATTTTAATAAGTGTCTTGTTCATGGAGAAATTGCAGGAAAAATCATATATTTATACATTTCAAGGGCAGAACAGACCATTCTAATCATCTAGTCCAGTGGGCCCCAAACTGTGGGGCATACCCCCCTAGGGGATGAGGGGAAACATTCCGGAGGGCACGCACCTAGGCCAGCCCCCATACTGGGTGGGGAGGGTAGTGCTGTGCAAAGACATTCCAAAACTGAAGTTTCAATAAGCATGCCTTATTAAAAAATTCTGGGTGAATAAGGGAAGAGTTTTAAAAACTTATCTTTCACTTTCTGATGTGGCTGTAAATCCAATAGATCGGTCTGTTTTATCTGCAGCTGCTGCTGTTTTGGCCTTTGGGGATGCCCCTCCACACCAGCAGAACACCTGAACCTGAGGAGGAGGAGAAAGAATAGGACTACGGATATGTTTAGTGAGATCCTGCAAGCCAGTTTTGCATTGGACTGTGAACAAAGGGCTGGGCCGGCCAAAAAGGCAGATGGCCTGGAGAGGGACAGAGACTACAGGAGAAAATGAAGACCCAGGAAACCCACAGGAAAAGAAATGGGAGTTGCACCAAGACATAATGGGGCTTCTTAGGCAGCCTAATACTAATACTGGAGAGTCTAGTTGAACTACAGGTAAAACAATCATGGACTTATCACCCTTTACAGTTCCTGGAGAACTCCGTGATTGCAGCTCCCTGAACCCCCTCAACATTCCATGTGGTATCATGGATCACACTCCCTACTTCTCCACGCCTGAGGATACTAAGGACAACCAGAGCTTCACATACCCCAACCATGCCTCTCACAGGCCAGTGTAAGTGTAGCCAAAGTGGACTCCATTTGTGCACTGGAATGGACAAAAATGTTTGCTGCCTCTTTAATTTTAAAGTTCCATCCTGTTAATTTACGTTAGAAATTTCTATTGTATTATTCTTTTTCATTTGTACATTGTTATGTTTTTTCCACTCCTTTTATTACTAAATAACATTTTAATTTTTGAAAATAAATCAATCTTTATTAGTTCACCACAAATATTGCAGAATGTATAGAAGTACTAGAAGCACCCAGTACTTGTAAGCGTACCACATCACAGAACACACAGGTTCAAGAAAACACCTACTCATCTGTAAAAGTTCAGCAAGCACTGCATAATTCATAGGTTCAGTGACACACTTGATATAATAATTATAAATGTACAGCAAGCACCAAATAATTTATAGGTTTATTAAAAGACACAGTATTCTATGTATAAATGTACAACAAGCACTACACAATTCCTCCCAGCCACAACCTTCAGATTCAGAGCACAGTCAAGTATAGTACGTTAATGCAGCTGACCATTAAAGGGCTCTTTCAAAGCCTCCCACAGCTGACTCTTGTAAAGGCCTTGTGTCTGGTGCTTCAAACTCAGCAGACAGCCACTCCACCGCTGCCTTTCACTCCAGCAGCAACTTTTCTCACTTTCCCTTACAGATATTATGCATGACACAACAGGCAGCTATAACTACTGAGATATTTTTCTCACTGAGAGACAAGCTTTTGACTAAACAACACCAGCATCCTTTCACTCTACACATCTATTGTGCACCTCTTGAGCCAGTAGCTGAATCTTTTCTTGGTGCTGTCAAGGTGGCCAGTGTATGGCTTCATGACCCTAGGAAGCAAGAGACAGGGTGGGTTGCCTAGGATCACTACTGACATTTCAATATTTACTCCTGGGGGAATTCTGCGCCACTGCGTGCGCATAATTCATATGCCACACATATTTTTCTTTCCACAGAAAATAACTTCTGCCAAAAGTTGCTTCAGTTCTATCTTTTGCCCACCAGAGGGTGCTGTGGTGCTGGAACAAAGCAGCTGCTCCCCACCAGCCCCAGTTACCATAGGGAAGAAAAAGAGCTTGCAGTGCTTTCATCACAGAGCCTGGCAAGCCAGGTCAAAAGACAGGGGACATGGTGAGACTGACAGCATGGTGCTGCATGGGGGTCACAGACTGGGGTTCATAAGGGCTAGTGAAGGAAGACAGACTGGGGCAGGGGCGGAATGGGAGTGGGGGCACAGGGCCACAGGGGCAAGGGAGGTGCAGGCCACATGGGGACAGGGGACGGGGTGCAGGGGACACATGGAGATGAAGGGAGGGGTCTGGCTGAGAGGGTGCAGGGCCACATGGGGAAAAGGGGATAGCTGAGTGGGGGCACAGAGACACATGGGGACGGGGGGAGGGATGAAGGGACACAAGGGGATGGGGGGAACGGGTGTCTGAATTGGGGTGGAGGGACACATGGGTACAGGGGCAGATGTGCCTGACTGAATGCGAGAGGCTAGGGGTCATCTGCATGGGGGAAGCTCCCTAACAATCCCTCCCCACCCACCTCAAAAGAACTGTTCCATACTTTTCCCACCCATACCCAACAACCCTCCAAGTTCACACCTAGGTTCCTTCCCAGCAATTATTTCCCTCTCTCTCAGCTCCTTTGTTACCCCTGACACCCCTATGCCTTTCCACTGGTTCTGAGAGGTACAGAAAATACAGTTCTGTATTGTAGTTTTAATGAATTATTACTCAGACTTCTGTATTAATATGCCTAGTAAGGAATCTATTGGCCAAAAAACAGTTTCTTTAATCTTTTTTGTTGTCTGTATTGTTACAGACATACTTGCTGACAGGTATTTTGAAATAAATTACCAAAATAATTGAAACTGGTGTGATTATATTGTGTTATTTTGACAAATAAAATATGCAGAATTTAAAAATATTGTGTGCAGAATTTTTAACTTTTTGGCGCAGAATTCCCCCAAGAGTAAATATTGCCAATGGTAATCTGCAGTCAGGAAAGAATATCACTGCTTGTTGCTTTCTGAACAGTCCTGTTGTCTTAAAGATACAAGCATTATGCACTTTCCCTAATCAGTCCACAATGCTTTTGGTGAAACATCTCTGGTGCTCCACCAACGCTTGCATAACCACAGAAAAGCAGCCCTTTCTGTTAATGTATTCTGTAGCCAGGTAGTCTGGTGCCAAAATAGGGATATACATGCTGTCTATCCCCCCACTGCAGTTAGGGAATCCCATTATTGCAAATCCATCCACCAGGTCCTGCACACTGCTGAGAGACACAGCCCTGTGCAACAAGACGCTATTAATGGCCGTACACACTTACATGACAGGTTTCAGAGTAACAGCCGTGTTAGTCTGTATTCGCAAAAAGAAAAGGAGTCCTTGTGGCACCTTAGAGACTAACCAATTTATTTGAGCATGAGCTTTCGTGAGCTACAGCTCACTTCATCAGATGCATACCGTGGAAACATGACCCCCACTGTGGATTTGCCAACTGCAAAATGATTTCCCTCCGATTAGTAGCAATTCAGCACTGCAAGCTTCTAGAGTGCAATTGCCACTCATTTCTTAAATCAGTGCAGCTCTCTTTCTGGTGTCCCTGCACTAGAGGGCTACAGCGAGCTTGGAACACTGATGCAGAATTGTGACCTTTCACATCTGAAAATTCTGCAGCCACTACTCATCATCCCAAACCTGCATTACAATGTGATCCATCGAGTCAGTGCTCATTTCTCAAGCCCAATAGCAAAGCTCCCACCATCTCCAGCCGCTCTGTGAACACCACCAACAACCTTGAATTGTTTTTCACTGTTTCAACAATCTATCCTCGAAGAAATTGTCATGTCCCCCATTCTTGCGGTTCTTCCTGCAGGTCTACAAATACAGGAGAATTTTTCATCCTGTATTTGCAACTTTCATATGAATAGTGGGCTCCATGCTTATGGCAGAGATGAGATGGCGGCCTCACGGCACTGGGAGTGGGTGGCAGGGGGACTTGGCTTAAGGGCACTGTGATGAGGCTGAAAAGGGGAGGTGATGCAGCCTCAGGGCACCGGGGCGGGGCGGGGTAGGGCAGGAAGCAAGGCACGCGGCCTTGGGGAAGGAGGCCAGGGCACGGGGCCTCAGAGCACCGGGGCAAAAGGCAGAGCACGCGGCCTTGGGGAAGGAGGCAGGGCACGGGGCCTCACAGCACCGGGGCAAAAGGCAGGGCACGCGGCCTTGAGGAAGGAGGCAGGGCATGGGGCCTCAGAGCACCGGGACAAAAGGCAGGGCACGCGGCCTTGGGGAAGGAGGCAGGGCACGGGGCCTCAGAGCACCGGGGCAAAAGGCAGGGCACGTGGCCTTGCGGAAGGAGGCAGGGAACGGGGCCTCAGAGCACCGGGGCAAAAGGCAGGGCACGCGGCCTTGGGGAAGGAGGCAGGGCACGCGGCCTCAGAGCACCGGGGCAAAAGGCAGGGCACGTGGCCTCGGGGAAGGAGGCAGGGCACGCGGCCTCAGAACACCGGGGCAAAAGGCAGGGCACGTGGCCTTGGGGAAGGAGGCAGGGCACGGGGCCTCAGAGCACCGGGGCAAAAGGCAGGGCATGCAGCCTTGGGAAAGGAGGCAGGGCACGGGGCCTCAGAGCACCGGGGCAAAAGGTAGGGCACACGGCCTTGGGGAAGGAGGCAGGGCACGCGGCCTCAGAGCACCGGGGCAAAAGGCAGGGCACGCGGCCTTGGGGAAGGAGGCAGGGCACGGGGCCTCAGAGCACCGGGGCAAAAGGCAGGGCACGCGGCCTCGGGGAAGGAGGCAGGGCACGGGGCCTCAGAGCACCGGGGCAAAAGGCAGGGCATGTGGCCTTGGGAAAGGAGGCAGGGCACGCGGCCTCAGAGCACCGGGGCAAAAGGCAGGGCATGTGGCCTTGGGGAAGGAGGCAGGGCAGGGGGCCTCAGAGCACCGGGGCAAAAGGCAGGGCATGCAGCCTTGGGGAAGGAAGCAGGGCACGCGGCCTCAAACCACCGGGGCAAAAGGTAGGGCACACGGCCTTGGAGAAGGAGGCAGGGCACGCGGCCTCAGAGCACCAGGGCAAAAGGCAGGGCACGTGGACTTGGGGAAGGAGGCAGGGCACGGGGCCTCAGAGCACCGGGGCAAAAGGCAGGGCATGCAGCCTTGGGGAAGGAGGCAGGGCACGTGCCTCAAAGCACCGGGGCAAAAGGCAGGGCACGCGGCCTTGCGAAAGGAGGCAGGGCACGGGGCCTCAAAGCACCGGGGGAAAAGGCAGGGCACGCAGCCTCGGGGAAGGAGGCAGGGCAGGGGGCCTCAGAGCATCGGGGCAAAAGGCAGGGCACGCGGCCTTGGGGAAGGAGGCAGGGCACGGGGCCTCACAGCACCGGGGCAAAAGGCAGGGCACGCGGCCTTGAGGAAGGAGGCAGGGCATGGGGCCTCAGAGCACCGGGACAAAAGGCAGGGCACGCGGCCTTGGGGAAGGAGGCAGGGCACGGGGCCTCAGAGCACCGGGGCAAAAGGCAGGGCACGTGGCCTTGCGGAAGGAGGCAGGGAACGGGGCCTCAGAGCACCGGGGCAAAAGGCAGGGCACGCGGCCTTGGGGAAGGAGGCAGGGCACGCGGCCTCAGAGCACCGGGGCAAAAGGCAGGGCACGTGGCCTCGGGGAAGGAGGCAGGGCACGCGGCCTCAGAGCACCGGGGCAAAAGGCAGGGCACGTGGCCTTGGGGAAGGAGGCAGGGCACGGGGCCTCAGAGCACCGGGGCAAAAGGCAGGGCATGCAGCCTTGGGGAAGGAGGCAGGGCACGGGGCCTCAGAGCACCGGGGCAAAAGGTAGGGCACACGGCCTTGGGGAAGGAGGCAGGGCACGCGGCCTCAGAGCACCGGGGCAAAAGGCAGGGCACGCGGCCTTGGGGAAGGAGGCAGGGCACGGGGCCTCAGAGCACCGGGGCAAAAGGCAGGGCACGCGGCCTCGGGGAAGGAGGCAGGGCACGGGGCCTCAGAGCACCGGGGCAAAAGGCAGGGCATGTGGCCTTGGGGAAGGAGGCAGGGCACGCGGCCTCAGAGCACCGGGGCAAAAGGCAGGGCATGTGGCCTTGGGGAAGGAGGCAGGGCAGGGGGCCTCAGAGCACCGGGGCAAAAGGCAGGGCATGCAGCCTTGGGGAAGGAAGCAGGGCACGCGGCCTCAAACCACCGGGGCAAAAGGTAGGGCACACGGCCTTGGGGAAGGAGGCAGGGCACGCGGCCTCAGAGCACCAGGGCAAAAGGCAGGGCACGTGGACTTGGGGAAGGAGGCAGGGCACGGGGCCTCAGAGCACCGGGGCAAAAGGCAGGGCATGCAGCCTTGGGGAAGGAGGCAGGGCACGTGCCTCAAAGCACCGGGGCAAAAGGCAGGGCACGCGGCCTTGCGAAAGGAGGCAGGGCACGGGGCCTCAAAGCACCGGGGGAAAAGGCAGGGCACGCGGCCTTGGGGAAGGAGGCAGGGCACGGGGCCTCAGAGCACCTGGGCCAAAGGCAGGGCACGCAGCCTTTGGGAAGGAGGCAGGGCACGGGGCCTCAGAGCACCGGTGCAAAAGGCAGGGCATGCGGCCTTGGGGAAGGAGGCAGGGCACGGGGCCTCAAAGCACCTGGGCAAAAGGCAGGGCACGCGGCCTTGCGGAAGGAGGCAGGGCACGGGGCCTCAGAGCATCGGGGCAAAAGGCAGGGCACGCGGCCTTGGGGAAGGAGGCAGGGCACGGGGCCTCAGAGCACCTGGGCAAAAGGCAGGGCACGCGGCCTCAGAGCACCGGGGCAAAAGGCAGGGCACGCAGCCTTGGGGAAGGAGGCAGGGCATGGGGCCTCAGAGCACCAGGGCAAAAGGCAGGGCACGCGGCCTCAGAGCACCGGGGCAAAAGGCAGGGCATGCAGCCTTGGGGAAGGAGGCAGGGCACGTGCCTCAAAGCACCGGGGCAAAAGGCAGGGCACGCGGCCTTGCGGAAGGAGGCAGGGCACGGGGCCTCAAAGCACCGGGGCAAAAGGCAAGGCACGCGGCCTTGGGGAAGGAGGCAGGGCAGGGGGCCTCAGAGCATCAGGGCAAAAGGCAGGGCACGCGGCCTTGGGGAAGGAGGCAGGGCACGGGGCCTCAGAGCACCTGGGCAAAAGGCAGGGCACGCAGCCTTGGGGAAGGAGGCAGGGCACGGGGCCTCAGAGCACCTGGGCAAAAGGCAGGGCACGCGGCCTTGGGGAAGGAGGCAGGGCACGGGGCCTCAAACCACCGGGGCAAAAGGCAAGGCACGCGGCCTTGGGGAAGGAGGCAGGGCAGGGGGCCTCAGAGCACCTGGGCAAAAGGCAGGGCACGCGGCCTTGGGGAAGGAGGCAGGGCAGGGGGCCTCAGAGCACCGGGGCAAAAGGCAGGGCACGTGGCCTTGGGGAAGGAGGCAGGGCACGCGGCCTCAGAGCACCGGGGCAAAAGGCAGGTCACGCGGCCTTGGGGAAGGAGGCAGGGCATGGGGCCTCAGAGCACCGGGGCAAAAGGCAGGGCACGCGGCCTTGGGGAAGGAGGCAGGGCACGCGGCCTCAGAGCACCGGGGCAAAAGGCAGGGCATGTGGCCTTGGGGAAGGAGGCAGGGCAGGGGGCCTCAGAGCACCGGGGCAAAAGGCAGGGCATGCGGTCTTGGGGAAGGAGGCAGGGCACGGGGCCTCAAACCACCGGGGCAAAAGGCAAGGCACGCGGCCTTGGGGAAGGAGGCAGGGCAGGGGGCCTCAGAGCACCTGGGCAAAAGGCAGGGCACGCGGCCTTGGGGAAGGAGGCAGGGCAGGGGGCCTCAGAGCACCGGGGCAAAAGGCAGGGCACGTGGCCTTGGGGAAGGAGGCAGGGCACGCGGCCTCAGAGCACCGGGGCAAAAGGCAGGTCACGCGGCCTTGGGGAAGGAGGCAGGGCACGGGGCCTCAGAGCACCGGGGCAAAAGGCAGGGCACGCGGCCTTGGGGAAGGAGGCAGGGCACGCGGCCTCAGAGCACCGGGGCAAAAGGCAGGGCATGTGGCCTTGGGGAAGGAGGCAGGGCAGGGGGCCTCAGAGCACCGGGGCAAAAGGCAGGGCATGCAGCCTTGGGGAAGGAAGCAGGGCACGCGGCCTCAAACCACCGGGGCAAAAGGTAGGGCACACGGCCTTGGGGAAGGAGGCAGGGCACGCGGCCTCAGAGCACCAGGGCAAAAGGCAGGGCACGCGGCCTTGCGAAAGGAGGCAGGGCACGGGGCCTCAAAGCACCGGGGGAAAAGGCAGGGCACGCAGCCTTGGGGAAGGAGGCAGGGCAGGGGGCCTCAGAGCATCGGGGCAAAAGGCAGGGCACGCGGCCTTGGGGAAGGAGGCAGGGCACGGGGCCTCAGAGCACCTGGGCCAAAGGCAGGGCACGCAGCCTTGGGGAAGGAGGCAGGGCACGGGGCCTCAGAGCACCGGTGCAAAAGGCAGGGCATGCGGCCTTGGGGAAGGAGGCAGGGCACGGGGCCTCAAAGCACCTGGGCAAAAGGCAGGGCACGCGGCCTTGCGGAAGGAGGCAGGGCACGGGGCCTCAGAGCATCGGGGCAAAAGGCAGGGCACGCGGCCTTGGGGAAGGAGGCAGGGCACGGGGCCTCAGAGCACCTGGGCAAAAGGCAGGGCATGCAGCCTTGGGGAAGGAGGCAGGGCACGGGGCCTCAGAGCACCAGGGCAAAAGGCAGGGCACGCGGCCTCAGAGCACCGGGGCAAAAGGCAGGGCATGCAGCCTTGGGGAAGGAGGCAGGGCACGTGCCTCAAAGCACCGGGGCAAAAGGCAGGGCACGCGGCCTTGCGGAAGGAGGCAGGGCACGGGGCCTCAAAGCACTGGGGCAAAAGGCAAGGCACGCGGCCTTGGGGAAGGAGGCAGGGCAGGGGGCCTCAGAGCATCGGGGCAAAAGGCAGGGCACGCGGCCTTGGGGAAGGAGGCAGGGCACAGGGCCTCAGAGCACCAGGGCAAAAGGCAGGGCACGGGGCCTCAGAGCACCTGGGCAAAAGGCAAGGCACGCGGCCTTGGGGAAGGAGGCAGGGCAGGGGGTCTCAGAGCACCTGGGCAAAAGGCAGGGCACGCGGCCTTGGGGAAGGAGGCAGGGCAGGGGGCCTCAGAGCACCGGGGCAAAAGGCAGGGCACGTGGCCTCGGGGAAGGAGGCAGGGCACGCGGCCTCAGAGCACCGGGGCAAAAGGCAGGTCACGCGGCCTTGGGGAAGGAGGCAGGGCACGGGGCCTCAGAGCACCGGGGCAAAAGGTAGGGCACACGGCCTTGGGGAAGGAGGCAGGGCACGCGGCCTCAGAGCACCGGGGCAAAAGGCAGGGCATGTGGCCTTGGGGAAGGAGGCAGGGCAGGGGGCCTCAGAGCACCGGGGCAAAAGGCAGGGCATGCAGCCTTGGGGAAGGAAGCAGGGCACGCGGCCTCAAACCACCGGGGCAAAAGGTAGGGCACACGGCCTTGGGGAAGGAGGCAGGGCACGCGGCCTCAGAGCACCAGGGCAAAAGGCAGGGCACGTGGACTTGGGGAAGGAGGCAGGGCACGGGGCCTCAGAGCACCGGGGCAAAAGGCAGGGCATGCAGCCTTGGGGAAGGAGGCAGGGCACGTGCCTCAAAGCACCGGGGCAAAAGGCAGGGCACGCGGCCTTGCGAAAGGAGGCAGGGCACGGGGCCTCAAAGCACCGGGGGAAAAGGCAGGGCATGCAGCCTTGGGGAAGGAGGCAGGGCACGTGCCTCAAAGCACCGGGGCAAAAGGCAGGGCACGCGGCCTTGCGAAAGGAGGCAGGGCACGGGGCCTCAAAGCACCGGGGGAAAAGGCAGGGCACGCAGCCTTGGGGAAGGAGGCAGGGCACGCGGCCTCAGAGCACCAGGGCAAAAGGCAGGGCACGTGGCCTTGCGGAAGGAGGCAGGGCACGGGGCCTCAGAGCACCGGGGCAAAAGGCAGGGCATGCAGCCTTGGGGAAGGAGGCAGGGCACGTGCCTCAAAGCACCGGGGCAAAAGGCAGGGCACGCGGCCTTGCGAAAGGAGGCAGGGCACGGGGCCTCAAAGCACCGGGGGAAAAGGCAGGGCACGCAGCCTTGGGGAAGGAGGCAGGGCAGGGGGCCTCAGAGCATCGGGGCAAAAGGCAGGGCACGCGGCCTTGGGGAAGGAGGCAGGGCACGGGGCCTCAGAGCACCTGGGCCAAAGGCAGGGCACGCAGCCTTGGGGAAGGAGGCAGGGCACGGGGCCTCAGAGCACCGGTGCAAAAGGCAGGGCATGCGGCCTTGGGGAAGGAGGCAGGGCACGGGGCCTCAAAGCACCTGGGCAAAAGGCAGGGCACGCGGCCTTGCGGAAGGAGGCAGGGCACGGGGCCTCAGAGCACCTGGGCAAAAGGCAGGGCACGCAGCCTTGGGGAAGGAGGCAGGGCACGGGGCCTCAGAGCACCAGGGCAAAAGGCAGGGCACGCGGCCTCAGAGCACCGGGGCAAAAGGCAGGGCACGCGGCCTCAGAGCACCGGGGCAAAAGGCAGGGCATGCAGCCTTGGGGAAGGAGGCAGGGCACGTGCCTCAAAGCACCGGGGCAAAAGGCAGGGCACGCGGCCTTGCGGAAGGAGGCAGGGCACGGGGCCTCAAAGCACTGGGGCAAAAGGCAAGGCACGCGGCCTTGGGGAAGGAGGCAGGGCAGGGGGCCTCAGAGCATCGGGGCAAAAGGCAGGGCACGCGGCCTTGGGGAAGGAGGCAGGGCACAGGGCCTCAGAGCACCTGGGCAAAAGGCAGGGCACGCGGCCTTGGGGAAGGAGGCAGGGCACGGGGCCTCAAACCACCGGGGGAAAAGGCAGGGCACGCAGCCTTGGGGAAGGAGGCAGGGCACGGGGCCTCAGAGCACCTGGGCCAAAGGCAGGGCACGCAGCCTTGGGGAAGGAGGCAGGGCACGGGGCCTCAGAGCACCGGTGCAAAAGGCAGGGCATGCGGCCTTGGGGAAGGAGGCAGGGCACGGGGCCTCAAAGCACCTGGGCAAAAGGCAGGGCACGCGGCCTTGCGGAAGGAGGCAGGGCACGGGGCCTCAGAGCACCTGGGCAAAAGGCAGGGCACGCAGCCTTGGGGAAGGAGGCAGGGCACGGGGCCTCAGAGCACCAGGGCAAAAGGCAGGGCACGCGGCCTCAGAGCACCGGGGCAAAAGGCAGGGCACGCGGCCTCAGAGCACCGGGGCAAAAGGCAGGGCATGCAGCCTTGGGGAAGGAGGCAGGGCACGTGCCTCAAAGCACCGGGGCAAAAGGCAGGGCACGCGGCCTTGCGGAAGGAGGCAGGGCACGGGGCCTCAAAGCACTGGGGCAAAAGGCAAGGCACGCGGCCTTGGGGAAGGAGGCAGGGCAGGGGGCCTCAGAGCATCGGGGCAAAAGGCAGGGCACGCGGCCTTGGGGAAGGAGGCAGGGCACAGGGCCTCAGAGCACCTGGGCAAAAGGCAGGGCACGCGGCCTTGGGGAAGGAGGCAGGGCACGGGGCCTCAAACCACCGGGGGAAAAGGCAGGGCACGCAGCCTTGGGGAAGGAGGCAGGGCACGGGGCCTCAGAGCACCTGGGCAAAAGGCAGGGCACGCGGCCTTGGGGAAGGAGGCAGGGCAGGGGGCCTCAGAGCACCTGGGCAAAAGGCAGGGCACGCGGCCTTGGGGAAGGAGGCAGAGCAGGGGGCCTCAGAGCACCTGGGCAAAAGGCAGGGCACGCGGCCTTGGGGAAGGAGGCAGGGCAGGGGGCCTCAGAGCACCGGGGCAAAAGGCAGGGCACGCGGCCTTGGGGAAGGAGGCAGGGCACGGGGCCTCAGAGCACCGGGGCAAAAGGCAGGGCACGTGGCCTCAGAGCACCGGGGCAGGAGACGGGGCCCAGTACCTCAGAACACCAAGGCAGGAGGCAGGGCACAGGACGTGGCCTCAGGGACTGTAATGGGCTGGGTTAGGGCGAGAGAAGGCACCGTGGCAGGTCAGGAGGCACGCGGCCTCAAGGCACCGTGACCGGGCGGCGGGATGGGACGCGGCCTCAGGGCACCGTGACGGGGCGAGTATCTCCTCAGCCCCGTGACTGGGAGCCGGCGGGACAGCTTGACGCCCCGCGAGGCTAGCGGCGAGAGTCCAGTCTACCCACTGAGCTCCCTTAGCAACCGAGCTGCCCCGCGCGGGTCTCGCGGCCAGGGGGCGGGATTTCCGGGCCGGGTCGACCTCTTCGGAAATGACGTGAGAGTGTCAACATGCAAAATGGCGGCGCATCACCGACAGAACGCGGCCGGGCGCCGGAAAGTGCAGGTGAGAGGTCGGTCGGGTTTCCCGCCGGAGCGGGCGTGTGCGGTGACTGAGGGGCCTGCGGAAGAGGGAGTGGGGAGCCGTTGGAGAAGGTGCAGGGCTGCGGGCGCTGGAGGCGGTTTAGGGGGTTGGGGCGGCCGGGCTGGGGGCGGGGAGCCGTTGGAGAAGGCGCAGGGCTGCGGGCGCTGGAGGCGGTTTAGGGGGTTGGGGCGGCCGGGCTGGGGGCGGGGAGCCGTTGGAGAAGGCGCAGGGCTGTGGGCGCTGGAGGCGGTTTAGGGGGCTGGGGGCGGGGAGCCGTTGGAGAAGGCGCAGGGCTGCGGGCGCTGGAGGCGGTTTAGGGGGTTGGGGCGGCCGGGCTGGGGGCGGGGAGCCGTTGGAGAAGGCGCAGGGCTGCGGGCGCTGGAGGCGGTTTCGGGGAATTGGGGCGGTGTGTATGGGAGGGGCAAAGGGAGTGGGGTGAGGAGAGGAGGCGGTGGGTCTGTGTCGATTGCGGGGGCTCCCCTCTTGCCCTAGGTGTCTCCTGGGGCGGGTGCTGTTGTACCTGGGGAGGGGCGGGGGAACAAGGCTGCCTCTCTTGCTGCTGCGAGGAGGGAGGGAGAAGCTAGTAGAGACCCTTCGCAACCTCGCCCACGGCCGCTGGGAGTCTCTCGGTGTCTGTCAGTGTTAGACATAAAATAATTAAGAAATAAAATGGAGCTAAAATATATCGCAGGCACTTGTCAGCCGACAGTCTGCCCTTTGCTCTCACCGTCTACCACTAGGATCTGGGGATCTGACAGGGTGGGTGCTTTCTTAGGGGAAACGTGTGTCTGGCTTAAATGTGTCAGACTCTCCATATTTAAGAAGCAGAAGTACTTGTTCAGCTTTAATTGCCGTCTTTTCATATTGTTTTTAAAGTGAGAACATGTCTCAACCATCCCTTTGGATCTACGCTTTGTTTCAACTTGGTGTGTTTGGGGCATACAGGGTCTCCTTCAGAGGAGGAATTTGTGTGTGTGAGAGAGAGAGCACGAAATGTTTTAATTATCTTGCTGAAATATATGCAAAACCAAATACTCTTAAACAGTGAAAGTAAAAATAAAACAGGATAATTATGGATAATTATACTTCTCCATTTTGTTTGCTCTAGTATAAACATTCTTAATTTCATTTTAATTAGACGTGTCCATACAGAGGAGACTAGATGGTTTAGGGGAGCTAGAGAGCTGCTTGTAGTAAGTGGCCAGTTCAAATCTGGCCTGGGTCTATTCACAGTGACCAAAAGTTACCACTGGATGGTGTTGGAAGTGTCAGCTCAGTTCCCAGTGGACAGATGTTCATCTTACAGAAACCACCATGACAATTTACACCTTTGTGTATACAGTCTATGGAAATAGAACTACTCTCATCCCCCCATGATGTGGGTTATTTTTCCAGGTCAGGGCATAATTAGCATAGCGAACCCCAAGGGTTCAAGAATCATGAGTGAGGTCCAAAAAATCATGATCAGAGATAAAAAGAACACTGTATATATAAAAAAAAGTTTAGCAAATTTATTATTAACAACTGAGAAGACTAGTTTCAGAGTAACAGCCGTGTTAGTCTGTATTCGCAAAAAGAAAAGGAGGACTTGTGGCACCTTAGAGACTAACCAATTTATTTGAGCATGAGCTTTCGTGAGCTACAGCTCACTTCATCGGATGCATACTGTGGAAACTGCACAAGACATTATATACACAGAGACCATGAAACAATACCTCCTCCCAACCAGCAGGAGAGTGATTTTGTGTGTGGGGGGGCGGAGGGTGAGAAAACCTGGATTTGTGCTGGAAATGGCCCAACTTGATGATCACTTTAGATAAGCTATTACCAGCAGGAGAGTGGGGTGGGAGGAGGTATTGTTTCATGGTCTCTGTGTATATAATGTCTTGTGCAGTTTCCACAGTATGCATCCGATGAAGTGAGCTGTAGCTCACGAAAGCTCATGCTCAAATAAATTGGTTAGTCTCTAAGGTGCCACAAGTACTCCTTTTCTTTTTGAGAAGACTAGAAACTTCTAAATTTTCTAAAAGTGTGATTTTTTTTTTTCCACGCAACGCCATGATTCTAGGAACTGCAGCTTTCAGAAAAACAAATATTGTTAGACTCTCAATAAAATCATGAGCTGATAACACTTTGTAAGCACACGGCTGAGGAAGTGTTACTAGGAAAGTTTGCAGTTCTATTACTTTAGTTGTACCTATTCTGTGGATAAACAGAGAACCTTCTAGGGCTGTCAATTGGTGTGCCTTGCATGAGCACTAAATTCAAAGCTAAGGGCTTGCCCATACTGGGAAGGTTTTGAAGGTATAATTATACCAGAATAACTGAATCAGTAAAACCCTCCTAATTTTTATGCAGTTACACCAGTGTAGCTTATATCAGTTTCTGGAACTTGCAAAGTTATAGTGAAAAGGAGTACTAGTGGCACCTTAACCAATTTATTTGAGCATAAGCTTTCGTGAGCTACAGATCACTTCATCGGATGTGTTAGGGGGCTTATTCCTTCACCCACTTACTTCCCTGGTCCTTCTCGCATGAACAGAGAGCAACAATACCCGAAGTCCAGAGGTGCAAACAATTCGATGTTTATTGGGGTGAACTTCCAGCAAGCATGATTCCAGTTTCCTTCCTTAGTATCCTCCTTCCCAGCTCTGACACCACAGAGCCTTACACCTGTGTCCCTGTTCCCATTCCTACCCTTAGCCAAACATGATTCCAACTTCCTTACTCCCATTCCCTGTTCCCATTTCCCCCTTTAGCAAAACATGATTCCAATTTTCTTACCCCCATTCCCTGTTCCCATCTCCCTTACGCCCATGCCCACCCACACCCAGTCACTTCCTCATTGACTACAGATTATATAGTAAAACTTGAGTTCTGCTTAGCTATACCTTAACCAATCATTTTCCTGAAATTTAACTAACCAATCCTAACATATTGTAACATGATTATGTAACCAATTATATCCCACCACCTTAATTAGTTTACACCCAGCAAAATTAATTATACAGCAGACAGGAACAATCACAGAACCAGACAGAGATTATACAGACAAACAACAGCAAAGTGGGAACTATAATGACAAGACAATACAGAAGTGAGGATTTCACATCCCAGCTATTGATAAGTGAGTTCTTGCCAGACAGGATGCTATCAAACTAAGTTTCCTTTTACATTTTCTAGGCACTTCCCTTTCTCTGGAGGTGATAAGAATACAATCCTGTCCTGATAGTTCTTAACAGCCGAATAGCACCTTATTTCAGTGTGACTAGTTTGGAATGTGAGGATGTGACTGTTTGCTTCCCAGCTTATGGCTGCCTCTGCTGCTTCGCCAAAGGCCTTAGCCTAAGAACAGGGCCTCAGACTGTCACAGTAAGAGAAGGCCCTTACACCAGCAGACAGTGATTTTGATTCTTTCTTTTATACCTCTATCACTAGCCAAGTGATAAGAATACACCTAAATTCTTAGAGTATAGGCCTTTACAGACAGGCCTGAATATCTATATCCTAACAGGATGCATCCGATGAAGTGAGCTGTAGCTCACGAAAGGTTATGCTCAAATAAATTGGTTAGTCTCTAAGGTGCCACAAGTACTCCTTTTCTTTTTGTGAATACAGACTAACATGGCTGCTACTCTGAAACCTGGCAAAGTTATAGTGGTATAAGCACAGTTATATCGATATAACTATGTACACAATAGGGGTTAGTCTACACTTCAAAGGCTTACCTGGGATAGGTATACCGGCAGTGTCCATTTGTGGAGACAGTGTTTACCAACAAAAGAATTGTTTTGCTATTATAGTTAAGCCACCTCCCTGAATGACAAAAATGATTCTCTTGCCTGTACAGTACAGTCTGAGTTACGAACACCTGGGGAATGGAGGTTGTTCATAACTCTAAACAAAACATTATGGTGGTTCTTTCAAAGGTTTACAACTGAACATTGACTTAATACAACTTTGAAACTTTACTATGCAGAAGAAAAATGCTGCTTTCCCTTTTTTTTTAGTAGTTTACATTTAACACAGTACTGTACTGTATTTGCTTTTTTGTCATCTCTGATGCTGCCTGATTGCGTACTTCTGGTTCCAAATGAGGTGTGTGGTTGACTGTTCAGTTTGTAATTCTGGTGCTCATAATTCTGAGGTTCTGCTGTATAAGCTGCATCAACACAGAGGTTGGGATGGATAGATATGTTGTCTAGGTGAGTGATTTGGGTTTTGGTGGCAAAACTTGTAGGGCGTGTCTAGGGCTTATACTGAAATAGGAATGTTTTAAAACCAAACAACCAAAAAAGGCCCATATCCTTAACAAATAGCTTTATCATTATTACCTTTTAAGTGTAGACCAGGCATAAAATAAAAATGTCCAAATCAAGGCTCTTTCTTCCTCTTAAGTTGCAGCAGAAAGGCTGCTTGAATAGGGATGATGTAATGTGGGAGCTATTTGAAATTAGTGGAATATATTAAAACATTTACATATAGAAAATATTTTCAGCTAATGATTGCTACTGAAAAAATAAATAAAATGAAGTTTGCTTTTAATAAGTGAAGATTTAGTAAAGGTTGGCAAATAGGATATGTAATTCTTGTGATACCTCGTGGCTTGTCTACACTAGAGTTTTTTTTTACATCCAGTTAACTGATTGCCAGTTAACTCAAGGTAGCTAATATATTTGTAAAAGCTAGTACAGAAACTCCAGAATGTTTGTTCTGGTGTCCATGGTTAAATTGGCAGTAGATTAACTCATGGTAAAAATTCTGGTGTAGACATACCCTTAGTAAAGAAACCCTGTTAAGGAAAAAATCATTCTGGTATACCCACTAACTGCTAGGGAAAGAATGTTGTTTCCTGATGAACAGGCAGTCTGTCCGGTTCAGTATAATTTACTGTTGACAAAATTCCTAGTTGCTAAATGTCATGAAATCCTCCAGTGGCTGTGAAAGGTATTAATTTTTAAATCATCCATACTGACATGTAGACTCACAAGTGTTTTCTTTGCTTTTTCAAGAACAAAGAATGCCCTGTATCAGAGTTTTGATCTCCACCTTATCCTCCTCTACCATAGCCTTGTACTGGGATTGTCACTGTCAAAGTAGAAAAGGAGGACTTGTGGCACCTTAGAGACTAACCAATTTATTTGAGCATAAGCTTTCGTGAGCTACAGCTCACTTCGTCGGATGCATGTAGAGTTACAGGGTGGGGGCTCCACTCATCCATTAGAAAAATGTCTGCATTAAGCTGTGTCTTGCAACATGCTCTAAAGGTGGCAAAATTCTCCCTCAGTTGAACTTGAAAAGAACCAGGTTCCACAGCCACAGGCTCCCCTACAAAGAACTCTCTGCCCAACCGCTTAAAAATCTTCCGTGGGCTTTGTCAGTCAAAATGCTCCTGTAAATATAGCTTTAGAGCTAAAGGACATGGGTGGCCACTGAGATAGCTAGGCCCTGTCCATTTAGAACACTGAAGAATACGGTATAAGTTCTTTGGGACAACTTTACTGTTGTGTTTTCACAGTGCCTACCCAGTGGAGTCCTGGTCTGTGACTGTGGCTCCTGAGCACTACTGCAATACTAATGATAAAAGATCCTTGTCATTATATTGTTTTTCAGATGTGGAATTGAATAAGCAAACCAGTGCAAAGCATGAAGTGTTGCTGTGCTATTAGCCTTTCCTGCTTGGCAGATGGGCCACAGCATGATATATCGTATGTAACTTCCAGGTGACCTTAATGGTCAGCCCCAAATATCGGACACTGCAGAAATCTAGCCAAGAGGTGGGAAAGCCGTAAATCACTGTGACTCAGTGTTACAAGCACTAACTGTGGTAAATTTTTAAACCACAAAATACGGTATATTACATGAACATTATGTATCATGAACATTATGTATCACGGCTTATTCAGTGGCATTCCATCCAGAAAAATACTTTCAACACTTCTTTTTATTTACCAGAATTAGGGGTACAGCAAAGTGATGTTTGTGTTACCAACAGCCCTTTTCTGGTTGTGCTGTGAGAGGTTTAAATGCATTTGTATGCTGTTCCCTTATCTTACTACACAAACTTTGTCATTTCTTTTTATGTATGTCACTGGGATTTTTTTTTCTATTGGTCCACTTTGAGTTCTCCAATTTCAGCCTTTTTTTGTTACACCTGGATATCTCGAACACCCCTTGAACTTCTTTTCCGGTATAGATTCAGACAAACCACTCTTCTGTGTTGTCATGCTTTGGCATGTGAATGTGTAATGTATTTAAAAAATCTCTGGATGCTTCTGGTTTAAAGCTCTCTTATAGAATGCCCCCATGTGATGTCCAGCAAATAGGTTTTGATGCAAACGTCTTGTGGGGTCACTAATTTTTCTCCAGCAAAATCTTCTGCATGTGTCTTGACATGTTGCTTTCTTGTTTCATACATGTTATTCCTTTCCTTAGTGTTTCCCAAACTGTCCTCTGTGGATCACTTTCTTGTGATCTGCAGGAACTGGCGTGTCACATGACACTGGTTCTTTGCATTGAAAGAAGTTAGAAATGCATGAATTATTTTTCATGTAAGCAGTTGATGTAGTTGCCACAGGGATGTTATTAGGTCATGGTTGTGAATGAAAAAAAGTGTCTGACATTCTCTCCATGGAGAAGTGGTTCATGTATTTGTGAATTCCTGCCTTACCTAATAATAGGAGTAGTGTTTGCCTGAAATATTTTGAATGTTAGAGGATCCCTAGTAAACCTATCCAACACATAAACATTTTCTTTCTTCCTTTACCCCTCCCCCCGTCACCCCCGTCCTCTTAACAAGGTCTCTTCAAAAGTGATCACTTAGTACAAGCAATAGTAGGAGAAATACAAGAAGCATTTGCTTTATCTACAGGAATATTATTATTATTTATTATTTAAAACATATTATGATAGTTTCTTTTTATGAGAGGCAGAAAGTTATTGCTACAGGTCATTCTTCAGAGGATAACTTTTTTTTTTCTTTCTTACTCCATTCGTCTTAAGCTTAAAATATACTAGTCAGGAATAGCATTCTTTTTAAAGAGGGGAAATCTTACTACGGAGGGATTGTAAAAGTTGTAAAGATTTCTTAGGTGAGACAGAAATGTCTGTTTCAAATTTTACCTTCTGATGGTATCTGAAGAGCATATGACCTATCATAAGCTCTCTTGAGCCTTGTCAACAGTAGCAAAATTACCTGTTGCTGAGAGTGGCCTTCAGCAACATGTACCTTTGCTGTTGCTGACAAGGCTTTGCTGGCTGTCTCTCTTTTAAAAAAAAAAAAAGATAGTTCTTGCTCTAAAAATATTTTATTTACCTGTTAAGTTCACATGACAGTACAGTCCCTTTTTTCTAGTTTCAGAGTAGCAACCGTGTTAGTCTGTATTCACAAGAAGAAAAGGTGCCACAAGTACTCCTTTTCTTTTTTCTAGTTTGACACTGGTCTGTCTAGCCCAGTATCCTGTCCTCTGGCAATGGCCTGTGCCAGATGCTGCAGAGGGAATGAACAGAACAGAGCAATTATCAAATGATCCATTCTGTCGTCCAGTCCCAGGATCTAGGAGTCAGAGGCTTTGCAGTCTTGGTTAATAGCCATTGATGTATCGATTCTCCATGAACATATCTAATTATTTTTTTCTTTTTTGAGTCCAGTTATAGTTTTGGCTTTCACAGCATCCCCTGGCAATGAGTTTCACAGGTTGACTGTGTTGTTGTGTGAAGAAATACTTCCTTTTGTTTGTTGTAAATCTGCTGCCTATTAACTTAATTGAGTGACCGTTGATTCTTGTGTTATGTGAAGGGGTAAATGATACTTCCTTATTCACTTTCTCCACACCATTCATGATTTTATAGATGGCTATCATATATATCTCCCCTTAGTCATCTCTTTTCTAAGATGAACAGTCCCAGTCTTTTGAATCTCTCCTCATATGGAAGCTGTTCCATATCCCTTATCATTTTTGTTGCACTTCTGTACCTTTTCCAATTTTAATATATCTTTTTGAGGTGGTGTAACTAGAATTGCCTGCAGTATTCAAGATGTGGGTATACCATGCATTTATGTAATGGCATTACATTTTATGTCATCTTATCTATCCCTTTCCTAATGGTACCTAACAGTCTGTTAGCATTTTTTGACTCCCACCGCACATGACCAGATGTTTTTGGAGAACTATGCAAAAAGACAGCACTCGAGATTGTGGAAACAGCTAATCTAGATCCTATCATTTTGTATGTATACTTGGGATTAGGTTTTCCAATGTCCATTACTTTGCATTTATCAACATTGAACTTTGTCTGCCGTTTTGTTACCCAGCCACTCAGTATTGTAAGATCTCTTTGTAACTCTTTGCAATCAGCTTTGGACTTAACCATCTTGAGTAATTTTATATTTTCTGCAAACTTTGCCACTTGGTTGCTTACCCCTTTTTTTTCCAGATTTTTTTATAAATGTGTTGAATATAAATGTGTTATAAATGTGTTGAATACCACAGGTCCCAGTACAGATCTTTGGGGGACCTCGCTATTTACCTCTTTCCACTGTGAAAATTGACCATTTATTCCTACCATTTGTTTTCTATCTGTTAATCAGTTAACTGATCCATGAGAGGACCTTCCCTCTTACATCATGACTGCTTATTTTGCTTAAAAGTCTTTTGTGAGCGACCTTGTGTAAAGCTTCCTGAAAGTCCAAGTACACGCTATAGCCACTGGATCACCTTGTCCACATTCTTATTGACACTCTCAAAGAATTCTAATAGATTGATGAGGTATGATTTCCCTTTATAAAAGCCATGTTGACTCTTCCTCAACGTATCGTGTTTATCAATGCATCTGATAATTCTGTTCTTTACTATAGTTTCAACCAATTTGCGTGGTACTGAAGTTAGGCTTATCAGCCTGTAATTGCCAGGATCGCCTCTGAAGCCATTTTATAAAAATTGGTATTACATTAGGTATCTGCCAGTCATCTGGTACAGAAGCTGATTTAAGTGATAGGTTACATACAAGAGCTAGCAGTTCTAAAGTTTCATGTTGGAGTTCCTTCAGAACACTTGGGTAAGTACCATGTGCTCCTTGTGATTTATTACTGTTTAATATCACAATTTGTTCCAATACCTCCTCTGCTGACACCTCAATCTGGGACTTTTCCTCAGATTTGTCACCTAAAAAGAAGGGCTCAGGTGTCGAAATGTCCCTCTCATCCTCTGCAGTAAAGACTGATGCAAATAATTAATTTAGCTTCTCCACAATGGTCTTTTCTTCCATGAGTGCTCCTTTAGCATCTTGGTTGTCCAGTGGTCCAGCTGATTGTTTGGCAGCCTTCCTGCTTCTGATGTACTTAAAAATTGCCGTCAGTTTTGGTGTTTTGCTAGTTGATCTTCCAGTTATACTATTACACATGACTTGCCAGAGTTTGTTCCTTTCTGTTCTACTCATTAGAATATGACTTCCAATTTTTAAAGGATGTCTTTTTTTCTCTAACTGCCTCTATTACTCTTTTCAGAGTAGCAGCCATGATAGTCTGTATTTGCAAAAAGAAAAGGAGTACTTGTGGCACCCTAGAGACTAACCAATTTATTTGAGCATAAGCTTTCGTGAGCTACAGCTCACTTCAGCAGATGTATCCAATGAAGTGAGCTGTAGCTCACGAAAGCTTATGCTCAAATAAATTGGTTAGTCTCTAAGGTGCCACAAGTACTCCTCTATTACTCTGTTTAGCTATGGTGGCTTTTTTTTTTTTATGTCTTTATTTTCTTTGTTGTTGGTCTCTTACTGTTTTTTCTTTTTTATTTAGGGTATACATATAGTTTTGAGCCTCTATTATGGTGTTTTTTAAAAGTTTCCATGCAGCTTGAACACATTTCACGATTATGACTGTTCCTTTTAATTTCCATTTAACTAGCCTCCTCATTTTTGTGTAATCCCCCATTTTGAAGTTAAAGGCTACTGTGGTGGGGGGGGTGTTTTTTTTGGTATTTTTCTCCCTACAAGGATGTTGAATTTTAATTATATTATGGTCGCTATTACCAAGCAGTTCAGCTGTCAGGTTTCAGAGTAACAGCCGTGTTAGTCTGTATTCGCAAAAAGAAAAGGAGTATTTGTGGCAACTTAGAGACTAACCAATTTCTTTGAGCATAAGCTTTCGTGAGCTACAGCTCACTTCAGCTGTATTCACCTCTTGAACCAGATCTGTGCTCCACTTAGGACTAAATGAAGAATTGCCTCTTCTCTTGTGGATTCCAGGACTACTGCTCCAAGAAGTAGTTACTAATGGTGTCTAAAATTGTTATCTGTGCCTCCCTCCTAGGTGATAAGTACCCAGTCAATATGGGAAGAGTTGAAATCACCCATTATCACTGAAAGAAAAGGAGTACTTGTGGCACCTTAGAGACTAACCAATTTATTTGAAGTGAGCTGTAGCTCACGAAAGCTCATGCTCAAATAAATTGGTTAGTCTCTAAGGTGCCACAAGTACTCCTTTTCTTTTTGCGAATACAGACTAACAGGGCTGTTACTCTGAAACCTGTCATTATCACTGAGTTTTTTGTTTCTGGAGCCTCTCTAATCTCCCTGAGTATTTCACAATCACTATCCTTTTAAGGTGGTCGGTAGTATATTTCTGCTGCTATACTCTTATTATTCATGCCTGGAATTTCTATCCATAGAGATGCTATGTCTTTATTTTCTTTGTTGTTGGTCTCGATTGCTTTAATTGTTGACTTATTCAGGTGTTTTACGATTGTGCAATCTACAGAAAAAGAGGCAATGCTATTCTGTGTTAGTCTGCAGTGGCTTCTTAATAGTATCAGGCCTTGGTTTGCCTGAGTTCCCCTGTATTTTCACTTAGAATTTAGATCCATATGTTTTCAGGTCTCATGACTGAAAGGAACTTTAGAGACCCTTATTTAAATCTTTTGATATAGCTGCTATTTTATGAAACCAGGAAACAAGTACAGTCTCTCCCTGATGAACATTCTAGTGAGTCGTTAACAGTTCTCAGTTGTTCCCTAATCAGATGTGCATTTGCACAATGTGAAAAGCAACTGCTTAGCCAACAACTAATATTTCAAGGACCTCTAGAGCAGAATAATTTAATTGATGTGCCTGATCAGTCACAGAATAAAGCAGAAATGACTGTCTTATTGTCTCCTTTCTGTACGAGATGATTTCACTACCATAGTTTGTCTGTGCCAATAGTATATAAGAATTGTATGTTGGTTAGTGGGGAAACATAGCTGCTTATCTCTTCTCATGCTAGAATATTAAGTTTTGCAAGTTTGCTTGTGTGGGTTTGATCAAGAAATATATGAACCTTTTCTTCACTTAATCCCATAAAAGTCTCACTCATATGCAAAAGTAACCAGTTATCCTCCCACCCCAAACACTCTTCACAAATAGTGCTACTGAAAGGGGCTATCATTTATTTTTAATTTTAATGTTTAATAAAATTATAGGCGCCCATCAAGTGCTCTGGGTGCCTGTCACATAAATTTAAAAATTACAACATGAATGTAAACAAAGGACTGCCCACAAACATGTCCACGTCAGCCCATACCCTTCAAAACATCCTTAGTGAAGTGGGAGGTGAGGAAATGATTGGCTTTGCAGTGTGCCTAGAAGGCTAACTAATCTAGGCTGTGAAAGACCCCAGCGGAGAAGCAAGTTCCAAAGTCGAGAATGACTTATAGTGGACGCCTTGCCATCATCTCCCTCTCACTTACATTGAGGTGCTGTAACTTGAGTGCCTCTGCTGATCTCAACTATAGCAGTATGTCACAAGGAGAAAGGACATTTCTTCCTGATGACCATGATCATCTAGTTTGAGCTGCCAGTACCCAGCATCTTGTAGCTAACAGTGTGAGTTGTTTCTACTCTAGTTTTTCAGGAAAGTTGCCTGTCTTCATGGACTGAATACGAATAATCTGAAAACTATCTATTTTCTGGCTAGTGCTTTGTCTTGCTATACAGACCAGGCTTTTATTTTATACTGTGTTCTCTTGCACAACCAGTCAAGCAGGGACTGGGAGTGGCTAAGTCATTTTGCAAGGTAACCTATTTCCCCTTGTTTTTTCCTATTTCCCCCCCCCCCCCCCCCGTTCTTTTTAAACCCTGGATTTGTGCTGGAAATGGCCCACCTTGATTATCATACACATTGTAAGGAGAGTGATCACTTTAGATAAGCTATTACCAACAGGAGAGTGGGGTGGAGGGAGAGAAAACCTTTTGTAGTGGTAAACACCCATTTTTTCATGCTTTGTGTGTATAAAAAGATCTTCTATACTTTCCACAGTATGCATCCAATGAAGTGAGCTGTAGCTCACGAAAGCTCATGCTCAAATAAATTGGTTAGTTTCTAAGATGCCACAAGTACTCCTTTTCTTTCAGTCAAGCAAGGACTCTTAACAATGTAGAGGCAGTGTGTTCAGGCCTTGCTAAGGAGTGGAGTAGCAGCACACTATACAGCCTCCATCTATACTACAAAAATAACTACATAAATGAAACATCATTATGCCCATCTGTGTTTATCAGAAGGCTTTCTGATGCTGTAGACAGAAATCTCACATTTTCTTCCCTTTTTTACTTGTTCTCTTACCTGAAGCCGTACACTTTTGTCCGCGTCATCTTTGAAGATAACAAGACACGTCTCCAGATTGACAGCATCTCTCTTCTTAAAATGCTGATTTAGAGCCATAAGAGAATCATAAATACAAACTATATGGCAGCACATAACTGACAGAACATGGCAGTGTTACCCGCACAAAATTCTCTGTTGTTCGCACGCTCTATGTCACTCACCTTTACCCAGTTCCTAGGGCTCAGGGCTCAATGTTACGCTCTAGGGTAGGGGTGGGGAACCTTTTTTCTATCAGGGACCATTGACGCACAAAAAAAAATCAGTCATGGGCTACATACAGCCCTTGGGGGAGGCATGGAGGCTCAGCGCTTCCCCTAGGCTCCAGGATGGGGCCAGAAATCAGGGGTTCAGGGTGCAGGAGGGGGCTGGGGCAGGGGGTTGGGGTACTGGAGGGAGTGAGGGCTCTGGCTGGGGGTGCAGGTTCTGGGGTGGAGCTGGGGATGAGGGGTTTGGGGTGCAGAAGAGGGGTTTGGAGTGCGGGAGCAGGCTCAGGGTTGGGGTGCTGGTGTGGAGTCTGGGATGGAGTTAGGGTGCGGGAGGGGGTTCCGACCTCGAGCAGGGTGTTCAGGGTGCAGGCTCTGGCTGGACAGCGCTTATCTCAGACAGCTCCCGGTCAGCAGGGCTAAGGTAGGCTCCCTGCCTGCCCTGGCTCTGCGCTTCTCCCAGAAGCAGCTGACATATCCAGCCTCTTAGTGGAGGGGCCAGGGGGCTCTGCATGGTGCGCACTGCCCGCACCCACAGGCACCACTCCCATAGGCCGCAGTTCTCAGCCAGTGGGAGCTGCAGAGCCAGCACTGGGGGCGTGGGCAGCACACAGCTTTCCTGATTGCTCCTGTGCCTAGGGGCCACGGGGACATGCTGGTTGCTTCCGGGAGCTGCGCGGAGCTGACCAGATGTAACCCTAGCTTCCCACTGCGGTGGGGCGAGCTGGTGCTTATGGCTTCAGCCCCACGGGGGGGCGCCGAGGCTCAGGGCTTCCGGCACTCAGCGCGGAGACTTGCCACAGGTCGGATGAAATGAAGCAATGAGCCGGATCTGGCCCGCGGGCCGGAGGTTCCTCATCCCTGCTCTAGGGCACCCATCTTTACCCTTTCACAGGCTCAAGGCTTAACCTTACACTCTGCGAATTTGCGGGATCTTTTACTAGTGAAAGAGCCTTACACAGTAATATTCTACTTAATCTCTATTTATTAACAATCACATGCTAAGTATACAATGCTCACCACTTCCTGGCTGGCCGTCAAGAAAAGTTCATCTGCCTTATTGGATCCGGTCATCTGGGGAACTCCAGCTTCTCCATGGTGTCATTAGCAGAGTATTGAGGTCTGGCAACTCTGATCTTGGGGCTGTGTCCTGGAGTTGGTTCCAAAGAAGTTCCTTTTGGACCCCAGTTTATATAGTGAAACTTGAGTCCTTCTTAGCTGTACCTTAACCAATCGTTTTACTAAAATATTACTAAACAATTTTCTAACCAATCCTAACATTGTAAAACGATTTAACCAATCATACCCCACCACCATAGTTGATTTACACCTAACAAAATTACTTATGCAACAGACAGAAACAATCAAAGAACCAGACAGAGACCATACAGATAAACAATAGAGAAGGAGGGACCATACAGGGAAAACAATAGAAGTATAGATTTTACCATCACAACCGTTGATAAATGATTTCTTGCCAGACAGAATGCTATCAAGCAAAGTTTTCTTTAACCGTCTTAAGATGTGTTTCTTTATCTGGTGATGGTGGTTACTATTAAGACAGGATCACCTTAACAGCCCGACATTACATTGTTTTAATATAATTTAGATGGAATGTGAGGATATGACGTTCTGCTTTTTAGCTCATGGCTGCTGCTTTCCTAATCTAGCTGCAGACAAAGGCCTCAGACCTTACAGTATGTCTACAGGAAAAGGCCTTATCCTTACAGCAGGGTGGTAGAAAGTGCAGGTGAGAAGATGGGCCCAGCCCCTGGGAGGAGATGGTGATTGTTTTGGCAGAGTAAGGAGGTAGGGTATATTGTGGAGACCTTAGTAGGAGGAGCTGAGAGATTATAGATGGGATTCAAGTAGGTGGGAGAATCTAGCAGTATTGAGAGCCAGGCCACAAAGGATGGAACAAGTGGGAGAGGGGCTTGGGGCTATACAGGGAAGGAGGGTGGCTGATGAACAAGAAGACACTGAGGGGAGGATTGTTTGTTTGTTTTTTGTATTTTTAATAGGTATCTGTTCAACACCTTAGCACAATGGGGGCTCTGATCTAGTTTTGGGTCTCCTGGGACTGTTGTAATAGATAAGTAATAATTCAGGGACCGAATGTTTACTGCTTGTAAAAAGTTTACAGGTGTTGGAAACACTTGTGTACGCACGTGTTTCTTGCTGTGGCAGGATATATTATAACAGACCTTAAAATCATGTTATTCCAATTACATCTTGTAGAGATTTTAGAAGACCAAACATGTACGTTTGACTCATTGCTATGCCTGAGTTATGTCATGATAGTGCATAAGACAGGCGTACAACTGATCATCAGCAAAATAGTTTAATGAATAATATGCACAGTGCTGTCAAATGGAAAAGTAATTGGAAAAATAACTATTGTTCGTGTAATCTTATGAGTTCTGTATAACAGCAGACTTTTTCAGAAGGAAATAATTTTCAAGACTGTGTCCCTTTTAAAGCACAGGACTAAGAGTAAGGAGAGTTGGGTTCTTTCAGTCTTAGATATTATAGCCCCCGTTGCCTAAGCACCTCATAATCAAAAATGTTGTGAGGTAAAGAGATACTGTTATCCCCACTTTACAACTGGGGAGCCCAGGCACAGACTAAGTGACTTGCCCGGGGACATATACTATGTCTGTCGCACAACAGGGAATTAAACCCAGGTCTCACAATGCCTAGGCTAGCACTTTAACCACTGAACTGTCCTTCCTTTTAGTTTTGTTCCAGACTCTGACAAAGTCATCTATGAAACTTGGAACAAATCTCCTAACCTCTCTGTGCCTCAATTATTCTATCTGTAAATTGGGAATAATGGCTGTCAGTCTCACAGAGGATGCTGAGACTTGGTTATTTAATGTTTGTAAAGTTCTTTGAGATTTTTGAATGGAAGGTGCTATTAAAAATGAAATGGCTATAGAGTCACTTCTTTCATGTAGACTAAATATCTGAATACCATAATCAGATTTGTATAAATATATTTTAGGTCTCCTATGTGATTAGAGATGAGGTAGAGAAGTATAATCGAAATGGTGTAAATGCACTCCAGCTGGATCCAGCATTAAACAGACTCTTCACGGCGGGTCGAGACTCTATAATAAGGATATGGAGTGTCAATCAGCACAAGGTAAGCAAAGAGACGTAGTCTTTTTTATTAATTTAAAAAGTCACTTTTTATATTAGCGGACTCTGTCAGGTGGACTAATTTAAACCAGATTATTACAATGTTGACATTTTTCTAAGGGTTTGTAGCTATCCTTATGCTATTAAAAATGCATGGCATTTTACAGACAAATAGGATGTGATTCATACCCCAAATTGCTTACAGTCTATGTTAAGAGAATACAACAAAAGTAGATAATAAAGAGTATATAGTTGGGGGGGGAAATTACATCAGGTAAGATTATGGAGTTGCTTTGCTTATTAATGTACTTTATTTTGAAGGATCTGGACTTTTTTCTTAAGTTACTGCTATTTAGGTTGATCTTTTTTTTTTTTTTTTTTTTTTTGTATCCTAAGGAGACTCCTTTTTCCGCTTTTCCCATTCCCCTTTATTTTATCAGGATCTGTCTCCATTCTTCTCCCCTGGCATGTTATGTTTTACTAACCTGTTGTCTGTCTTAATTAGGGTCAGATCTTGCAACGTGATGAGTGTCCTTAGCTCAGCACCTTTAGGATTTTAGGTTGTGAGCTCCTTTGCTTAGGAATCTTGTCTTAAGTTTACTTGGTGCCTTGCACAGCTGTCATGCTGTACACAAATAAGCATTATAAAATGGTATGAGATTAAACTTCAGTATAACAACTATTCCACATATAAAGTATTTCAAAATATGATTTTTACTAAAGCCCAAATTATGACCCACTTACTCATATTGCCGGGTGGTAGTTATCACAAGTAGCCCCATTGACTTCGGTGGGACTATTTGAAATAACTGCTAATCAGTATGAGAGGTAGAAGGGGATATCACAACTGAACCCAAAAAACAGTTTAGTCTTTTCCAATGTTGAAGGGACCTCATACAATTTATTTTTAATTCCAGCAAGACCCTTATATAGCATCTATGGAACATCACACTGATTGGGTAAACGATATTGTACTTTGTTGCAATGGTAAAACATGTAAGTATCTCTTTACTTTGTTCAGTATTTAATAGTATAAAATGGGAAAATATGGCATTCAGAAATTTATTAAGTATATGACTGTTACCAACTGCTTCACTTGCTACAACTTGGGTAACTTTTTGCATTGTTAGTATATAAAATAAGTTTCGGTAAAGTGTATTGTATGAACAGCAAAGATATACAATTCCTCTAATCTTTGAAGAGAAACTAAAAGATATTAAGAGCTTCACATGCTCTGATGAAATAATCTGTTAAAATGTACCAATCTTTTCCATTTAGTGATATCTGCTTCTTCAGATACTACTGTTAAAGTGTGGAATGCACATAAGGGATTTTGCATGTCAACACTAAGGACACATAAGGTAAAAGGCATGAATTAAAGATGCATAAATGATCATTACTGTTCTAAAAAAATAGTGTACGTATTTAGATGCAGACTTCATACCGAAGGTTATTTGCTGGTTCTGTAATGTCATGTTGCTGTACCCATTTTATTGTAGGATTATGTGAAGGCCTTAGCATATGCAAAAGATAAAGAACTGGTAGCATCTGCCGGGCTGGACAGACAGATATTCCTCTGGGATGTAAATACTCTAACAGCACTGACTGCCTCAAACAACACTGTCACAAGTAGGTACTTGAGAAAAATTAAAATACTGTATAACTCATTTATTAACATTTTCCACTAGTTCAATTTAGGACAGTAAACTTGAGTGTTTGTGTGTGTGTATTGTTACATGTTTGAATTTAATAATTTAAATAATTCCATTTGAACCTGTTTTTTAGTAATTTAAATCAAAGATTATGAATTGGAAATTAGTACAGCACTATACAGAAAGAATAGATACATTACTGCAGTGGTTCTCAACCAGGGGTATGCCGAGGTCTTCCAGAGGGTACATCAACTCATCTAGATATTTGCCTAATTTTACAATAGGCTACATAAAAAGCACTAGCGAAGTCAGTACAAACTAAAATTTCAAACAGACAATTACTTGTTTATACTGCTGTATATGTAAGTTCAATATTTTTATTTCAGTTGATATATTTTATAATGATATGATAAAAATGAAAAAGTAAGCAATTTTTCAGTAATAGTGCACTGTGACTCTCTCGTATTTTTATGTCTGATTTTGTAAGCAAGTAGTTTTTAAGTGAGGTGGAACTTGGGGGTATGCAAGACAGATCTGACTCCTGAAAGGGATTCAGTAGTCGGGAAAGGTTGAGTGCCACTGCATTACCACGCTTGGTGTAAGGCAAAGAGATGACCTTTGTCTTTCTCTTCTCTGTATCTGGTGAGATGCCAACAATTTTGCATCCTCTACCTAATTCCCAGTACCTCTGTCTTTTTATAGGGTATGAGAAAAAGAAATCCCTTTTGGGGTTGGAAAAATATTTTCCCATGATCGCTTTCTCTATATCTTATGTTTTAATCGTTTTGTTTCTCGTTACTTATGGAATTTCGTTTATGGTATCTTTAGGTTACATGATTGATAAGCAAGAAGGGAATTCTAATCTAATCTAGTCATTATCCCTAACATCTAGGACAACCGACATTTCCCAAAACATCTTTTAATGGATTCCCATTTCATCATTGCAGAAAGCTTCTACAATAACAATTGTTCCTTATCAATCCTGCTTATATCTTAGTAGACCCTTTTGGTAGTTTGAGGAGGACTTTATCCTGGACACCTGCTTTCTCACAGACGTGCAGGTGCCAGCCATGATGGATTATCGTCTAATAATCATAAAAATTCCTGAATATAAGTTATTCACATGTTATGGACCAACACTCTGGCCTTACTATTCAAATACACTTTGCTAATACCTTAAAGATTTTGGGAGAGTAGTTAATATGTAAATTAATTCAATATACTAAAAGCATTAATATTTGCTAAAAAGTACCAATAGTATATATAAAACATTCAGGTAATTCTCATCATTGTTTACTTTTTTATTTTAATCTCAGTTTATTGCCAAACATAATCTTAGCTGAAAAACTAGAGCATCTGATCATTACAGATTCTAGAATACAGGGTAAATCTCTTTGAACATAATGTAATGAGTCTGTATTTCATCTAGACTCAATAGAGCTTTAGCTTCAAAAGCTCTTAGCTCCTCAATTAATACATTGTAGTAGTTTTCCAATGGGATATTAGTTTACTGCTTTTTCGGCATATTGTACTTCCCATCTTCTGTATTTAGGCCGAAGCAGAAATTAATACAATTAATCTTTTAAAGAAGAGCTTGATAAACATACCTAATTCCTACTAATGGAAGGTCTACAGCGATAGGCAGATATAGATACAAAAGGAGAGGGTGGGGTAAGGTGGGAGTGAACACTAAGGAGGTCTAGGAGCAATGCCCTGGTGAATCCCAGTTAACCCCAGCTACTGGGAAAAGCACTGTCAATACATCCTTTTTTTTTTTTTTTGTCAGAGGGGTAGCCGTGTGAGTCCGTTTCCACAAAAACAACGAGGAGTCCGGTGGCACCTTAAAGACTAACACATTTATTTGGGCATAAGCTTTCATGGGTAAAAAGCCCACTTCTTCAGATGCATGGAGTGAAAATTACAGATGCAGGCATAAATATACTGACATGAAGAGAAGGGAGTTACCTTACAAGTGGAGAACCAGTGTTGACAGGGCCAATTCAATCGGGGTGAGTTTGGTCCACTCCAATAATTGGTGAGGAGGTGTCAATACCAAGAGAGGGAAAGTTGCTTTTGTCGTGAGCCAGCCACTCCCAGTCCCTATTCAAGCCCAAATTAATGGTGGTAATTTCGCAAATAAATTGCGGTTCTGCAGTTTCTCTTTGAAGTCTGTTGCCTACTCTGTCCCCATATCTACTCTAGCGACACCATCAGAGGACCAAACCACATGAGCCACACCATCAGGGGCTCATTCACCTGCACATCTACTAATGTGATAGATACCGTCATTTGCACATCTGCTAGTGCGAGCAATGCCCCTCTGCCATGTACATGGGCCAAACCAGACAGTTTCTACGTAAAAGAATAAATGGACACAAATCAGACATGAGGAATGGTAACATACAAAAGTCAGTAGGAGAACACTTCAATCTCCCTGGACATTCTATTAACAGATTTAAAAGTAGCCATACTTCAACAAAAAAAAACTTCAAAAACAGACTTCAAATACAAGAAGTGGGCTTTTTACCCACGAAAGCTTATGCCCAAATAATTCTGTTAGTCTTTAAGGTGCCACTGGACTCCTCTCTGTTTTTGTAGATTTTTTTTTTGTGAGTTAGTCTTTAATAGCAGCTTCTGTTTAGTAGATGTCTTACATGAAGCACTACAAAGCATCACCTCCTGCACTAAAAAATAAAGTGGTTAAGAGAGAAGCTTTCTCTTTTTCCTCCCTCTAGAGCATTCTGGCTGCTGAGAAGATGGGTGGTTTTCTCTGACATTGTTGCCATAGGGTTCTGAATAACAGCAACGAAAATGACCCGTTTCGTTAAGTTTACTCCTGCACTGTTTGTTAAAGCTGTGAACAATAGCAGAGACACTGAAGGGGTGGGGGTGTGTGTGTGTGTGTGTAGAATCAGGAAGAACATGTCGCTTTGGTTTATATGTAGTTCACATTGGAAGGTTAGGTTACCATGAGGGGTAGAAACACTTTTTAAAAAAAAAGAAAGCTAATATTCTGCAGAAATTTATGGCTGAGGCTCTGGCTAGAGAAGAGTATCTCACTAATCATTGGTGCGTGGATTTTTCAAGCCCTGTTTTAAAGATTGTGTGCTTGGAATGAATGTAATAGAACATATAAACAGTTTGCAGGAACATTGAAAAGGAGTACTTGTGGCACCTTAAAGACTAACCAATTTATTTGAGCATAAGCTTTCGTGAGCTACAGCTCACTTCATCGGGTGCATCCGTAGCTCACGAAAGCTTATGCTCAAATAGGTTAGTCTCTAAGGTGCCACAAGTACTCCTTTTCTTTTTGAGAATACAGACTAACACGGCTGTTACTCTGAAACAGGAACATTGAGATTTTTAAAGACAGAGAATGTACACAGTACTTGGTGTTGTTGCAGATGGATATGTTGTCGTCTTCAAATGTCTGGCAATGTTCTCTTGCTTTTGTTTTTGATGGTTTACTCCAGTGATTCTTTCTGAAACTGGTTATTGTTGAAGTAGTTGGGAGTTTCTATTTCCAAGTAATCTTTTCTGACAACTGTGGATAGGTCATCTTCTAGCCTAATGGGTGCAGATGCAAGAGTAGTTTAGAGATTTACTAGCTGGCTCATAGGAAAACATTGTAAGGCTGTTGTAGATCAAGTGACGATGGGCTTATTAGAAACTTCTGTAGTGATATTGGGCCAAATTGAAGCAAATGAACATTCCTATAAATAATTCAACGGCCATTTTTTTGACCCGAGATTAAAGAAGGTAGAGAGGATGCCTCAAAGGCAGTAGAAACAAATGTGTGCCTATGGAGTTCAATCACTAAAGAGTCTGAAAAGAAAAAATGCTCTGGTTTTATCACTCTTCTTAAGCGCTTGATTGTTCAGTAAACAATGTTCCTAATGGGCTAGAGAAAAACATATTGTATGCCCCAGAGGCCCTTTGAAACATGGGCTAGATGTAGAGCTAAATTCTGCCCTCTCTTCCTGCCTAACTCTACAGACTTCACTAGGTTTTATAAAGCTAAATGTGGGCAAAATCTGACCCTTAATTTCTTACCAGACTGAAACAAAACCGTATAAGGAGCCTGACAGTAGACAGACCCTTGTTAAAAGGGTGTATCCACCAGTCTTTCTAGATGTAGGCACTCTAATTCAGAGGGAAAAGTGTTTACTTCTGAAGCAGGCCTCCTTCAAGAGGTTTCCGATGAAGTGAGCTGTAGCTCACGAAAGCTTACGCTCAAATAAATTGGTTAGTCTCTAAGGTTCCACAAGTACTCCTTTTCTTCCTTCAAGAGGGAAGGTGTGAAACTTCTGTTTCTAGGAAGATTTGTACTTTTGGATGCTTTACAATGGAGAGACACCATATCTCTTAAACTTTGCCCACTTAGGCTCCTTATACTGTTTCCTTTCAGTCTGGTAAGAAATTAAGGGTCAAATTCTGCCCAAATTTACATTTATAAAACCGAGTGAAGTCTGTAGAGTTAGGCAGGAAGAGAGGGAATAATTTAGCTCTACATCTGGCCCATGTTTCAAAGGGCCTCTTGTAATCAAATGCTGCATATTATGAAACTGGAAGAATAAATTTTCTTTGACTTATAATATCCTACCACAATATGATCATGGCTGCTGAGCAAACAGAACAGTAATTTCCTAATATCCTATAATATAAATATACTTATGCAGTGAAATCAGGCATGTTGTTTTGCTATACATATGTGGTATATCTACTCAGCGTTTCTCAAACGCGGCCACCGAGGGTGCTTGCGGCCACCAGGGGCTTTTCTTGCTGCTACAGCCTCGTGGGCAGTGACTGGGGCGAGGAAGGGGTGAAAGCAGTGGACCCTTCCCCCAGAGCCACCAGCAGGGGTTGTGCCCTGCCCTCCTCTGGAGCCACAAAGGTCAGAGAAGCAGGCAGCCAATGAGTTACACACTTTCCTGGGTACAGTGAGGCTTCGGGCTTCAGCCCTGGGAGGACAGACAGCAGGCTCCGGTCGTGGGGCTTTGGGCTCCGGCTGTGGATGCCAGGTCTCGGCTCACCACCCCCTGTATGATCCCTGGCCCCTGCTGCCTTCCTGGCTCCCCATCCACCTCCCTTGCCCCCTCTGTCTCCCTACCCACCTCCTCATCCAGGGCTTAATTTGTCTCCTGGCTCAACAGGGCTGAGTAAGTCTGCCGTGACAATTGATATTTGTGTGTATGTTAATATCACTCCCAGCTAGCTAGTAAGTCTGCTGTGAAAAGTAATATTAACAAGCATACAAAACAAGTGTTTTGTTTGTTTCTTTTTTAAAGCAACCTAAAAAGCAAAAGAAGCAACAACAAAAAAAGATGAATGTGCAAAGCACCTTATATGTGTTTTCTATTCTGTATAGGTCCAGTAAAGAAGAGAAACAACTGTATTTTTATCATTGAGTCTATCAAAAAGCTCTACATAAATGAATTACAATGATTTGGATATGTATATGTGCATATTTATCTGTTTTTCCTAAAGTTAATTGAGTATTTTAGGAAAAATTGTCAGAGCGGCCACAGGAAAGAGTTGGTGGCCGCGCTCTGAGGCCATCAAAAAGTTTGTTATGAGAGCCCCTGATCTATATTATGAATTACATACAAAGCCGGGAGCGTATGAGGGTTTTAATATTAAAGAGAAAAATAGGTGCTACATATGTATAGCAGCTATTCTCGACGTAGAGTAAGACCAGTTTTCATCTAATACAAACTTTAAAATGGCTGAATTGCCAAATCTCATTTTAAGGGGTTTGGTCCTGTTTGTTGATCTTCTATTGGCTCTGCAATAAGAGTCTGAGCCAAAGCATCCTGATGATGAATGACAAAAAAGGCTTTGCATGAAAGGTTACACTTCAGATAACAATACCAGATGATTAGGAGGATACTGAAATGAAGCCACGAGTTTTTCAACTAGACAGAATCTTTATGCTGCTGCATGGTGAGCAATGTGTTAAAAACCTGGTGGAGAATTTATGTACTGTACATCTACAATGCCTTTTGTTGCAAGAAGAACTATGATAATTGTTGTCAGTGCCATTACCACCATTCTAGTCGTGCCTATGCCTTAGCTATTGAATTTCTTTCTGAAACTGATGAAGTTTGAGGGATGGTTGACTCTGAACTCCTCTGATATTTTGTGTCCCTGCTCCTCCAGTATTGGGGAATGGAACACCTGCAGCCCTCCACTGATGGGATCCTTACAGCCTTCTCCTACACACACTCCTACGTTTTGGAGAAACAGCAAGCCACAAGTCCTCCTTTTCTTTTTGCGGATACAGACTAGCACGGCTGCTACTCTGAAACGAGAAACTGCTGAATTGGAATTAATTTGCAAACTAGATACAATTAACTTAGGCTTGAATAAAGACTGGGAGTGGATGGGTCATTACACAAAGTAAAACTATTCCCCCGCCCCCTGCTGTTCCTCAGATGTTCTTGTCAACTGCTGGAAATGGTCCAGCACTACAAAAGGTTCCTCCCCCCCCCCCCCCCACTGATAATAGCTCACCTTACCTGGTTTCAGAGTAGCAGCCGTGTTAGTCTGTATTCGCAAAAACAAAAGGAGTACTTGTGGCACCTTAGAGACTAACCAATTTATTTGAGCATAAGCTTTCGTGAGCTACAGCTCACTTCATCGGATGCATTCAGTGGAACAACTCTGACATCATAATCAAAAAGGCTGACAAAGGAGGTGCTGTCTTCATCATGAATAGGTCGTAATATGAACAAGAGGCTGCCAGGCAGCTCTCCAACACCACCCTCCACAAGCCATCACCCTCCGATCCCACTGAGGGCCACCAAAAGAAGCCACACCATCTACCCAAGAAACTCCCCAAAAAACCACAAGAACAAATCCGCACAGACACACGCCTGGAACCCCGACCCCGGGACACTCCATCCGCCACCCAAGATCCACAGACCTGGAAATCCCAGACGCCCCATCATCTCAGGCATTGGCACCCTGACAGCAGGATTGTCTGGCCATGTAGACTCCCTCTTCAGGCCCTATGCTACAAGCACTCCCAGCTATCTTTGAGACACCACTGACTTCCTGAGGAAACTACAATCCATCTGTGATCTTCCTGAAAACGCCATCCTGGCCACTATGGATGTAGAAGCCCTCTACACCAACATTCCACACAAAGATGGACTACAAGCCTTCGGGAACAGTATGGTTTGTGGATCTTGGGTGGTGGATGGAGTGCCCCGGGTCGGGGTTCCAGGCGTGTGTCTGTGCGGATTTGTTCTTGTGGTTTTTCGGGGAGTTTCTTGGGCAGATGGTGTGGTTTCTTTTGGTGGCCCTCAGTGGGATCGGAGGGTGATGGCTTGTGGAGGGTGGTGTTGGAGAGCTGCCTGGCAGCCTCTTGTTCATATTCCGATGTATTCATGATGATGACAGCACCTCCTTTGTCAGCCTTTTTGATTATGATGTCAGAGTTGTTCCACTGAATGCATCCGATGAAGTGAGCTGTAGCTCACGAAAGCTTATGCTCAAATAAATTGGTTAATCTCTAAGGTGCCGCAAGTACTCCTTTTCTTTTCACCTTACCGGATAGCTCTCGTTACAGTGTGTATGGTAACACCCATTGTTTCATGTTCTCTCTGTATATAAATCTCCCCACTGTATTTTCCACTGAATGCATCTGATGAAGTGAGCTGTAGCTCATGAAAGCTTATACTCAAATAAATTTGGTAGTCTCTAAGGTGCCACAAGTACTCCTTTTCTTTTTATCAAGTTCTCTGACACACACATCCCTACCCCACACTACGACTTCCCAGGTGCACACATCCCTAAGCTAAAAGTTCTACGTCTGCTCCACAGGACTAAGAAAAAGGTTCCTTAATCTATAAAATACAATTTTAGAAGTGGTGGGACTGAATTTCCATATGCAAAATGTTATAGTCTGTGTTTGCAACACAAACCCAGTGTATTTCAGAGTCTCTTATAAATCCCTCTCTTACAGTGGAGTTAACATAGAGGGCCCGAGAAGAAGCTGCAGATAGCACTCTAACTATCCTAATGCCAATCAATGGTTTTGCAGTGGTACCATGATTATAGTGATTCTTTTACAGAATTGCAAATGAGGAATTGAGAAGGCTTTTTCTAGCAATATGTTATCCAGATTCTTTTTCTATTAAAAGTAATTCTAGATACTTAGGTGAAAGCACTGCTGTTTTTTCACATTGGACCATCATACTGAATCAAAACCTGCAGCTGGCTCTTAAGTGCAGCATTTTCAAGTGCATTGTGTTTGTTTTTTGACAAATGGAGAAAGCAAAGCATTAATACTGTTATCTTACTTTGCACTAGCTTCTTCCCTGAGTGGGAACAAAGATTCCATTTACAGCCTTGCGATGAATCAAATGGGAACAGTAATTGTATCGGGGTCCACTGAAAAGGTAAGCAGGACCTGTTAGAACTCTTTCAACCTTAGTAAAATTATTGCTAATTTTTTTTAGACACTGAGTTCTAATCTAATTCTGAATTGACTCTGCAATCAATATCTTCTTGTTTAACTTGTGTCATCATTTGAAGTAAATTGGTCTTGTAAAAACATAACAAAATCCTGCTGCAAATACTCCTGATAGCAGATAACATGTTAGGTGTTTGTGAGTTTAATAAAATAGGAATCTTGCAAAAGTATCAATTATTTTTTTTTATACTTTTGGAAGAATCAGTTATTTGAAGAAATGGGAGTTACTTCAAAGGTATCTTCATATATAGGCAATGCATGTGTGAAAATGACATATGTAATTATCTTATCTGCTTTGACAGGTTTTAAGGGTATGGGATCCAAGGACTTGTGCAAAGCTGATGAAACTTAAAGGGCACACGGATAATGTAAAAGCTTTGTTGTTGAACAGAGATGGCACACAGGTATGGGTTTTCATTTGAAGCACAAATATCTTTCACTTAGGTTTTTCTTTAGAGCTTTATAAAAAATGTTATACTTTTTCAGTACAGAACAGTTTTTTCCACTTTTTCTCTGTAGAATATTGAAAGTCTTTTAAATAAAACTTGGTCTAAAAGTGAGTGCTCTAATCTAAATATATTAAACTTAAATTAATAATCTGTAACTTTTCGCTTTACTTTTGAAGCATAGTTGTGATGAGTAGCTAAGAGAATTGCCATAAATATATTGTTAAATGAGCTTGTGATTTCACATCTGAATATTTTATCCTTTATTTTACTTGTAAACTAATATTGGTTAGTTTCTGTTTGGGGAAGGGAGACTTGTGGGAGGGAATAAAACAATACTATTTTTGTCTCTGTCTCTCTTGTTGATGTAATGTACAATATACGCATCGGGTAAAGAAAAATGTGACCAGAATTTTGACTTTGCAATTCTCAGTTTAACACCGTCTTAATGGAAAAATATGAATGTAAGATTTCTGGAGCCTCCATATAAGAACTGCTTTTGTTTTTTGGGGGTTTTTTTAACAGTCACTTTTTTCCAGGTACTTAGTGGTGTAGTTTAAATACAATGTTTGTTGCTCAGTGTCTTTCAGGCAGCTCTGATGGAACTATTCGTCTATGGTCCCTTGGCCAGCAGAGATGTATAGCCACATATCGAGTCCACGATGAAGGTGTTTGGGCTCTGCAGGTCAATGAAGCCTTCACTCATGTTTATTCAGGAGGAAGAGACAGGAAGATTTATTGCACAGATTTACGAAATCCTGATATCCGTGTGCTCATCTGTGAAGAAAAGGCACCAGTTCTTAAGGTAATTGATTTACTTAAAAGATTGCTACAAGTTTGATCTTCCATAAGAGCTTTTGGTAGCTCCTAAAATGCAAGATGGTAAATGGAATGACTTGATGTTTAAGGTACACCATCTGATAACATAACAAAGCTGGAATTCCTTTGGACCATTGCAGTTGTTCTTAGGACCAGTAAAATGTTCTAATTACTGGTCCCAAAGAGAGAATTTTGATCCCTGGTAAAATTTTGAATCTAATGATGATTTGCAGATTTTCATTCTTTGAAAAGGACTTTTTAGATCCTTGCATTAGAGAGCAAGTTGCTCTGGGAATTACTTCCATTAAGAATTATGGAAAGAGAATTAGATTCAATGGTTCAGTACTCATGTGTTTGGAAACAAGCTTGGCTCTCCCCCGGGTGTGTATGTATTTCAGCAGCCTTTAGTTACAGGGTTGGTTACGTGCTATTTCTCAAACACGCAAATTGGATGCTTTTTTCTACAATATCAGATGTGGGTGACAACTGGTAGCTTTGTATGTTGCTCAATATTCTAGACCATCCATAACTCACTCATATGAAAAGTGTACACAGTAAAACATAGTTATGCTTAATCTGTGGCATGTTATGTAACAGAACAGCTGCAAATATAACTGTATGTAAGAATATGTGTAAGACAACCAATGTTCACCCCATTAAATTCTTCTTTGAATGTGTGTCTGTGGATCCCACTATAGGGGTGTGTGTGTGTGTGTCATGGACATGAGCTCGGAATCGTTTGAATAGTAGTATCCTTGGGTGCTGTGCATGCACCTTGTTCCTCCTGGTGCTTCCATCCAAGGGCATGCAGGGCAGATCAGTGGCAATCCTTCTCAGTTCCCTCTTACTGCCTGTGGCAGCAAGACAGAACTTGGACAGTGTCCAACCCACTATAGTTTTTCAAGCTTCAGTCTCAACCCTCTTGTGAAGAAATTCTTCTTCACCCTCATTATCATCTTATTTCTTATTGGATGTTCCAAAGAAAAAGGGATAGGGAGACCCTCTCAACCCTGCTTCACAGCAGGGTGAAGTACTTCACACCAACACCAGCATGGCAGACTGTAAAGCCACAGAGTATCAATCTTGCCCATCATATGATGATCTTATGTCTTTAATGGGCACAATAGATGTTTCTTCTGACTCAGAGAAGGACACCCCCCCCCGCCCCCGACAAGTGCTCCCTCTGCAACTCCTTGTCATTCCACACTTGAATATTGAGAGAGATGGGACTCAAAGCAATCCATAAAGGTCATGTCCAATCCTGGAGAAGAGACATCCATCCTCCAAGCTGGAGTTGAGGAAGCTAGCTATGGCAAGTGCCCCGGCACCATACCTCTGATGCCAGCAGGGAGAAGAAGCCCTAAAAGGGTGCCAAGACCGTTGGTGCTAGTGCTGACCCTTCCGGCACTATCAGCACAGACTGCCTCAGTGCCTTAAGTGCATTGGCATCAACCCCAGGGCACCTATGCCAGCCACTTCAGACACGAAGTCATGTACCCACACTGAGCACAAGCACAGCTCAGTGCACAGTGGCTTCATCCCATAAGGAAGACTCAGAGCGTTCCTCCAAAGGCAAGTCTTCCAAATCCTTTTCAACATGAAGGATTGGAAGCAAGCCATCAGCCACAGAGAAGGTTCAGGAGACAGTTTGGCCAGTAAGGGTACAATTTACCATTGGAGCCTTATTGGCACTATTGGGGCCCACCTTCCCACAGGTCCCAGAGCAGAGCTCCATCAATGTACCAGAAAAGAGGAGGTCTCAGTCACCATGCACATTAGTAGCCAGGCATTCCACACCAGAACCAGAAGAACCTCCCTGTGATGGAACAGATGTGGCTCAGGACACTTCCTAGTTGCCTTCCCTATCTAAGGAATCCTTCTGTTAGCTAAATGAGGCTGTCACCTCAGCCCTGACTCTGGTCATCAGTAACTTTAGGGCTGCTCACGATCTGTTTTGGAGGATAGCTGAAACTTTGGATGTTGAGACAATGGTGATTTAAAAGAACAAGCACAGACTGTTCAATTACCTCATTTCCTTGGTGCTGACAAGAATTGTCCTTCCAATCAATGAGAATATATTGGACTTAGCAAAGGGACTGTTGCATGCTGCAGTCTCCCTTTCTCCTACTTCAAAGTGAGTAGAAAAGCTCTATCAAGTCCTGTTCGAGGGCTTCAGACATTTTTATGTGCAACCAACTTGGGGTTCCCTTGTGTTTTCTGCAGGTCCAGGGGGAAAAAACAGGTCCACCAAGGGGATTCTAAAAGATAAGGGCTCCAAGAAATGAATTCTTTGGCCAAAAAGCCTAGTTATCAACCTCCCTCCTATTCAACAGTGTGAACTACCAAGCCCTGTTCGTGAAATGCAGCTCTCTAATGAGGGAAAGGGTGATCTCCTTTCTATCTAGGCTTCCTCAGGACTTGGGGAGGATGCAAGGTACTCCATCAAGGAGGGTCACATGGTAATGAAAACCACGCTACTATTGGCAATGGATGAGTCGGTGGCTTCTTGATACATGGTTACATAAGTTGCAATGTGTCATGTTTCCTAGTTGCAGGTGTCTGGGATTCTGAAAAGTCCTGCTGACAGTAGAGGATGTACCCTTCAAAGGCATGAAGCTCTTCAGCAAGCAGACATACAAGGTGCTCCATTCCCTCAAGGATTTGGGGGTGTCCTTAGATCTGCAGAATCTATACCCCAGCACCATACCAGAAGCCCTTCTTGTACCAGCCCCCACTCCGACAAAGAACACAGTCTTGTTCCCACAATCACAAACTGGAGTACCTGCCTAGAAAGTGGCCCCATTACACCAGAAGGCACCTGTCACTCTGCTCTGTCATGCACCAGGCTCCCGTCCAGAGGCAGCAGATTTGACTGGAGGTGTGTCAAGAACCACATAAACACCATTCTACAGCCAGACTTCGGAAGTCACCCTCTCCCACTTCCATCAGGTGTAGTCGGAGATTAGACAAATGCTGGACGTAGCCTATCACTATCCCAGCCATTTTCTTTCCTTGCGTCTTAATCACCCTTGTCCCTCTTTATGGATCCTTCTAATGAGAGTCTTTTACCAAAAGAATTGGCCTCATTGTTTCACATAGGAGATGTAAAAGAGGTCCTGCAGGAGTACAGGTGAAGAGGCTTCTTCTTGCAATATTTTGTTATTCTGAAAATGCCTACACTGCCTCATATTTGGGATGGTGACACTTGCTTCATCATTCCACCACTTTAGATTTAGGACTGGTTTGTAACTCATGTTATTAAGGATGCGTACTTTCATCCTGCCATTCACCTGGCTCATAAGAAGTATTTGAGATTTATTCTGGGGTCAAATCATTGCCTGTACAAGATACTGACCCTTGGACTCTCCACAGCACCCAGAGTCTCTGTCAGATGCATCACCATAGGTGCATCTATGTGTATCTGTATATAGATGCCTGGCTGATCAAAGGCAGCATCGCATCAAGGAATTCCGACATGACTCAACTACACCCTCTCTCTGTTCACCTATCTGGGTCTTTGGGTGAGCTGCAAGAAAATATCATTTATTTTATCCTATCAAACAATAGAGTAAATTGTGAGTCAGGATAGAGTCCACAACAGCAAGGGCTTACTTGCCAGAAGACAGATTCCTCTCCCTTTAGTCATTACTGAACAATGTGAAATCGCAGCCAGCTATGACAGTACGGACTTGTGTCGCATTATTAGGCCATATGTCTGCCTGTACATATGTGAAGCCACTTACCAGACTTGAGAGGAGACTGCTACATCTCTGGCTCAGATGAGCCTACACCCCTGCAAAGTATCCAATTAGCAAGAAAGTCCTAATTCCACTTATGTCCTTGAGCTACTGAACTATTAACTGCATCCTGATAATATGCAAAAAGAGATACAGTTCATGACCTTGTAACCTTCCAGGGCATTAGTCATAGGCACATCTGAGATGGGGGAGTCCTCCTGGACCCATCCACAGATACAAGGGATGTGGGGTTTTTTTGTTTGCTTGCTTGTTTGCTGAATACCTTCCTTCTGCAATGGAATCAAGATGCCGTCCCACTGATTCAGCTAATCAACAAGGTAACTGCCGAAACCAGAGGAAACAAAGTCACACTCAGTCTTATAGCTCCCTTCTGGCTGAGACAGTTGTGGCTGATAGACCACCCAGACTTGCAATCACAGGATCAGGGTTAAGAGTTCCATCCAAACCCAGAGTTACTGCATCTGATGGCCTGAATGTTGTTTGAGCACCCTGGAAAGGGAGTGCTTCTAACATGTTCAGGAAATCCTGGCATGGAGCAGAAAGCTATCCGTGAGAAAGACTTACTTTAAATGGAAACAGCTTTTTCAATATGAGTGGTCCAACAAGGCCTAGATCTAGTGCAAGCCCCAGTGCCAAAGATTGTTTTGAACATTTGCTGTAGTTATAACAATCTGGACTTTAATTTCACGCAGTCAAGGTCTGACTGGCAGCAGTATGGGTGTATCATACACTGATGCTGCTGTTCTTGATCTCTCGTTCAGTGGTCTCCAGATTTCTCAACAGCCAGATACGTACATACCCTCTAGTCAGAGAACTTACTCCAGTGTGAAACCTCAATGTCATCCTTTTAAAACTTAGAGTGCTCTTAAAGCCCCTTTCAAAATGCTTCATCCATTATCGTACTTGCAAGACTGTCACCTTGGCCAGAAGAGTGAACGAGCTTCACTCAGTCCATTCTATACAAGACAAGGCCCTGGGATGTTTCTGGGTCAGGCCCAGTTCTTGTGCTGGGTCAGGGTAGGGTGCAGCCTCACCGCTGATCTCCCACTTACGTACGGCCAGTGGCCTGTGCTCCCCAGTGCAATGCTGAAGCCTCCACGTTTATTTGACAAATAAAATTTGCAGAATTTTTAGAATATTGTACATAGAATTTTTAATTTTTTGGTGCAGAATTTTTAGTGTTTTGGTGCAGAATGCCCTCAGGAGTAGGTAATCTTAACTTACCTGTGTTCTTCCCTAAATGCTTTCTGCACAAAAAAGCTATGCACTCTGAATGTATCCATGTACTTGGTAATGTAATTTTTTTTCCACTTTATGCATCCGATGAAGTGAGCTGTAGCTCACGAAAGCTTATGCTCAAATAAATGGGTTAGTCTCTAAGGTGCCACAAGTACTCCTTTTCTTTTTGCGAATACAGACTAACACGGCTGCTACTCTGAAACTTGGTAATGTAGGTATTCAAGGGGTGGGGGATTACAAAAATTTACAGCAGTGTTTCTAAGTCTGAAGAAAAAATTTTAGTATATTGTATTTGAGAAATAGTATGTGGTTATGTAACTAGACTGTACTGTGATGCATACTCACACGGGAGAGAAGAGTTAAGGTTGTGTAGGGCTTTGGAACATCTAATTTTGCAACACTAACATTCTCTTAATTTAGGAAATTGCATAAAAAAAATCTAAGGTCTTGTTTTTTAAAAGAAGGAAAAAAGATGAGGGAGGGAGTGTCATAGCTGGTAGCTATTTGGCTATGTACCATTGGAACAGCTAGGACCCCAAGAGGTATATATTCTAGTGCACAGCTAAAATGCATGAGCGGGCTGGTCTTCCTTAGTTGCACACTTTACTGGCTTAGCAAAAGAACCAAATTCAAAATGTATTGTGCATATCTAAAGTGTAGTTTTGAAGGGGTCAAAACCTGGAAAATTTCAACTGAAAATGAAATTTAAAAAATTGTGATCACACACAGGGCTAGAATAGAAATGTTCTATGATCCTTAACTAGGATGGATCACTACTGCTATAGTAAACCAGCAAGTGAATCTAATTTTCTGAAATTCTACATATTTAGTAGTACTGAACTTTCTTAATTGTATCTTTTTAAAAATGATCATCCTGTCAAATATTAAAATCTTTAGATAATGTATAAAAATACTGTAGTTTTGAAACATTTTAAACCACAGCTGATTAGCTAAAAACAACTCAAACATATTCAATATTTCTAGTCACAATTTCTAACATGTTTCTAGAGATTTAAAATAGTTTTTATTGTTTGTAATGAAACTTAAAATCACTGATAAAGTTAAAAATTACAATTAGCTATTTAATGTATTGAAACTTGTATTTCTTCAGTAAGCTTGAAGGTAATGGTGTTTCTGGAGCACATCTGGCAATGACTGGAGGTCACTGGAAAGCAAAAACTTATTGAAAAGAAAAAAGTTAAACTTGGGGTATCTAAAAGTGTTCTGTGGTTTAATTATTCAGATGGAACTTGATAGATCAGCTGATCCTCCTCCAGCCCTTTGGGTTGCAACAACTAAATCTTCTGTGAATAAGTGGGTGAGTGATTTTCTTTGTCCATTATATGGCTAAAATTTAAGTTCAGTATGAGTTTACTATATGGCTGTCAAACAATTAAAAAAAAATCACAATTAATCTCATGATGGAAAAAAAAGTCGCAATTAACCAGAGTTTTAATCTCACTGTTAAATAATAATAGAATACCAATTTAAATTTATTATAAATATTTTGGATTTTTTTCTACATTTTTCAAATATTGATTTCAGTTACAGCACAGAATACAAAGTGTACGGTGCTCACTTTATATTATTTTTGATTACAAAGATTTGCACTGTAAAAATAAAAGAAATAGTATTTTTCAATTCACCTCATACAAGTATTGTAGTGCAATCTCTATCATGAAAGTGCACCTTACAAATGTAGAATTTATTTTTACATAACTGCATTCAAAAACAAAACAATGTAAAAGTTTAGAGCCTACAAGTTGAAGCATGAAGGGGTATCGAAATGTTTAGCATATCTGGCGTGTAAATACCTTGCAACACCAGCTACAACAGTGCCATGCGAACGCCTGTTCTCACTTTTTAGGTGACATTATAAATAAGAAGCGGGCAGTATTATCTCCTGTAAATATAAACAAGCTTGTTTGTCTTAGTGATTGGCTGGACAAGAAGTAGGATTGAGTGGACTTGTATGAGGTGAGAGATGGGCTTTTGAGTTAGCATGAAAGCTTGTCTCTTTCACTGACAGAAGTTGGTCCAATAAAAGATATTACCTCACTCACCTGGGCTAGCTACGTTCATAGGTTTCAATGATCTCTGCAAATTATGACTGTCATGCTTCTGTCTCTTCTTTTAGACTTTGAAGGGAATTCATAATTTTAGAGCTTCTGGGGACTATGACAATGACTGTACCAATCCTATAACACCTCTTTGTACACAGCCTGACCAAGTTATCAAAGGTAAACAGGTCTTTCAGAACATCTCAAAAAATAATTAATATTGTTAGAAAAAATGGCAGGTGAAGAGGGTAGCGTGACAAATACGGGGCCTGTTCCAAAGCTCATAGAATTCTGTTTGAGCCTTTCCACTATGTTCAGGTGGCACTGGATCAGGCCCATATTTATCTGAAAATGCAATGTAAAACATTTGCAATATAAAAATTTAGTACGGTATATGAACATTTAAATGGAAGAACAACAGAAAATTCCACTAAAAGCACTTAAACTATTCTCTTATAAACTTACTGTGGGGGAATGTGTTGGAATGGGAGGTGTTTGGGAGATGGCTCTTCTAGCTACTACCCATTCTCCTCACTTGCTCATTCTAACTTTCGTTATCAGAGCTGATGGTCAAGGCCTTTGAGAAAATAAGGGACCAGTCCCGTGGGTTGGGTGCTAGCCAGGAATGCTGGCGACTTGGGTACAATTCCCTGCTCCATCACAGACTTCCTGTGAGACCTTGGGCACTTAAGATATGTCTCCACTGCAGAAAAAAGGTGTGGTTTGGGGGTTAGCTAACTCAAGTTCTCTAATGCAGTTTAAAAAGCAATGAAGACCTGGCAACCTGGCTTTTAACTTGGGTTAGCAGCTCAAGAAACCTGGGGTTGAACTTGAGCTGCTGACCTAAGTTAAAAGCAGAGCTGCTGTGTCTTCACCACTATTTTAACCTGAGTTAGCTAGCCTCAATTAAGAACACACCTTTTTTTGAAGTGTAGATATACCCTTAGTCTCTATAAAATGGGCATAATACTACTTCCTTACATTACCTCACAGAGATATTGAGGATAAATATATTAAAGATTGAGTGCCCTATTTGCATTTGAGTACTTTAGATAAACGATATGACCAAACCACATGTGAAGATGGATAAATATACATGTCGATCATAACCATGACAATTTAGCTAAAAAAAAAATGTTAGCATCTAAAAGGTATTAAGTATTTTTATATTCAGAGTAGACATTTTAATGAAGTTATAATAAATTAAGGCATGAATGCCTTGGAATTCTCTCTGCTATAACCTGAACTGCAGAAAATAGCATGTTTTGTATAATAGTATCCTACAACTGTGTGTGTCAAGCATATTTTTAGCTTGTGTGGTGAACAGTATAATTAAAAAAAAAAAATTCACTAACCCTTCTCAGCCTTTGATTTTAGGGTTATTCTATTGGTACTTTGTTAACAATGACCATAATGTAAGATCTGTGAGTAATTAAGAGTTGGAAATTGTGATTAGTTATTTCAGATAAATATTAAATACTGCTCCCTGTTAAGTATAATTTCAAAGTCATTGTCACAGTTAAAACCTATAAATGACATAAGACCTGATCTAATGCCCACTGAAGTCAATGTGGACCTTTCCATTGATTTCAAGGGGCTTTGGATCAAGCCTATATTATAGTCTCTGTTTAGAACCTTTTTCATGTATTATATTATCACTGCTGTATAGCAGTGGTTCTCAAACTATGGGTTGGAACCCCAAAGTGAGTCATGACCCCATTTTTTAGTAGGGTCACCAGGGCTGGTGTTAGACATGCTGGAGCCAAAGCCTAAGCCCAAACCCCACCTGCCAGGACCAAAGCCCAAGGGCTTCAGCCCTGGGCAGCAGGGCTCAGGTTACAGGCTCCCCACTTCAGCTTTGCCCCCCTCCCTTCCAGGGCAGCGGGGCTTGGGCTTTGGCCCCCCTCCACCTGGAGTGGTGGGGCTCAGGCTTCGGTGTCCCCTCCTGGGGTCATGTAGTAGTTTTTGTTGTCAGAAGGGAGTTTCACTGCAATGAAACTTGAGAACCCCTGCTGTATAGCAATAAACTTGACCTACATTGGTTATTTTATCTGTTGAGTATATTTCATAACAACCCAAAGTGTGGCTAAGCAATTGACTGTACAATATATCAACATCATTGTTGAAACACATGTAGATATACATATATGCCATATATTCATTATGTGCTGAAATAGCTTCATGCCAAATTGTTGGAGCTGAGGAATAGCTCCTACTTTTGTAGCAGTCTAATGTTGTTGTTGTTGTTTTAATTAAATGAATGGCATTGCTGACTTTATTTCTTCTTTATAACTCCTAGGGGGTGCTAGTATTATTCAGTGCCACATTCTTAATGACAAGAGACATATATTAACCAAAGATACAAATAACAATGTGGCATACTGGGATGTATTGAAGGTAAGTGTAAAATTTTGGATTAGATATGTATTAATGGATTTCTGGTCTTCTGTTTCCTTTGCTATTTGTCTGCATGTGAGGTGATGATTGGAGAAAATAGGTCCTCATTGTGCCACAACACATAAGTGCAAGTATTTTTAAAGACTCTCATTGATAAGGGACGATATTTGTCTCTTCTGCTGCATTACTGTTCATTCTTACATAAATGTGTTTAAAATTCTGTCTTTAAAATAAAACAATGAACATAATAAGAATGCATGACGGGGAGGGGGACAGATGGATGGACATCAGTCAAAACATTATCATTAAGGCTACGATTTTATCACAGAGGTTGCGGAAGTCACAGAATCTGTGACTTCCAGTGACCTCTGTGACTTCAGCCTGCAGTGGCCAGGAGCTGTGGGGGCCCCCCAAGACTGCTGGCTGCCGCGGGAGCCCTCCCAGGCAGTGGGGGACCGTGAGCTCCAAGCCCCCACAGGTGTTGGGGGCCCATGGAGCTCCAAGCGGGCCCCTGCAGCTGCCTAGCCACTCTGGGTGGTGTGTGGATCCCACAGGTGAGCTCCCCATTTTGTCATGGATATTTTTAGTAAAAGTCACAGACAGGTCATGGGCTTCCGTGAATTTTTCTTTATTGCCCGTGACCTGTCTGTGACTTTTACTAAAAATATCCATGACAAAATCTTATCATAACTTATCAATAACCAGCACAAATCAAAAAATGCCAGTTCAGGTTGCATATTTGTGCATATATCTTCTAAAAAAATCCTGACTATTGTGGGATCTGCATGGATCTTTGGTAACGCTTTCAAAAATGCCTAAATTCTATTTACAAAAGTGACCGGCACTTAAGCTCCTAAGTCTCTCCAAAAGTCAGTGGGATATGGGCTTTTAAGGCGCTTAAATGCTTTTGAGAAATTGGCCTTTTCTCTTGATACAAGGAATGCTCCAGACAAGGTTCTATAACAAAGTATGGTACCCTACAGTGCCTTAGAATCCATTATAGACTGAAGAAACAGGGATGGAGGTTGAAGAGTGTATTCGTAATAACACTCTGCTTGAAGAATTCCAGAGAAAGGTGAGTCACTTTTCTTTCTCCCTTTGAATACTGTCAGTACAAATTTGGGAGATTCACTAGCAGTAGGAAATTGATGAGGAGACTATCTAATCGGGCAACTTTAGAAAACTGCTCTCCTGAGGTGGGCATTTGATCTCAAGGCCAAGTCCAGAGATCAGTGCTGTGTAAAGGATGAACTGAGCACCTGATAGCATCTTTACATATTTCACTACTGGGACATTCCAAAGGCATGCCCTAGATGCACCTTGCTTTCTGGGACTGGGATACCCACTAGCTCCCAAGAAGTTTCTATATAGATTCAGTCCACTTTAAAACTGGGGATCTGTACTGACCATATTTAAAGGAAAGAGAGAAGAGTTACTCACCTGTGACTCCACCCTCCATCCCTACTTCCTGGAACCTATATTCGATTCTGAGCGAGTGTAAGGAACTGAGAGTAAATGACGGTTTTGGTGGAGGGGAGGGTCATGTTTACTTATACCAGAGTTTTCCGTGACTCAAGAGAGTGTCTGAGAGCCATAGCACTGCTCAGTCCTTACTAGAGGTTCCAGGCTTAGCGTGCATGTGTACTCCAGTAGTGGGGGGAGGAGAGGACGATGTCTTTACTGACAACAGTCTAAGAACAGGTAAGTAGTTTTTTCAGATTAAAAAAGTTAAAAATAAAAAGAGCATTTCAAAATCCATTTTTGTATTAATTTGTCAATAGATCAATAAGTACCACTATCAGAGTAGCATTTTTATAGAACTAGTAGATGTTGAACTTGTAATGAATAGTATTAATATTCATTCTGCTCCTTTTTTCTTTGACTCCATCTGTTTATTTTTTTAAAATGAACTACAGTTCAAGGCAAGGCAAGATTCAACACTGGGGAAGAAGTTTATGTTGCTCTGAAGTAGTGCTTCCATACTTCTCTGTTTTAGTGTTTTGGAGGGTAGTGGCATCAAGCTACCAAGAAAAATAAAAAGCTTGCTTAGCATACAATTTACTGTACAGCCATTTGAGAATGTGAATCTTCAAGTTGAGTATTGCATTACATAGAGGGTATACACATGAGGGAATACATTTGTTAAAAATTAATTTTTCTGATATGCAAATTAAAGGTTTTAACAGTGGATATGACTGCATATTCAGTTTTAAGAAACTTCCGTATTTTTTTTAATATTCTGGTGTACAGGCATGTAAAGTTGAAGACCTTGGGAAAGTAGATTTTGAAGAAGAAATTAAGAAGAGATTTAAAATGGTGTATGTGCCAAACTGGTTCTCAGTAGACTTAAAAACTGGGGTAAGACCCAACTTAAATTATTTCCTAATTTGGGCGTTTGTCATTTCATATGACCATTCATGAAAGCATTAATATATACACTTTATTAAGTTAAACTTCTGTGAGCCATATAAAGCTTTGACTCTAAGATTTAATTTAATGTGTGTGTGGCATAAACTATATTTTGATTATCTGATATAATTTATCTTTCAACCAACATGTCCGTGAATGCTTCTTTGGATCTTGATAACTTGAAGAGTAGTTAATTACAGAATTCTTTGTAAGGAGATAATGTTGGTTTAAACTAATCTTGTACACTGCAATTACTAATGTAATAAAATTTGAGAAATGGAGTGTTTGTAGACAGTCGCTGTATAATCAAACACTACCATATTTTGTAGTTGCAGCTTAGTGTGTCTTCTGTATATGTAAAAGAAACCTGCTGGGTTCTTAATACAATATTCATATTGTATTCCTCCCAATGGTCTTCTTTTGACAGATGTTGACAATTACTTTAGATGAGAGTGACTGCTTTGCAGCTTGGGTCTCAGCAAAAGATGCTGGATTTAGCAGTCCAGATGGATCTGATCCAAAATGTGAGTTTTAATTTAAATTAACATTTCATTCAAACAATATAAAACCCCATTACATATATTAGTATATTTCTGGCAGATAGTAGTTTTGTGCTTGCGTGGACTTCCCCACTTTTCTTGAGACTAAATCCTCCAAATGACTCTCCAATGAAAATGTACTGAGATGCTTTATAATGGCAATCTTGTGTTCACTTTGTCTATTTCATTTGTCCATTTCATTTTCCTTCAAAAAGCAAAATGAAAAATGCTAGACTGGAATTATTATATGAAAGATCTGAACTAGAGAATAATACTGTAATAAACTCATATCTTAAAATATTGTTAAAAACAATTAAAACTGACTGGAATTATAGCAAAATTAGCTTTTTCTACAAGACTAAAGACAAAGTCCAAATCCACAAAACAACTTAGGCATTGCAACACAGAGCATGGGAGCACCTAACTTCTAGGTGCTTTTGCAACCCGGTGGAATCCATAAACCAGAGTTAGGCACTGGGCTCCCTGCTTCGTGCATGGGAAGAGTTAGGTACCTACGGATGGGATCCACTAAAGCCATAGTGCTAGGTGAGGAACTGCCTAAGCTAGCCAGTAGCAGATGCGATGGAGAAGGGTGTGTCCTAAACCCTGTCTCTCACAGGGAATTAGGTGCCTGTTTCCACTTAGGATCTATAGCTAGGAATCCTTTCTTGGAGTCGGGCACCTATGCTGTTTCTTGCAAGAAGAAAGGCAGCACACACCTAAGTCCAAGCAAAAGCCCGAGGGGGTGAATGGAGAGGTTGCAGGATGTGGCAGTCTCCCTTGTAACCTTTAGCCCAGTGGTTAGTGAAATCACCCAGGAAATGGGGGACCTCGGTTCAATTCCCCCCTGTGCCTTGAGAAGAAGTAGTGTGAGAACCCTGCTCAAATCCTGTCTCATGTGAGTGCCTTAGCCTGCTGGTTCCCAAATGTTTTACAAAGGCAACCCACCAACAGCATTGTCTTTATTTTGTAATCCATCATTTACGTATATGAACCCTCTGTCCTGTTACCACAACCCTAATCCTGGCCCAGTGTAGAGGGGAGGTCTAGATGGGTGGGGTTGGAGGGCAAGCCCTCCTGCTCTGTGCTACCTCATGCGCAAGGTCTCAGCACCACTCAAGTTTGGCCCGGCTGCCTCTCTTTCATGAGGGAGGGCTAGCCAGACCAAATCTGAGTGGTGCTGCAGCCTCGTGTGCCAGGTTACAACGACCAGAGTGGGGAACTGGGACTAGCCCCACTGTGGGATGAGTGCGAGACAGGCTTGCTCACCAAACCCTTCCTCTTCTCCCCTCCACACCCACCTGAGGCTTTCCATCCAGGCCAGGTGAAATATATGTTTGCCTAGTTCAGGGTCACGTGATGAGTTCATCTGGCCTTGAACATGGCAACCATCTAAAACTTTCCCACAACACACAGGTGGATTGGGACCAACTATTTGGGAAACACTGTCCTAACCACTGGACTAAAGGTTAGGGAAGTTGCTACAACTGCCTCTTCCTCCTTTCACTCTCACAGTTTTGTTTGGAATTAAATGTGCTCAGAGCATGCCCACCAGCTTGGGCCCAGCCAGCGAGATAGGCAAAGGAATGCCTAGTTTCACATGGTTCAAAGATCCTTCTGGGGCTTAGGCATGAGATAGGTAATCAAGCTCTTAGAGTGAGGCAGCAGTGCACGTACCTAGAAGCAGAAACTTAGGTGTCATAAGGACTTTATTGGAAATTTAGGTGCCAAAGGATTTTAGGCACCTTCAGGGTTAGTAGCCAGAGTTTTGAGGATCTCAGTGGTGCCTACAGTGGGAGTTAGACACCTAAGTCCATTTGTGGATCTGGGCCTAAGCCCCTGACCCTGAGATGAACTCCACATCAGTAGACCTCAGTGCCAGCAAGGAGTTCATTGCAGGATTGGGACCTAACATTTCTTTAAATGTTCAGTTTCTCTTGTATTAACTTCTTAAGCTTTGATACGAAATACAAACAATTAGCTTATATTAACCAGTTGTGAATTAAAAACATGGAGAGTTGTCTTCTTTTTCTAAACTGGCTATATGGGTCAGTGATTTTTACATAATTATATTCTATGTTTTTAATCATGTCTTATAGTGAATCTCGGAGGGCTTCTATTACAAGCTCTTCTAGAGTATTGGCCTAGAACACACATCAATCCAATGGATGAAGAGGAAAATGAAATAAATCATGGTTAGTGTTCACCTGTACAATATAAGAATCTTTAAATCTTTTTGTCTCTAGCATTCATAGCTTGTTTGTTTTATGTGAGGTTTTTAGAGTTGTCTCTACATGTACAATAGCTTTTAATATAACATTGCTTTGTAATGTTTCACGTAGCACTCCTCCACTGACGATAGTGCTGTTTAAAAGCCTTTGGAACTCCACAATAAAGAGGAAACAATTGAAAAGCTAATTCTGCATTGAGGGTGAATTTACAGAAATGCTATTAGTTCGCAATGAAAAAAATTTCTGGTAAAATTAAGAGGCTAGGTTTTTAAGGGAGAGAATAAATTCCTTAAATTCTAGATAGGGCAGAGGAATGGGAGTAATTCAGTTATGCTTTTCTGGGTAAGTGTCCAGGGCACATTGCCTAATTTGCTTGTAATTATTACTGGGAAGTATACACTAATAAATAGCAGTTATATTTGTTGGAATGTGTTACACTGAATGGGTGTTGAAAACAGAATTGTGTACTGACCCAAGAGGCTATCTTCTGAAGTAATCCACAAAGGAAAGGTGAGGTTAACAGTAGGGTTCTGTAAATGGCACACAAGATAGGTGGGTGGATTTGGCAGAAAATAAGAGAAACTATAGCTCAAAGGTTTGGAAGATGATTGGTAGAACCTTTCACTGGGACACAAGTTCACATCCAATCAGGGCCAAAGCAATTCAAAAGTTTTTGGTGTCCATTGGGTATTTAATGGTCTTCATAAAATGAGGTGGTTTAAATTCAGATGTCTTGCAGATGTTTACCTTACAAAACTATTAGTTTTGGTAATCTCTTGGCTTTTTTATCAGATTGGCCTTCAGCTGAAATCCTTGTCATGTGTTGGAATAAATTTAGTGTGGAAATTGGAAAAAGTTTTCTAACCATTGGAGGAGTGAAATTCTGGAACAGCCTTCCAATAGGAGTAGTTGGGGGCAAACTAACTAGGTTTAAAATGCAATTTGATAAAATTATGAATGGGATTAATATGATGGAATACCTTTCAATAGCAAGTGACTGGACTCGGTGACCTAGGAGGTCCCTTCCAGTCCTACGTTCCTATGGATTATGTGGGTTTAACTACGTTTTCACTCAGTGTGGTCTCAGAATGGGGTTGAGGCACTCTGTTAGGCTATTTTGGAGGCTCTTGCATTGTTACTTCCTGTGCTGTGCATTTAGAAGGCTTAAGGGCTTGTCTTCACTACCATGCTAAATTGGCGCCGCTGCGATTGATGCAGCCGCGTCAATTTAGCGCATCTGGTGAAGACATGCTACGTCAATGGGAGCATGCTGTCCTGCCAAGATAGCGCAGTGTAGACATTGTGTTAAGTCAACGTAAGTTACATTGCTCAGGGAGGTGTTTTTTCACACCCCTGAGCGACATAACTTCCATCGATTTAAGCGGTAGTGTAGACAAGCCTTTAGTCTTGGGGTGGGAAGAATAAGGAGTGGCAATTTACCAACTTTCCAAGTCATTAGAGACCTGATTCCTCCTATAGACTCGTGAATAGTACTGTACTTTAGTAGAACTGGTCAGGTAAATAAGGATTGTAAAACCAGATTCTAAATTTGCTTTTAAAATATTAAAATTTAACAATACAAAGCAAATACTTAATAGTGGCTTGGGAAATAAAAAGTGCACCAGGGGTCTCTTGGATCAGTGATATTGTTAATAGAGAGCTAAGGGACCATACAAAGATTGTGACTAGGCAAGCTGAATACTAACTATTTTAGTAATAAAATACTTCATTAATTTTGTAGTCTTGGAAAAAAAACTCGAGGAGAAAAGTGTTCATAGTTTCTCTGGAGTCACCATTATGGAAAATAAGTTGGACGACACAGATTTGAAATCTGCTTATTAACAAAAAGGGATGTCTGTTGGCATCTATGTTATGTTTTTGTAGCATTTGAGAACAGGGTCCTGATACATGCTGAGATAGCACCATTCCCCTACCTTACGTCCAGTGGGATTTTTTTTTTTAAGCTGAAATTTCCACTGCCTCCAAAAAGGAGAGTTTGATTTTTAAAAAATCAAAAATTCAGGAGGGTAACACCAAAATATTTATTTTAAAGAAATTTCTAAAACCCCAAAATTTCTCCCTTCTAATTTCCAGAATGATTTTATTTTGTTTCTGATGAGCTCCGGGCATGGGAATATACAATAGTCTTATCTCTAGACTGTACTCTTGGCTATGAATTCTGAGCCTCCATTTATTTTATGCTCTGCTCATAAATGAGCTAAGCAATCTTTTTGGAACTCCTATCACCCACAGGAACCCATATTCAGTTATCTGGTATGTTGTAGCATTCGACAGAACATTAAAATTTGGTAATTGGTGGATTTCAGGTGCCACATAGTAAGTCTGGGTTCTTTTCTGACTGAAAGGCATTGCAACCAAACAGTTTTTCCCATATTTTTCAGAGAACTTTACATTGCACTGCAAAATAATTACTATTTATCAAATCGTTTCATTTTGAAAGCTGTAGTCAGTCTGTAACAAGTGAATCACTGCTTTTTTAATCTGACCCTCTGCATTTGAAATGTCATCAGTCACTTCTAGTTGTATAGTCCATAGACATGAACCTGATCAATAGTTAATGGAATGTACAGTGCAGTGAAATCAAGATGTCTCTGTCAAGTTCTCCTGGTCCTCTGTTTCAGAGTTGGTAGTTAGGTGGGAAAGCAAAGAAGATGCTTGTTAAGATGTTACTTTTGAATGTGAAATAATTGCCTTTGCAGAATTATCCTTTTTCTTGTTCACCTCTAAAGTAAGGGTCATTCAATTCCCCAGATACTTACATCTCTGTATTGCTCAGAAACTGGGGAAAACTGATAGTAAATCAGTGTTCCACTCATGGCCCCTATTCTCATGTACATCAGACATTGAGATCTGCCTCCTACAAAGTTATAATGTGTTAATTCTTTGGTATTTCTCATGAAATATTTAAGTGTTGGAAATTCTGGTTTATGAGAAATCAACATGTCTTCATCTTTGCATCTGTTTTGTTTATTTTCTTTTTTTAATTCACCACCGTATTGGAAAGAGACAATAACTTGTGTTAGTCTGTATACTTGGCTCTAAAACTAGGTATATAGTCTTGATGTATATTTTTCTATAGTGAATGGTGAGCAGGAGAACAGAGTACAGAAAGGAAATGGATACTTTCAGGTACCACCGCATACACCAGTTATCTTTGGTGAAGCTGGAGGACGCACTTTGTTCAGGTACAGAAATTCAGAGAATGCAGTGTGGCTAAAGCAATAGAATTATTTTCTTTTTGGCTCTTGAACAATTTCAGATATTAATCAATGTCCAGGAAATAGAAGCTTGACCATACAAAATTGGTCTGTGGCTGGTAATGTCATTCCATAGTCAGACTAGGAACATCTAGATTCCAAATCAAGACATGGTGCATGAATTGTACAGTAACTCTTACAAGGACTTGTTGATTTATAGCTCTGAGAGCACTTCCTGTACACCATCCTTCCATAGACTAATCAACAACAACCTAAAGCTGATCCATTTTCCTTCTAAGACTATTTAATGTACCACTTTAAGTTCGAGCAGAGCTTAATGTATAATTATTGTCTTTTATTATGGTGCTGCAGTGATAGTCTTCAGGCATTAGACTTTTTTTTTCTGATCCACTGGTATGGGGAACTTCTCCTAAAAGTATATTTGCTGGCCTATCAGAGTGCTTTCAGATCTGACCAGTCAAGTAGTATGAGATCTTATCATGCCACTCTGATTACCACCCATCTTGCCTTTTACACTACTTTGATTCCAGCATGACTTTATCAGCTAATATATCCAGTGATGAGCTGCCAGAAGCTCAAGAACCGGTTCCTTCACTCGCTCCGGGTCTTCGGCGGCACTGAAGGACCCGCCGCTGAAATGCCGCCGAAGACCCGGAGTGAGTGAAGGACCCGCCGCCGAAGACCCGCCCCAAGTGAAGGGCCTGCTGCCGAAGGGTCAGAGTGCCACCGGGTCAGTAAAAATTCACATGGGAGCCTCCCTAGCTGAGAGCTCAGGCGGGACTGACAGGACAGTCCCACGGGCCACATCCTGTCCGTCCCGCCTGAGCTTCCCCACCCCTTTAACAGCTGGTTCTAAACTAGCTTCAAAATTTAACAACCGGTTTGTGCGAACCGGCTCCAGTTCACCACTGAATATATCATGATGAATATCCCTGGGATGCCAGGTTTTTGAATGTCATAAAGCATTCACGTTTATCCCTGGTAACTGAATATATCCATTCTTAAATTGACTGGTTTTTCAGTCAAGGTTTCTTAGTTTTCCAGAACTGAATATAGCACATCCCAAGCCTGGGAGCAGTGTAACTTTCAGATCACGGGTCATTCAAGTAAAATGAGGCTACATTTTCAATTTAAAATGAACCCCATTCCCACAGCTCTTAATATTTTTGAATTGTAACTGAGGATTCTAGCCCTTCGGTTAGATCTGCATTGGCAGATGCTTATGTCTACAGAAAGTTCCATTCAATCAGTGAGACTCTACACAAGGGCAAGGGTACACCCTCACATATCAAACTTAAAGGATTGGAGCCCACAATTGCTAGAATGTATATGCTTTGTTTGTTTGGGTTTTTTAAAACAATTTATTTTGAATTTAAAGTTCATTTAAACAGAATTCCTAAAACACTAATCTTGCTTAACTCGTGGTTATGGAATTATTATTCTTTCATCTGATTAACAGATTTATTATTTTAATAATTTCTGGTTTTGCCTATCACTATGCACACTTTTTTTAATCTTTGCATTTAAGTTCTGTAGTTTATGTGCTGTACAGCAATTTTCTTCTCAGTGCTTAAATGTATTATTTATGAAACTCATTTCTATATATTTTAGGTTATTATGTCGGGATTCAGGTGGTGAAACTGAATCTATGCTGCTTAATGAAACTGTGCCACAATGGGTAATTGACATCACTGTGGATGTAAGTGTCATTAGGTATAGACTTTGCCCTTCTTTTAAAGGTGAACTGTTCCTTCTTTTAAAGGAACTTAACTAGACTCCAGCATCTCAAGTAACGTATACTGAATATCTTCAGTAATCAGACCTAAAGGAATATTCAAGGCATTACTAGCTCAAAACACTCTTCTCATAAACCCATTGAAATTCAGCCTGCCTACAGGTCACTGGAACCTGCCCATTGTAAATCCCTACTTCCCAGCATGCACTGTGCTTATGTTCCATAAACCAATAGGAACCAGGGTGTTGTATGAGATAGAGGTCTCCTTCAACCTAATTTTAAAGCCTGACCTTGACTCAAACCCAACCCAGGAGTGTCAATTTGTCATTTTTCAGAACCAACCCAAACCCATGTCAGCATTGTCACATGGGGATTGGCCTAGTGGGGGCTTGCCACTTCCCATGTCTGTGTTCTGACTCCAGCTGCTTTCTGCCTGGGGGCTTCGCATGGCATCAGTTGTGTGCACCACTCCTGCTGGCTGCCGCTACTGTGCAGTGAAGTAAGCATGCTGACAAATCACAGCCTCCAGGTGGTGGTGACGGTGCTGACAGGTTTGGGGGGGGAGTGTTGGGTTCAGGTTGCATCAGTTTTGAAAATGATTCGGCATTGTCAGTTTGGGTCTGGGTCAGGTTTTAAAATTAGGCCTGTGAAGACCTTTATTTTAAACACCACTTTGGCTTCCTTTCAAACAAGCCAGCTTCATTGGGGTCTCCTGGTTGACGGGGAAATGACCAACATAATGTCTACTGTAGTGTTGCTTGCTGGCATACTGAAATATGATGAATTTGGGGGAGTCCAAGAGAAGATAAGGTACATTTTTGAGTTAGAACCATACTAAATATCCCTCATTGCCTGGTTGGGGTGAAGTGTTCTTCACATGTGTCTCGAATTTGATTCCATTCCTTAACAAATCACCTCCTAAGAAACCTGATTTCTGATGCTGTATTCCAGATACTCAAAGTCTTTCTTCTTTAAAACTTGCAGTAATTTTTTAAACAAAATATTCAGTGTTTTGACTTTTTATCATATCGAAGTGCTGTACACTTTTTACACTCACCTGCTTCCGCTGAAATGAGCTCCAACTTCTATAAAAGCTAGGCAAACAAAGGACTTGCATGAGATAGATCTGAGCTCTCCAGAAGCTTAAGCAACTCAAAGAAAACTAGTCCTCAATCATTGTGCTAGAGAAAATCTCATTTTTATTTGATATAATATACATATTAGGTGAACACACTTTCCAGTTTGAAATAATGAAGTGAATATAATTTGTGTGATGCCAATTGGTACTAAATGTAACACTTTGTTTCCTTTTAGAAAAATATGCCCAAATTCAATAAGATTCCTTTCTACCTTCAACCTCATTCGTCTTCAGGGGCAAAAACTTTAAAAAAGTACGTATATATTTTTGACTCTTAATATTTCAGAGATACTGATATTAGCAGACTCGTAAAAGGGTATGCCAAAGAGAATAACTGTACTCTTGGTTAATCCAGAGAACAACATTGGACATGCTATCTCAATTCTTGGGAGAGAAGGTATTTAGTGTTACAGGACAACATCCTGCTACACTGGTTGATATAAAAATATTTTAAAGATCTGGGAGATACTGTAGTTGTAAATGGCAGCGGCTTAAATTAATTGTACTTTAGAAGGTCTTACCTTAGTATTAATAATGAGGTTTGAGTTGGTACCATAACATTTTTGGCTGGATCAAACCTAATGTCTTATCTGATCCTGTATCCTATCTCAAACAGATGCTTCAGTCAGAGAAAGGTGTAAGAAACACCAAAGTAGGCAGGCTTGGGAGAACCTGTCCCTTACATTAGATCCCATCCTGGTTTCTAATCATTAGAGATTGGCTTGAGCCCTGAAGCATGAATTTTTAAAATGTTTGCTGTCTTTTAATTATGACAACTGTGTGTATTCTTGATATTCATATAAACATCCAGTCCCTCTTTGAATCTGGATACGTTCTTGGCCTCAACAACTTCCTGTGGCATGAGTTCCACAGTTTAATTACATGTTGCCCAAAAAAGTATTTCCTTTTATCCGTTTGAATTTCCTACCTTTTTAACTTTTTTGAATGTCTCTTGTGTTATAAGATAGGGAAAACAGAAGTTCCTGACCTCCTTTCTGTTTACAAGTCATTATTTATTATACTTATTATCATCTCCCTAGCTTCATCTCCTTTCTAAGGAAAACATTCCAAGTCTTTTCAGTCTCTCTTCATCTGAGTTTTGCCATGCAAGATCTTGATCTTTCTTGTTGCTCTTCTCTGAGCACCCTCTAGTTCTGCAGTATCCTTTTCAGATAAGGTGCCTGGTACTGCACACAGTATTCCAGATGAGTCTTCACCATTGATTTATATAAAGGCATTATTATAAAGATCTTATTTTATATTACAAACAAATAACTGCTATAGCAAACCTTATTGCACATGATACTGTGAAGATAAGTGTTTGAAAGGCTAAATCTGGTGTTTCACAACTTTTAATTAACTTGTACAGAGACCGATTGTCAGCTAGTGACATGCTGCAGGTCAGAAAAGTGATGGAACATGTTTATGAGAAAATCATAAACCTGGATAATGAATCTCAGACAACTAGCTCCTCCAATAATGAAAAAGCTGGAGAACAAGAGAAAGAGGAGGACATTGCTGTGTTAGCAGAAGAAAAGATTGAACTCTTGTGCCAGGACCAGGTAAGTTGACATAAGCACTCATTTAGGCCTTCTTTCAAAAATATGATGATCAATAGTAAATCATTTGTGAACCTCCAGGTACTGTTCTTAAAATGTGCTACAGGTAAACTATTTTAAAACAGATGCCTTTGAAACTAAATTGTATGTTATGAACTCAATGTTAACGGATAGTAGTACTATTTTGCTTTTTGCATATAAAGCGTGGGTGGATATATTGCATTACCAAATGTCTAGATCGCAGAATTTTGGTTGTTGAACTGTATTCTCTTTTGGGGCCTAATACTCCAAACTCTTGCTCATGATAGTAATCTTATTAATCATATACTAGCTATACTGATATGAGCAGTAAACACAGATGACAGTACTTTGTTATTCTCGAAGATCACAGGCTTTAAAGAAGAGCTCCATTGAGGAGGGCCTTAAGCTACTCATGCTTGTTCGATACCAGTATTTACAGTGTTGAGTAGAATATACCTCTCTTCCAGACAAAATTATTTAGAAAGCTGTAAAACCAGACTAGGAACAAATTAGTTTTAAAAATCATTTCCCATTTTCATCTATTGTATGCCTCCTAGAATTTTATATCAATCTGCAATAAATTGTAATCACACTTCTGTATAACATCATTAAGATTAACTTAAGCAAATAAACTGTGGGGTTTAGAATATTGTTACATGTCTGGTCCTGTTCAAAATCTGTCTAACTTCAGAGCATATTTGTATATTGCCTGCTAGGTTTAGTAGTAAAATTGTTTAGTGGCAATATGTGCAATAGCACAGCAAGAGGCACTGCTACTTTGGAAGTAGGTTTCAAACTTCCTTGGATCACAAATGAAAGGAGTGTAATAGTCTCAATTATGGGGGGAAAGACAGTAGATGTTCAGATTCAGTAAGTTAAAGCCACTTAAATGGCACCCCTTCTCCAACTCCACTAATACCAGTATTACAGTACACTTTATAGACAGTAAGGTGGGACTCAAGCGGCATTTTTCTTATTTGCCTATCTATACATTTTGATGTTTACTGACATTTACTAATAATCATTCCAAGCCTATATATGCTGCTGTAGGTGCTCTCTAATGTATGTTAGCCCCTGGGTACCAGTCCTTATTAGTATGGTGTACCACTGTCAGCCTAGAATATGCTTGTCTGAAAATCAAAACTTCCAGCATCCAAAGATTTAACATATCTACCGGTCTTCTGCAATAAAATATAAATCCTCTTACACTGCAGGTTTTGGATCCAAATATGGACCTTCGAACTGTTAAGCACTTCATATGGAAGAGTGGTGGTGATCTGACACTTCACTACCGACAGAAATCAACGTGAAAGGAATGATGGACTCAAATGGTTGTTCATTTACTTGACCTTACTGTACTGGTTCCAAGAGTAGTACTATAGAAGCCCACTGAACCCTAAGGTAGATGAGACTTCTAATGACTCAGTATGGACCAGAGAGTATACATTTAATAATTGAAGTGACTAATAGATCTGTAATATAGAGAAAAAAAATCTATATGACTTAAACTAAAGTCTGTCCTAGCTAAGGCACAGCAAGTGAAATGAGAAATCCCTAGTGGTTCATGTTATGTGAGGTATACAGAGAACAGATGATAATCCAGTGCAGACTTTTGCTTCCTTCTGGTTTTGTTTTTTCCAGAGCATTAAATTTTCATCTGCTCGGGCTTGATATGAAACACTGTTTTGGCCATATTAGTCACTATGTTCATAATGCATGCACTGTATTTTTTGAATACATTCCATTCATACATTACCTACAATGATTTTTCACAGGTTATTCATAAAAATAATTTTTACCACTTAGAGAAATCTCAAAAAACACCGAATGCTATTGCACACTTGAAAGTAGTAGCCCATTTAATTGTAAGTCAAAGGTTAACATAATAAGAATTGTTTTAATACTGCAGTTCAAACGTTCTTATAGAGAGCTATTGCCATTCAGATTGAGAACACTAGAGAAGTATTATAGCAGGGTCAGTCCAGTGATGCTGTGCATCATAATAGAATAAACATGTTTTGCAAAATTTAATAGATTTTTTTAAAAAAAAATATAATTCTTCCTGCAATGTGTCCTTGTTTTAAAGACACGCTAGTTGGAATTCCAAGAAACTGTGCTCTATACTTCTGTGGCATTTTGTTAAAAAATTTAAGACCATTCTGAAAATTTAAATTTTATTTGTTGATGTCAGTAGCAAATTTCATATCCATGATATAAAAGCATTTGTATTCTTTTTTTCCCAAGTTTTATATGCAGATTTTGTTATAGCTGTACACATCTTCTTTTCCTGTTCTTTCTAAAAATCTAAGGCTTTCATATATTCATAGTAGCCTTGTATAAAGTTTAACTTACTGGGGAGGGGAAAGCATTTCAGCTTTTGACAAGAAAATTTGGGACTGTCCCAAAAGACTATTTGTAGCCAAAACAAATTAAAAATCCTCACCACAAAATTGTGTACAATATGACTCTTGTCTGAAACAGAAGCACAAGTGCCTTCAAAGGGCAGTATATTTATTCAGGTTTCTTCAGGAGAAGTGTGCTCTTGCCCTTCCTGTGTTTTGCTATCAGGATTTAGGCTGGGGCCTACAGAAAGTCCCAGATACATTACTGGGATTTTATAGTGATCAAACTACAAAAAAAAAAATTTTTCCCACTGGCATATGTTAGAAAAATATCCAAATGCATTATGTCCTGGACAAAGTCACCACTTAAACAAGAGGGTATGGTTAAGAATTAAGCTAGCATGTCTTTTTCCCTTCCTTGAAAGGAAGCCCCATTTCTGTGCATACTCCATTTGACACAATTGTGCTATATTGCACATTTTTAGTGATATTTGTGAATTAAATGGTTTAGCAGAACTGTGTAACTTTTATTAATAAATTGTCCTGAATTGTATTTATTAATAGCAGAGGTCTATGCTTTGTTCTAATAGACAGTGATTCTTTCTGGTTGTCTTGCTGTCCCTTTGTATACATTGTAACTGCTCCCAGTTCATTCGTTCATTCGGGGTTTTTTTTGTTTGTTTGTTTTTTGTCTGAAATCAGCCAAGGTTACTCTTCCAACCATCCCAATAATGCAGTTTCAGGAGAGATTGAAGGGCGTCTGCAATGCCAAAAGGGTAAATTATCTGTATTTCACAGTTGTACAGAATAAAAGGCTTTAGTTAAAATATTTCAAAGTTGTTTTGATCATTCGTTGGTTCACTTATGCAACCCTGGGGTTGTCATTTTTTTTCACCCTATACACAAAGGGCATATAAATCCATTGAGCAATTTCTTTAAAAATTAGAAGTCAGGTTCCCAGTAGCTTAAAAATAATTGCAGGGTAGTGTACTAGTGAAATACACACAGTAATTTATGCAGATTTTTGTAGTGTAGCGTAAGATAGTTGAATGTGACTACAGGAAAAAATATTTGCTCTTTCTCAAGGGATAATGCTTGCAACAAGAAAACAAAATAAGGGAATGTAAGAAGGAAAATACTCCTCAGCTTGTGGTTCATCCCAGGCTTACTGACCCTGGGAGCAGAGCTCTGTTTTCCCAAAGACATTGTCCCTGCTCTGTTGCCAAAATAGCCCTTTACTCTTGAGCATCTGTACAATGGGAGGAGGCAGCAGAGCTGAATTTAAACTCTCCTTTACCCAAGAATAAGTTTACAAACAAGTTCACTTGCTATAGACCCTGATGGAAGGTAGGGGCCCTAAGGTGGTACTGTATTGTGATTAATCACAAGTGTTTACCTTCATTAAAACATGAGGTGTAGCTCATTAGACGAGCAATTCACAATCCTTTTGCTGTCAACATTCATATTTTCACAAACAAGTTTATAGACGAGTGGCTTGTTTTAATTTCCTAGATAGAGGTTCCCAAACCCTGTTCTTTGGACCTCTGGTGAGCCAGCTGAGCGGACTGGTCACATGTTCCCATTTTCAGCTCCTAAATTCCATTAAGACATCTACAAATACACTAAAATCTTCACCTTTTTCATGTAAGCAATGGCTATAGTTGCTGCTTGTTGTGACTAGAAAGACTTCTACTTACCTTATAGCAACTGTACTTCTTCAAGATGTGCTGTCTAAATGTATTCCACTCTTGGTGCCCAACACACCTGAGTTCAGAATCTTCTGCTAGAATTGTCTTTTGGCTAGGACTGAGCCCTGAATGCCCTTGTGTCCCTGAGAGCATAAAGAGCAGAGCAAGGTCAACTGTCTATCAGTGCCTTTGCAAGTACAGAATCTAGGTGTTGTCAGACTCCATATTAGCAGAGAAAAAGCATGGGTCATGGAATATATATGGACAACACATCTCAGACCTTACAGTAATTGTAGTTAAGTAATTGTTTTGAATTCAAGTGATTGTCCATAGGTATTCCTCTCTTGGTGACTTGCAAGCAATAACCTAATGCAGTGGTTCTCAAAGCTGGTCCGCCACTTGTTTAGGGAAAGCCCCTGGCGGGCCGAACCGGTTTGTTTACCTGCCGCGTCCGCAGGTTTGGCCGATCGCGGCTCCCACTGGCCGCGGTTCGCTGCTCCAGGCCAATGGGGGCTGCGGGAAGCGGCGTGGGCCAAGGAACATGCTGGCCGCCCTTCCTGCAGCCCCCATTGGCCTGGAGCGGCGAACCGCAGCCAGTGGGAGCCGCGATCAGCCGAACCTGCAGACGCGGTAGTAAACAAACTGGTCCGGCCCGCCAAGGGCTTTCCCTGAACAAGTGACAGACCAGCTTTGAGAACCACTGACCTAATGTACAGAAGGTGCGTGCTCAGAATCTAAATAACTGAGGTGGCTCTGCCAAAACAGGCATCTGACCTAAATAAATGCCTGTACAAGGGAATAGGGTCTTGTAAAGGTATGTGTTGATCCCAGGTAGCTGCCCTACACATTTCAGAGATTGGAGCACCTCTTGGAGAAGCCACAGATGCTGCCTGCACTCTAGCTGAATGAGTTCTGACCTGACTTTGATGTGGAGGTCTAAACTAGCTAGATAATATAGTTTATTGCAATTGGAGACCCATTTTGAAAGTCCTTGGAACAATATAGCCTGGCAGTTAACCCTATCTGCAAAAGTAGTAAACAGTCTAGGTAAGACCCTGAATGTTTGGGTTCTATCAAGACAAAAGGATAGAGCCCAGAGCACATCTGAAGTATGGAGCCTAGCCTCCCGTTGATTGCCGTCTGTCTTGGGGAAGAAAACAAGGAGATTATCTGGTTCAGATGAAAGTAGATCTCAAGGTACACAAGGATGGGTGCGAAGGGTAACTTCGTGGAAGACCTTGTATGATGGCCTTGCTGTAATTGCCTCATCTCCCCTATGCTTTGGGATGATGTGAGTGCCACTAAAAAGGCTGTCTTCATTGAAAGATGATGTAGCCAGCATGATGCCAAGGGCTCAAAGAGGGGGGAGAAAGGGAACCTATCTAGTTAAAAATTACATGAACATCCCAGGAAAGAGGGAGCTCTTAGACTGAAGGAAATACATGAACTAGGCCTTTGAGGAACCTAGCTACTGGTGGATGTGAGAATATCATGTGACCTTGGATTGGAGGATGGTGGGCTGATATTGCTACCAGGTGCACTGTAATAGAATTAATAAACCAGAGTTAAGATGATAGAGTCCTGAACAAAGGGGGTCTGAGTCTCCATGGGAGAAAAGTGCTCTGCCCAAGTAGGGAAATTTTTCCACTTGACTATGTCAGTCATGTGGAGTCTTTTCTGCTTCGAGTTAAAATGTGTTGAACATCAGCATCTTTCCACCTCTGTTAGCCAGCACCCATGCTGTGAGATGCAATAAGATTGGGTCAGAATGAGGAATCTTGTCTATTCTGGGAGATTATAATCTGAAGCAGTGTTACTGTTGGATGGATGGTCGTTTTAGATCTGGACACCAAAATGGTCTGGGCCAGCGTGGTGCTGTCCGGATCATTACCACCATGTGGTGCCTGAGTTTTTTTTTTCAAGACCTTCAGTAGTAAAGAAATTGGCAAACATGCATATGTTGTCCCAGCATTCAGGGAAGGAGGAAAGGGCTTACATAACCCTGGAGCAGAAGTTCTGACCCCACAGGCAAAAGGTTTCCGATCTTGAGCATGTGGACTGTGTGCACGCTGAGAGTGGAATATGTATGGACAGTCATTTAAAATGAGTTCAAACATGATTCTTAACAATCAACTTAGAAGATATGGTGCTGACCATGTCTGACCACTCCTCCTAGACAAGCACAAGTTGTTGGTAAACTTTAATCAGCATTTACCAATGAGCAGCTGACATGCTGCTGAACTTGTCTACACAGCTAGTCAGTCATGATCAGCATGCTGCTTACCTAGACTGTTAAATGTAAGTATTTAAATGAAGTTTCCCAGTGAAAATAAACCCTAACATGTTATCCTGAAGAGGGAGGTGCTCATAATGCAGACTCAAGATTTTATCTACTGTGTGGAAAAAGTTTGAGTACCTCTGTCCTAGCTGAATTTGGGGAGTTAAGGGAGAGCAGTGAATTCTATCTGAAGGGAGCATAAACCCTGTGTGCGCATTAGAAATCCCTGTTTTGTTCCCCTTCCTGCCCCAAGAAAATATTACTGAGCTATTCTGAGGTAATGGAGGGAAAGACATATTGCAAAGACATGGGCTTTACTTTTTATGCTCCAATGTAGCAAGATTCAAGCACATCCTAATTTCTGGTAAAGTAAGTTCCATAGTCAGTTATCTTCCATTGTAAATTTTTAGCCTGCAAGAACTTCAGCCTGGTGTCTGTCAAGTGAAAATCACTAGTCATCTCAGTTGCTGCCTTAGATCGAGAAAGAAGTGTGATCAAAGATAACCAGGCATAGCCAATCAAGGTGAAATAGTCAACTGGTGTAAACCAGCATAGCTCCACTGTAAAGGAGACCTGGAACAGGACAGTGTAGTACATCCCTCTACTGTTCTTCCAGCATTCTACCCTTTCACTGGGGCTCACCAGCATAGCAGAGTATATTTAGCAAGGAAACCTTACCTGATCACTCTTGTTACAGTCTGTATGATAACACCTATTGTTTCATGTTCTCCATGTATATAAAATCTCCCCACTGTATTTTCCACTGCATGCATCCAATGAAGTGAGCTGTAGCTCACAAAAGCTTATGCTCAAATAAATTTGTTAGTCTCTAAGGTGCCACAAGTACTCCTGTTCTTTTTGTGGATACAGACTAATATGGCTGCTACTCTGAAATTTGTAAGACCTAGTGTACTCACAAGGTTAACATTAGCTTCTTGCAACCTCTGCTATTATTTTTACTCATCATCTATTGGTGTAGGTGGCTAAACCTTGCATGAACTTTAATGAGTTTTGCAAGGCTGACTTGACTAGGTGTGATTCCCTAGGAATTTTTGCTTATCACTGTATCTTGTAATATCAGTTCTTACCAGAATCAATTCAATCTGGGTTAAATTTGTGTCTCTGCTAATTCCTTTTCTTTGTTTCCACATCTTAGGCCTCACTTGCTATGAGACAAGCCCCAATTTTGTATCACTAGTTGAAGGGATTGGATAAACACTCATCATAAAGTTAGCAAACGTCCTGCAAACATAACTTAGAGCAGGGCTCAAGCAATCTAGATAGAGCAATGGCTGGAAGTTGAATTCGCACTGGGACTAAGACATACATTTTTAAATGAGGGTAACTAACCATTGGACTTTACCAAGGGATGTGGTGGATTCTCCATCACTTAATTTTTAAATCAAAATTGTACCTCTGTCTAGAAAATACTCTAGTTTAGCCAGCAGTAATAGGGTTGCTGCAGGAATTACTGGGTGAAGTTCTATGGCCTGTGTTAAGCGTATCAGACTGACTAAGGCCAGAAAGGACTATAAATGATGAGCAAAAAATTAAATGCTGCGGTCTGAGAAGGAGCTAGTCAATGCATGCACCACCACTTCCTGCAATATTTGCATTGTTTTTCTGATTTTGTAAGAAGTGACATCTGATAGGGAACACCGTCTAGGGGCCTGAGCCAGGCAAAGGGGGAAGAGCTTATGCTACCTGTAATTTCTAATGGGGGACTGTGACATACGAGGAGTGCAATTCAGAGTTGTGGGGGACTGTCACCCCTGCCTTGCAACCTTGGGTGCCTCACATTGCTCTGCTGTTGTAGCTCTCCATCTGGGCTGCTCAGAAAGGGCATGCAGGCCACACCCTGAGTATCTGAGTATAACTGCAGCCTGCCAGCTACACATGGGCTCTCAACAGCCTTGGTTATACTACAGGATGACCCCATATTGACCTGAATTTGATGGGTTAGTTGTGGCTCGCCACTGATCGCATCCGACCAGAATATTTATAGGTTCTTATCCAATTCAGTCTACAGAGTTCAAGAACTCAGAGTTCTATAGCAGGAGAGGAGTCTCAGGGTACTTGGCAAGAACACATACACTGAGGACAATATCACATTGATAAAACCTTTATTGAAATTAACAAAAATAAGAAATGCAATGAAACTTATAACTGCAAAACAGTAAAAATTCCAAAACTCCTGGTGGTACCATTTCTATTATAAGTACCTTAACCTAACATACTCACACCCTTCCTTGAGGACCCGGTAATAAGAGATGAAGGACCAGCCTCACTCCTGGCATGCCCAATTATGTGATGGTGCTGGCTTCCCTAATGGTTAGGAATGTTGAGTAGTTATACTGTACTGCACAAGCTGAGCTGATAGCGTGATAGAAGATATACTCTAGAGTATAGGAGACCTGGAAAGAACACGCCAAGAAACTGAAGCTTCAGGAGTTAGAAGACGCTGGAGCTAAAAAGAGCTCTCTTACAAGGTATTTTATAGGATCCTGACCTATGTAATTAAGGCCCAACCTACTATACCTAAATCTTATTTCTGTACCCTAAGAAATTTATGGGTACCCTTCTCCTATAGGTTAGTGGATTATGACACTTTCTAAATATATTAATAAGGATTATCTCACTCCAAAACTGCCAACCTAGGTCTCTTGGTGACCTCCAAGTTGTGGCGTACCCTGCGGTTACCAACCGGTTGTAGATGCCGGATAAACCTGTGATGTGGATAGTTCCTCCCTTTAGTTCCCCAAAGTTCGGGGACCATTCTTATCTGTGCCAAAGGTTGCCAGCTTTTATGCTGACATATTCATAACTGATTATACTTTTTGCTATATAGCAGATCTTACAGGCCAGTAGGCTTCTTGCATTTCAGCAAAAATTATTAGGAAACACATGTCTCAACACATCCTAAATTCCAAGGAATTAATACTGATAAAATATAAGAATAAAATGGATTAATATCAGAAAAAGAAACATATTAATTGATACTGCCAGCTGGATTAGTAGGATATAATAGCTAGCAAAATAATCCTATGGGCTACACCCTAATCCCAGATCTTCCCCCAGAAATGTATGTCCTGTACTTCTCAGCCCTCTGCTGGACAGTACAAATATATTAAGTCCATTTCTTTAAGGGAATAATATGTGTCATTTTAGCTTAAAGAGCTTCCCAGACACTTCAAATTAAACAAGCTGAATTACATAAAACAATAAAACAAGTTTATTAACTGCAAAGAGATTAAGTGCATGTAAGTAATGAGGCATAAAAGTCAGAAATGGTTACAAGAAAAAAAAGTTGTTTTTACTTAAGAAACTAACTTAATTGTAAAGCGAACTTTATCACCCCATTTCCAGCAAGGTTACTGACCAAACTCTTCAGGTCAGGACCCTGCCCTCAGAGTCCAACAGCTGTTTCCTTTTGTCTTCTCAGGTGCAGAGAATGAGATGGGCAGGGAGAGAGAGGGGTATTTTGAGGCATTTGTTTCTTCTTTTTATAGTTTGTCCCCGTCTTGAAAAACATTGCCAGCTGTGAGAACCAAAAGACAGAGTGGAGGTGGAAGGATGTTCCCTGCTGAGTTTTATTTAACCTGTTTGAACTTCCTTTGTTTTCCCTTCCTGCTTGATGACGGTTTACTGCTTAAATGCAAATGGAGGCAAGCACACATTCCTTTGTTTAGCACAGACCTGTTTGCCAATGTCTGCTTGGGCAGGTCTGTGGGTTTTGGAAGATGTGTTATCATACAGAGGAATCTTATAACTTCACATATAGTGTTGCCACACACATTTATCAGGACTATACTGACCAGCACATTGGGTTTTCAAATGATAGTACAAGGTAGGCCTTGTAAGGTAAGATTATTACAATAGGATGTGAATACAGAGGTGTTCTACCACAGGGACAAAAGCCTCTTCTGTTTGTCATTAAAAACTTAACATTTCCACAACATTTACTACAGGCAGGATTATTTTTAAAGCATGATTCTTCAGGCTAAGGTCTATCTCCAGAATGAAACAGAAGGAATTTACAGCGGATACGTCTCTGAGAGTGCCATAGTTTAAGTCAAAAGCAGGGCTGGAGAGTATTTAAGCATTAGTGGTAATATCAAAGGTAGTCAGACTTGCATCCATTGCATGTGTTACCTTTTATTTGGTGAGTGGCAGGAGGGTTGAGGCTGTACAAGGGACAAAGGCACAGCAAAGCAAACCACCACTGCTTGCTGTAGCAGACAAAAACCACTAACTCCAACTTCAAATCCAAGGAAGTGTGTTGCAGCAAAGGTACAGAATGCCAACCCCCCAGTTATCAATTGAGGGTGATAGGCCAATGGAGTCGTTACATGTACTGTGACAGGGTCAGGCCAGCTGGCTACAGGAGAGTAATAGAACCTGGGTAAGGTAACAGGGAAGGTTTTTTTTTTTTTGAAACAGAAAAGAAGTTTATTTGTAACACTTACAAAGAATTACCAAAGGAAACAAAACAAACTATGCAACAAAACAACGCAAACAGAAGGTATAACACAGCAGCTTTCAGGAGGGAGAAGTGTTCAGGCTAGCCCGGGCCCAGAGCAGGTGGGCTTCCTCGACACTCGTGGTCTTCCACCCTCCTGAGTTACCTGGTGGCCTAGAGCGGGAGGGCTTCCTCGACACTTGTGGTCTTCCACCCCCTCGAGTTACCTAGTGCCGCGCCCGGTGTCACCGATCATCCCTCTCATGAGAGTGCCCGGCAAGATGGGCATGGCTGCGGGGTGGGTGGTTTAGGGGTGGGGCGGTAAACACCCATGTAGTATAGGACCCCTCCTAGATGACAGTAATGATGGTATCCACAGTGGCAACGGCTGGGGCTAGCGTCTCTCGCTCTTCCCCTCAATCAAAGGGTCAGACGGAGGGAACCGGACGGGGTCACCGAGCAGAGAACCCCGGACAGCGTCCACCGCTCCTCGAAGGCGTCAAGGGAGTCGGTGGACGCCGCCCAGAGGAACTCCGCCCGGATATATGAATGTACTGAGGATCGGAAAAAGGACGCTTCATGGGCCAACCTCCCCTCTCTGGTTTTATAAATGGCTGTTTTAGCCAAAGCTAGGAGGAGGTTAACCAGGAGGTCTCGCGATTTTGTGGGGCCACGGATGGGGAGTGTATAGATAAAAAGGTGAGGGGAAAAATGAAGCCAAAAGCGCAATAGAATATTTGTGAGGAGCCGGAAAAGGGGCTGCAATCTGGCACACTCTAAATATACGTGCGCCAGGGTTTCCCTCACATTACAAAAAGGGCAAGTATCCGGGATGGGGGTAAACCGTGTCAGAAACACACCCGTGCTCACAGCTCCATGAAGGAGCCGCCAACTGATGTCCCCGACGGGCCTCGGGACCAAGGTGGAATACAGGCTGGCCCACCAAGGTTGCTCACCCTCCAAGGGTGGCAGGAGGTCCCACCACTTTGTATCGGGGCAGAACACCAGGGTGTGGGCGTGAAGGGTGTGAAGTGTGAGTGTGTATAAATAATTCGTGGTGCGATTTGAAAACTGACCGGCTGCAGTTCATGCAGCCGGCTTGCAGTGAAAGGGTGAGGGGTTTGTTGGGATCGGCAGGGTAGGGGCCCAATGGAAAGGTCCGGCGGGCCTGGGGTAGAGGATGGGCGGGGTGCGCCCTCGCGCAAGGCTCGGTTGACATAAGCCCGAGCAGCGGGGGTCAAGGCGGCCTTCACCTCCTGAAGTACGCGCCGGGGGGGTACGAGGGCTGGAGAGCCCCATGTGCCGAGCGAGCGTCAGGGGATCCAGCCAGTCTCTCCGGTCGTAGTCCAGGAGGTCTCCGACCCTCGTGACTTCCGCCAGGACCAACCTCTGGCGCACCGAACGGAACTCCGCCACCTGCACACAGAGTTGGGGATTGTGTAGCAGGGGCTCCGTGAGGAGATCTGCTCCCACGGTGGCCGCCACGGACCTGGTCATTAGAAACAGTTTCCAGGTCCGGAGGAGGTCCTGGTAGAAGACCGGCAGCCCGGAGAGGTCTCGCAGAAAACCTCTCGGACAAAGATAAAAGAGCTGCCGGTCGTATCGGAGCCCTTGGAAGCGGTGCAGGAAGGCGTGCGCCAATATGCTCCACGTCGAACTACCTGCACTATAAAGGAGCCTCTGCAGGGCCTGGAGGCGGAAAACACGGACCTGAGTGTACAGACACTTCAGGCCCTGCCCTCCTTCCTTCAGGGGTAGATGAAGAAGTCCAACAGGGGCCCAGTGCATTCCTGACCAGAAGAACTCTAGAATTAATCTCCGGAGGTGGGTCAGGAAACCCGGGGCCGGGGCCAGGGTGTTGAGCCGGTACCAGAGCGTGGACAGGACTAGTTGGTTAAGCACCAGTGCTCTCCCTCGGTGGGAGAGACATCGGAGTAGCCTCGTCCATTTCCGGAGCCGCTCTATCACCCCGCCCTCTAAATTTTGCCAGTTCTCCGGCGGGGAAGGATACGTGGCGGAAAGGTAAACGCCGAGATAGAGCAGTGGACCCGCACTCCACCGGATGGTCTGAAGTGCGGATGGGAGGGAGCTCACCTGCCGCCAGTCCCCCACCGCCAAGCTAGAGCTCTTGACCCAGTTGACTCGGGCGGAGGAGGCTGCCGAATAGATGGCCTGGCATGCCTCCACTCGCGCCAAGTCGCCCAGGTCCTGGACCACGAGGAGTACATCTTCAGCGTACGCCAACAGGACCAGCCGCAGCTCCGCTCCTGCAGCACCAACCCTGTCATCCTCCTGCAGAGGAGACAGAGGAAAGACTCAATCACCAGAGCGTACAGCTGGCCCGAGAGGGGGCACCCCTGCCGCACTCCTCGCCCGAAGCTGACCGGTTCGGTCAGGGTCCAGTTGAGCCTAACCAAACACTCTGTGGAGGCATACAGCACCCGGAGAAAACTCACAAACTGAGGTCCGAATCCAAACGCCTGCAGAGTGCTCAGGAGGTACCCATGATCTACTCTATCGAATGCCTTCTCCTGATCAAGAGACAGGAGGGCGAAAGACAGACCATCTCTCCACCCGAGTTCCAAAAGGTCTCGGACTAGAAATAGGTTGTCAAAAATGCTGCGACCCAGGACAGTATAGGTCTGGTCTGGGTGGATCACGTCCGCCATCACGAATCCTAGCCGCAGCGAGATTGCTTTCGCTACGATTTTGTAATCCGTGCTAAGAAGTGAGACGGGACGCCAGTTTCGTAAATCGCAGAGGTCCCCCTTCTTCGGCAGCAAGGCGAGCACGCTCGCCTGCATGACAGAGGGAGGACCCCGCTCTGCAAGGACTCAGTCCAGACGGTGACTAGGTCTGGGCCGAGGATGTCCCAGAACGCGCGGTAAAACTCCACGGTCAGCCCGTCCATGCCCGGAGATTTATTGGTGGGCATGTGACGGAGGGCTTCCGAGAACTTGGCCAGGGTGAGAGGCAGCTCTAGGTGGTCTCGGTCGCCCACGCTGACCGTGGGGAGTTCCTCCCAGAGCACCCGGGGAGAAAAGGCTTGTGTAGAAGTCACGGGCCCTCCCACACATCTCCTCCGGATCCGTGAGGGGGGTGCCGTCTTCCGCAAGAAGGCAGGTGACGTGTTTCTTGGCCCCCCTCGTTTTCTCCAGGGCATAGAAGAAGCGGGAGCCGCGGTCCATCTCCCGAAGGAGGCGGATGCAGGACCAAACGAAGGCACCTCGGGCCCGGTGGTCCTCGAGGGCCCGGAGCTCCTCCTGCTTCTCCCGGCACGCTCCGCAGAGGGACGGGTCCTCGGGGTTGGCAGCCAGGTCCCTCTCCATCTCTAAGACCTCCGGTTCCAACTTCTCTATCGCCGCATTTCTCCGTCGGCTGGTGCCCCGAGTGTAGTCACAGCAGAAGAGCTTGGCGCGCACCTTCCCGAGATCCCACCATCGCCGCACCGAGGGAAAGGCACGCCACTGCTCTCGCCAGGCCAGCCAAAACTCCCGGAAGGACGTCACGAAGCTCTCGTCCTCCAACAGGCTGTTGTTAAAGTGCCAATAGGCCGGCCCCAGTCTCTCTGCACGGAGGGAGACCATTATGGTGACTAAATGATGGTCGGAGAATGGGGCCGGCCGAATGGCGGAGGAGTGGGCCTGTGAGAGATGGAAACGGGATAAGTAAATACGGTCCAACCGAGAGTGGTGTGACCGATGGGCCTCCACCCGGACAAAAGTGAACGTGGAAGTGTCATCTGGGTAATGGTCATGCCAGACGTCCACTAGGGAGTGATGTTCAACTATTCCTTGGAGAATGTTCTCGGCGGCCGGGCTCGGCTCGGCCCCTGAGCGGTCCCGTTCCTCGAGGGTGGTGTTAAAGTCCCCTCCCAGGACCAGGCACTCGTGCGAATCTAGGGTGCCGAGGAAGTCGGACACCCGCTGATAGAATTGTGGCCGCTTTGGGCTCATTTGCGGGGCATAAATGTTAACAAGGTTGACCACGAGCCCCTCCATACGGACTCGAAGGTGCAGCAGGTGGCCCGGCACGGCCTCAGTGACCCCTAGCACCTTGGGCCGTAGGGTGGGGGAGAACAGGGTCGCCACTCCAGCTTGCCAAGTCGTGAAGTGGCTAAAGTATACCCCGTCCCCTCACTCCAGCCGCCACCTGGCCTCGACGGTCGGGTCCGTATGGGTCTCCTGCAGGAAAGCAACAGAGTACCCCCCTTCCCGAAGGTAAGAGAGCACCTGGGACCTGCGGAGAGCCATCCTACAGCCCCTGGTATTCAAGGTTGCAATAATGAGAGGCGTCATGCGGAGGGCTGGGGGGTTCTTATTGGTGGGGGTGTTCGTGGCCCCTGCAGGTTGCGCAGCAACCCGTGACCCATCCCGTGGATGAGTAAATCTTTTCAGAAGCCGCGGGCCCGCTCGTAGGCCGCAGCACTGAGCTTTTCTTGCCACCTGCCCTCCTTTATAAGGGCCCTTGTGGCCTGAAGAATTTGATCAAAGTCCCCCCATAGCTGAAGAGCTAGCTGTACCCTATTGCGGGCGCCACGGGTGTGTTCTAGGAACTTCCGTAGTGCATGCCGCAGCTCATGGGGGGGTGGGGTTACGATTTCCGGGGTGTTCCCTGGTGGGGCTCTTAATGCAGCCTCGTGGTCCTCTAAGGCGGGTAGGCAGGGTGCAGACCACCGGCGGCGCATCTGACAGGCTGGGGTTATTAAATCCATTTCACGCCTTTTGGTGGAAGGGGATGGCGGGGGAAAAATTGCAACTCCTAATGGGTCGCAACTAGAAAGTGCAAAGACTGCTCCCTGGGGGGAATCTGCGGAAGGCAGGAAAGAAATAACCCCAGGGGCAGCAATAGCATTGCAGGAGGAGGTGAATTGGGCAGGGACAGGGGTGGGGGCAGGGGCAGAGCTAAGGCTCTGGGCTTCAGGAGGCGAGCAGCTAAAAGAAGGTGCCTCCTGAGCAGAGTCGAGGGTTAAGGGGTAAGGGAGGGGGCTCCCAGACTCTAGGCGCTGGCTCCGTGGTGGTCTTGGCGGCCATGGCATCAGGTGGTGGACCACCTTCTGCGGGGCGCTCGCCCGCGAAGGCAATTAGGGGGAGGGAGCATGGGGAAAGGGGGGCTGGGGTGAGGTTACCCAGATCGAGGCCAGCCGGCAGTAGATCATCCTCTCCCTGGGTGACCGGAGTCAAATCTAGGACCTCAATCTCCGCATACACGGAGGAGAGGCCAACTCCCGCTACCCAGGGGGCCTCTCCTCTAGGGCCCGCCTCAACGGTCGCCTCGGGGTTCACGGGGGGTTTGGGTGGTATCCGGGCAGAAGGAGCTTCCTCAGGGGTCTCAGAGGGGAGGGTCTCTCGTGGAGGGGGGATTCTGCCCTCCACTGCCAGTCCGTCTTCCCCTCCCGACACCAGCGGATGGATCTCACTCGTGGCCGTAGTGGAAGGCTCAATATCAGTGCCTCCCTTCCTGGTCTTCCGGGGGGCTTCCAGATCAGATGGGTGCAGCAGACCTCGAGCCTTCCGCTTGCCTCGCTTCCCCTGGACTAGGGTCCAGCCCTCCATAGTGTCGTCTGGGGGTTGGTTAGCAGGGGTCGTGTCGGGGGGCGGAGGCGATTGTTCAGGGGTTCGGGGGGGTAACGGTGAGGCAGCATGAGGGGCGGGGGGTTCTCCTTGGGGCGGGCCCTCTCCTATACCCGGTAATATCTTGGCCACACCCTCCTCCATAGGCTCTGCCGGATTGGTAATAGCAGGGGTGGGACTCCCTTGCTCACCTGGTGTAGCCAGACAGCCAGCCCCCCCCGCCCCGCCTCAGACCAGCATTGCTGGAAACACAGGAGGAAGACGGAACAGGGCACTTAACATATATTCCAGCACAGCCTTTGAAGCTGTGAGAAGCACAGGTGTGCTGCTACAATGTGCCTCTGGGGGCAGATACAACGATTAAGCTCACAGCAGGCAGAGGCCCTGTGACAGACATGGCTTTTAGCCCCTACTAAATAGCGTGATGCACACACACCAACATCCTAGTTGGGAAAATATTTACCCTGATAAAAGAAATGTCCAGTAGTCAACACTTATTGTTTCTCTCCCTTGCAAGTGTAAACTACTCTTGCGAAAGCTGGCGTCACCCAGACAGACCAGCCTCAATTTGGCATAAGAAAGGAGAAAGAGAATAAAGGAGTACAGAGGTATAAGTAGGGGACCTACAGCACCATGATTTTTGAGTGCTTTTCACTATCTATCTGCTGGTCAGATAAGTGACAGCCTCCCAAGGCTTCTGCAGCTAAGAGGGTCCCTACGCCTTGTCCCTTATTCGTCTTTCCGCGGAATTGAGTGACCGATCCTGGCTTGGCACCGCTGGAATCGAGAGATGCAAGGAGGGTAAGAAGCACCCACACCTGATCTCCTATCTTTAGTGTACACATATTTTGAAATAGAGCTCTATACTTTGTTTTCTTTCTTTGGGATTGTGGCTTCAGTTTTGTAACTTGTTTGTGTGTGTAACATCTCTACATTTAAATAAGTAGGCACTAGCAATTTTGTAACCACATGATTAGAATCTAGCTTAATAAATTTTGGTAACCATTTATGCATAAGCCTGACTTGTTTTCTCTGGTTTACTGTAAAGCAGCCGACACAATTAAAGAACCTCAGCCGTTTTGGCTCTAAAGCCTGGCCATTAGGTGAGAGTACTAAGAGCCTAGCATTGAGTTGTGCCGCCTCCACGGGGCAAACTCTTGGGGCACCTGTCAGTCAATCCTGGCTGCCCGCTGCGAAGGAGCTCTGAGCTCTAGCAGTTAAAGTCACGGGTGTGGAGAGGCTCTTAGTGCTGCCATTGGGGCACCTGTCAGTCAGTATTGACTGCCCGCTGCAAAGGAGCTCTGAGCTCTAGCAGTTAAAGTCACGGGTGGTTAGGACCTTGGGGCATCCGTCAGCCTAGCCCGGGCTGCCCGCCGCGAAGGGACAGTGCGTCCTAGCGGTTAAAGTCACGGATGGTATAAACGGGCATAGCTGGCACCTCACCAAACATCCTTGGCCGTCGGCTAACACCTGGGCGTTGTAGGGGAGGTGTTTCTTGGGCCCAGACGGGAGCAGCGGCGGGTCGAGTAGGAGGAGGGTTGGTTTCAGGTGCCGGGCGGCCAGGGGCGTCGGCAGCGACGGGGCCGATGTCCTGCCGGGTCTCGTGTGCCTGGGCCAAAGGGCAGTCTCTGCGGACATGCCCCGCTGAGCGGCAGAGGTAGCACCGGGCCTCTCCGGTGGAATAAAAGACCCGATAGTGGGCTCCTTGGTAAGGGACTAGGAAGGACCCCTCGAGCGCCTCTCCGTCACGCACCGCTGCCGGCGGTAGAAACTGCACTTGCCGGCAGAACGAAAGGACGTGACGGAGGGTAGGGTCCTTGCAGCCCAACAGGAGAGGGCTGATGACAGAGACAAGTTTCCCCAGGGTGGAGAGAGCGGGTAACAGGGCAGCATTGGGTAAAAAGGGAGGAACGGAGGTGAGGACGAGGCAAACGCCCAGGTCTTCTAGCGGCTCTAGGGGGACAAACACCCCCCCCCCCCCACGGCCAGGCCCTTCTCCACCGCCTCCTGGGCGGCAGCCTCTGAAGCTAAGAAAAAAACGACCTTCCCATACATTTTGGAGGCCGCCACAATAGCCGTGGGTCCTACCACCTTCGCCAACGCCTGCACGTATGCCTCCAAGTGGGGCGAGGCGGGCACCAGGAGGCAACGAACACCGTGCCTCTGGTCAAGGTGGGGAAGGGGCCCTGGCTGCTGGTGATGGTAGCAGAGGCAGTGGGTGGACGAGATGACGAGGCGGCAGGCAGGGGGGAGCCTGCCACCGCCCGGGCATATGTCCTGGGGGCCGGGGAAGGGACGTTCGCAGAGCTGGTGGAGGGAGCAGCAGGGAGGGACGCCATGGTCGATGACGAGGCCACAGCGGTGGGGGCAGCCCCTGCCATGGAGGGCCCAGTGGTTTTAGCGGGGCCCTTTCCTTCCTTCCTGCCCTGGCCTTTCCGGCCAGCTGGGGGGGGTTCCTAGAATCTGGGGGGGCAGTGGACGTAGCAGTGGCAGTAATCGCCCCAGTGCCTCCTGCTGCCGGTGCTCCAGCAGGGGCGGTGGCAGGTGTTTTGACAGTAGTGGTGGGGGGGGCCTTGGGGGTTGGGCGGGGGGGTGGGGGAGGGACAACTGATTTTGTTGGAGGGGCCTTGCCCCTCTCATTCCCCACCATTGTGAGCAGGGAGAGACGGGGAGACACCAGAAGGAGGAGGGGGGAGTGGGAAGCAGATTAACCGCTCCTCCCTGCTGGGCTGCAGCCGGGGGGGGGGGGAATGCCGAAGGGGTTGGACTGGGGGGGGAAACAAATCGGGGTCCGGTAATAGGGGCAAGCTGTGGGATAAGCAATCCGGGGGGGGGGCGGGGTGCAGACCCACGCACGTTTGTCTAAAGAGTCTCGGTTGGTCGGCTGTTATGTCCGGTCCGAAAGGCAAAGTTCAAAGCGAACAGCTGGATCCGAAGGTAGATGGCAGGTTGCCAGCAGGGACGGATGGCGGGGGGGGCCGGGGAGGGGGCCGTAACAGTTGTAGTAATGGTGGGGGGGTTACGGGTACCGATGGATCGGGGGGGGGGCTCCTTGCCACACCCCCTGTGCCGCCACAAATGCAAGTAAAACACAGTCAAACTCCCCCCCCCCCAAGAGTATAATTCAGAAAATCACTCAGTCTTACGGCCCCCTTCACGATGATTTGTAGCTTCCCTGGGTTATTTCTCCTGTCTTCTGAAATCTTCTTCTCCAGCTGCGTTGGCTGTGTTCCAAGGCTTCCGGCCGGCCGAGAAAAATTACAAAAATAAGCTGACAGCAAAATGGCTGGGTCTGGGGGCTTCCACTCCCCTCTCCGGATAGCAGGTCGGCAATCTTCCCCCCCTCCTCCAGGGATTTCAGCTGAGGCAAATAGCTGCGCCCGGGAGCAGGCGTGTGGGTGGGTGCTGGCGGCAATTTGGCAGCTGACCAGCACTCAGCAGCAACAGAGAAACGGCAGAAAGACGAAACGAAACAAAAAAGCATCTAGCCCAGTCGGGGGGGGGGGAAACTAAGGCAGGGTCCAAAAGTAAGAAAAATCCAGGCCAGGGGGCTTTAGGAAAGAATAGAAAGCAGATAGCTGAGGAGCAAGCAAAGGACATTCCGTTTCCCAACAGGGAAGGTTCCAGAACAATCAGGAACCTTCTGGAGACAATTAAGACAGGCTGATTAGAACACCTGCAGCCAATCAAGAAGCTGCTAGAATCAATTAAGGCAGGCTAATCAGGGCACCTGGGTTTAAAAAGCTCACTGCAGTTTGTGGTGTATGTGTAAGGAGTTGGGAGTAAGAAGTGCTAGGAGCTAAGAGTGAGAATGCATACTGTTGGAGAACTGAGGAGTACAAGCATTATTGGACACAAGGAGGAAGGTCCTATGGTGAGGATAAAGAAGGTGTTGGGAGGAGGCCATGGGGAAGTAGCCCAGGGAGTTGTAGCTGTCACACAGCTGTTCCAGGAGGCACTCTAGACAGCTGCATTCCACAAGGCTCTGGGCTGGAACCCGGAGTAGAGGGCAGGCCCGGGTTCCCCCCAAATCCTCCCAACTCCTGGTCAGACACAGGAGGAGTCAACCTGGACTGTGGGTTCAGAAAAACGGCCAAGCTGAGGGCTGCCGTGAAGCTCCAAGGCGAGCAAATCCACCAATAAGCGCAAGACCCACCAAGGTAGAGGAGGAACTTTGTCACAGTACTCCAACAAGTTTAAGTCTCAGTACAATGTTTTTATACCCAAGATGACCCCCTACTTTTATCACCCTGATTCATTATATGGTAAATTATGACCAAATATGAAAATCCACATTACATGCTAGATTATATAAAATATTTATCTACTTACTAGCAATAACAAGCTAATCCCATTATCTGACAGGGACTTTCCTTGTTTATCCTCACTGTATCTGGCAGGTCACAGTAACTTCATCCTTGTCCTGTACCCAAAGCCGGGATATTCCAAAAACTGAACAGCAGCGTACCTTGTAAACCAAAAAAATTTTGTTTGCACTCCTTTCCCCAATCATTATTCAAAGGTCTTATTAACCACACTAAAAACTGGCTAACAATTATATTGCTTATGGATTACTAGCTAATATGTGATATACATAATCCACTAAATACACTAGGTCCTTACCATTTTACATGAGGTAAGTTCACCTAGTCACTGTTTCACTTCCTTACACACCTCACTGTCATCAGCACAAAATTACTTGAGTGTGTACAAATTAAATACACAGAGCAAATGTGGGGAGGGAAGGAAGATGCTTCTCTCCACTGAAGTAGACCTTTATGTTTGCTTCTACAAGCAGAGATTATTACGGTTGGATTCCCTGCCTCCTGGTTCTTGTACACTGGCACTGTACAATAACATGTTCCAAGATATTGCAGCAGAATAACTGGGTATATGTTTCAGAAGTTTAAATTTATACAACTTAAACACTGAACCAAATTCACGTGAATGTCTTCCCCATCCCCTTTTAAAAAAAAAGCTGGTTTTGGATTCTTCAGGCTTAGGACACAGACTTATACTTTGAAATCATTACTTATTGTAACAACTTTTTCTGCCTTCATAATGAGTTTTAAAACAGACCACTTGCCCCAAAGTACTGTGAATTTGAAAATATATTCCAAGCAAATGATCAAAACTGCAGCTCCACCTCTCTGCAGTCTTCCTAGATTGGTTTCGTTTCACACCTCCTCCTAAAACACTGCAACGCAGAAAGAGTTACCCATACTAATTTAAGAAAAGGAGTACTTGTGGCACCTTAGAGACTAACCAATTTATTTGAGCATGAGCTTTCGTGAGCTACAGCTCACTTCATCGGATGCATACCATGGAAACTGCAGCAAACCTGGATTTGTGCTGGAAATGGCCCAACTTGATGATCACTTTAGATAAGCTATTACCAGCAGGACAGTGGGGTGGGAGGAGGTATTGTTTCATATTCTCTGTGTGTATATAAAGTCTGCTGCAGTTTCCACGGTATGCATCCGATGAAGTGAGCTGTAGCTCACGAAAGCTCATGCTCAAATAAATTGGTTAGTCTCTAAGGTGCCACAAGTACTCCTTTTCTTTTTGCGAATACAGGCTAACACGGCTGTTACTCTGAAACCATACTAATTTAGTAACACAAGGCATTTGAACAAATCAGTGACATGAAACAGACATTTATAAAGGTTTTACAAGAACATGAAAAAAAATTCTAACCAAAACAGGAGAAAAAAGTGAATATTTTATACTGTTTAAAATGTGCATTATAGCGAGTTTAAGCCACCAACCACTCCAGGTATCATACTTTGATTTTTAGCATCCATATGAAAGCCATTCCCCATTAGTGCTTCCATACACTTAAAAAATTCAGAAGATTAAAACACTCCACTGTTCTTTGATCCAGCTCACACAGTAGGGGAATACACTCATGAATATGTGTGGTGTTTGCTTATCCATGTTATTCAATATCTGGAAGGAACTGCTGTTGTCCTTACGTTAGTTGCTGTTGGAGCAGGTATGTCTGAGGTTTCCCTGAAGTCTGATTCCACTGCAGAACCCTGTTTACCTCCCCACCTTAGAGTCCTGCTGATGCTGCAGACGGCCATGGAAACTCCCAACAGCTAAACAGGGACTAAGGTGCTGGGAGATGGGAATTATGAGTGTGAGAGGTGGCAAATACTAGGAGTAGGAAACATTGGTGCTTGTATGAGGATGGACCAGAGTGCTTTAGGACATATAATACAGCGGGAGGAGAAATAGGTTTAGCCCCGCTGTTTGAAGAGTCTGAAGGAAAGTGACATAGAATCATAGAATATCAGGGTTGGAAGGGACCTCAGGAGGTCATCTAGTCCAACCCCCTGCTCAGAGCAGGACCAACCCCAACTAAATGATCCCAGCCAGGGCTTTGTCAAGCCTGACCTTAAAAACCTCAAAGGAAGGAGATTCCACCACCTCCCTAGGTAACGCATTCCAGGGTTTCACCACCCTCCTAGTGAAAAAGTTTTTCCTAATATCCAACCTAAACCTCCCCCACTGCAACTTGAGACCATTACTCCTCATTCTGTCATCTTCTACCACTGAGAATAGTCTAGAACCATCCTCTTTGGAACCACCTCTCAGGTAGTTGAAAGCAGCTATCAAATCCCCCCTCATTCTTCTCTTCTGCAGACTAAACAATCCCAGTTCCCTCAGCCTCTCCTCATAAGTCATGTGTTCCAGACCCCTAATCATTTTTGTTGCCCTTTGCTGGACTCTCTCCAATTTTTCCACATCCTTCGTGTAGTGTGGAGCCCAAAACTGGACACAGTACTCCAGATGAATAGAGGGGAACAATCACATCCCTCGATCTGCTGGCTATGCCCCTATTTATACATCCCAAAATGCCATTGGCCTTCTTGGCAACAAGGGCACACTGTTGACTCATATCCAGCTTCTCGTCCACTGTCACCCCAGGTCCTTCTCTGCAGAACTGCTGCCAAGCCATTCGGTCCCTAGTCTGTAGCGGTGCATTGGATTCTTCCGTCCTAATGACATGTAGTCTGGGCAAGTAGTAATGGAGTACAATAAAAGAGGTGTTTTGGTTACATCTCACACTATATATTTGGATTCTGTGGTTTCCCCAGACATTTCACAAATGTGGAAACATAATTGGTTAAACAACTGCACACAGTGTAACTATTAATGGAATGACGTCAGTTTGGAAAGCGTTCTCAAGTGGGATTCTACAGGGATCTGTTCTGGGTCTGGTATTATTTAACATCTTTATTAATGATATGTATGTAGGAAGAGAGCGCATACCGATCAAATCTGCAAATGACACAAAGCTGGGGTGGGGGGTGTTTGCAAACACTTTGGAGGATACAATGAAAATTCAAAGATAAATTGGAGAACTGGGCTATAGACAACAAAGTGAAATTCAACAAAGACAAATGTAAGGTTGTCAAGGTTCCTTCCCCACTCTGAACTCTAGGGTACAGATGTGGGGACCTGTATGAAAAACCCCCCTAAGCTTATTTTTACCAGCTTAGGGTAAAAACTTCCCCAAGGTACAAACTATTTTACCTTTTGCCTTTGGACTTTATTGCTGCCACCACCAAGCACCTAACAGGGAAAGAGCTCGCTTGGAAGTGTCTTTCCCCCCAAAATCCTCCCAAACCCTACATCCCCTTTCCTGGGGAAGGCTTGATAAAAATCCTTACCAATTTGCATCGAAGTGAACACAGACTCAAACCCTTGGATCTTAAGAACAATGACAGGTTTCAGAGTAACAGCCGTGTTAGTCTGTATTCGCAAAAAGAAAAGGAGTACTTGTGACACCTTAGAGACTAACCAATTTATTTGAGCATAAGCTTTCGTGAGCTACAGCTCACACGAAAGCTTATGCTCAAATAAATTGGTTAGTCTCTAAGGTGCCACAAGTACTCCTTTTCTTTTTAAGAACAATGAAAAATCAATCAGGTTCTTAAAAGAAGAATTTTAATTGAAGTGAAAGAATCACCTCTGTAAAATCAGGATGGTAAATACCAGATTCAAAACATAGAGAATCCCTCTAGGCAAAACCTTAAGTTACAAAAAGACACAAAAACAGGAATATACATTCCATTCAGCACAGCTATTTTACCAACCATTTAAACAAAACAGAAATCTAATGCATATCTAGCTAGATTACTTACTAAGTTCTAAGACTCCATTCCTTTTCTGTTCCCGGCAAGAGCATCACACAGACAGAGAGAACGTTTGTTTCTCGCCCCCCTCCAGCTTTGAAAGTATCTTGTCTCCTCATTGGTCATTTTGGTCAGGTGCCAGCAAGGTTATCCTAGCTTCTTAACCCTTTACAAGTGAAAGGGTTTTTCCTCTGGCCAGGAGGGATTTAACGGTGTTTACCCTTCCCTTTATATTTATGACAAAGGTGCTAAACTTAGGGAGGAAAAACCAAATGCACAAATACAGAATGGGGGATAACTGGCTTGGCAGCAGCACTGCTGAGAAGGCTCTGGGAGTTGTGGTGGATCACAGCCTCAACATGAGTCAATTATCCGATGCTATTGCAAAAAAAGCAAATGTAATTTTGAGTTGCATTAACAGAGGTAGAGCATGCAAGTCAGAGGAGGTGATAGTACTGTTCTACTTGGCGCTGGTTAGGCTTCAGCCGAAGTACTGTGTTCAATTTTGGTCACCGCTGTATAGGAAGGATGTAGAGAAACTGGAAAGGATCCAGAGATGAACAACAAGATGATCAAAGGGATGGAATGTGAACCATATGAGAAAAGGCTGAAGGAACTGGATATGTTTAGTTTGAAAAAGAGGAGGTTAAGGGAGCATGATATCGGTCTTCAAATACTTGAAAGGCTGCCATAAGAAAGATGGAGGAAAAATGTTCTCTTTTGCCACAGAGAACAGGACAAGATACAACAGCAGATTTAGGAAGTTTTTTTCTGAGATTTAATCTAACTGTAAGAACAGTAGGACAATGGAACAGACTGCCTAGGGAGGTTATGGAAGCTCCTTCACTGGAGGTTTTCAAAAAGAGGCTGGATAGCCAGCTGGCTTGGATGGCTTAGACATAACAAATCCTGCATCTTGGCAGAGGGTTAGGCTAGACAACCCTTGTGGTCCCTTCTAACCCTATGATTCTATGTCAAGTCCTGTCCAGGTGTTTTTCAGCATGGTAATCCTGCCAGGCAGGGCAGTGGGATGAGTAAATGTTTGGCAAGGAACTCTTCTACTGTTACAGAAAAGAGCACTAGAGACGCCCCCAGCTAGCACATCCTACTAGCTTCAGCATTTGTATTAGCCAGGCGGACACATCTTCTATCTGACAGACCACGTGCCCTTGGGACTTGATAGAGCAACAATATAGTATTTTTCAAACTTGATACTTAGACTGCTAAGCCATGCTTCCATCTTTGTGTACCTTAAGGAAGTTTCCAAGTATTAAGGTCAGAGGAACTTAGGTTCTTGTCTCTCAAATTAAATTGAGTTAAAATTTTGAAGTCATATTCACAAATATCAATTTAATTTATCTTGCACGAATGTTAGCAGTCTAAATGGTGTTCAGCTGTTCTCAAGAACATAATTCACAGCTTACCTGTTATAAGGAAATCACAAAAACAAGACTTCACATCAGATCTTTCAGCATAAGTGCTTTACAAACAGTGAATGTAGCTTCAACCCACAAATTCTTACAGATGAAGTGCCTGAGGCAGGGGCTAAGATAATCAGTCATTCAGAATGCTAGGGGCTACAGTCCTCTACAGTCAAAGAAAAGTTTGGAGTAGGTCAGAAATTTTCAAAATTCACATTTTAGATAATTTTTCATCAAAAATGAGAAGAATGACAAGATCTTTGTAATTATCACAAAAAAGTTCAAATTCTGTTTTTCAACCAATCCTAGGTTAGCTAATGTTAAATGCTGTGAACACCCAAAACACCATATAAGTAGCTAAGCTATTTATTACTGTTACATTTGAAATTTAAGATTGGGGTTGATATTTCCTGTTCTGTTTTGGAATTCTTAAAAAGGGGCCTCTTTCTATATCTGGGTGCTAAACAGTAGCTCCAGGTTTGTGAAGGACCTTAAATCCCCACCACTCCTTTAGCTGAACTGCCATTAGCTTAAAAAAAACCCCAAAACAACTACAACCTGTTAATGAGAATATGATGCTTGCCTAACTAGATCCTCCTTTACATAAGGGTGGCTAGTTCTTTCACCATGCTCTGAAAACAGAAGGACTGAACAAGAAAAATAAATTGACCAGTAGCTTAAGTTGTATGATCTTTACTTTATGAACATTGAATATTCACTCATGTGAGCTTTCACTTTGCACATACAGTATTCTGCTAATATAATGTAGTGAGAAACAAATTACTATCATATCAAATTGTAACTGCAAATATTTTAATTGCAAATCCCCTGTACTTAATGCTTGATATATTCTTCTCTATAAAGAGTAAAAATATGTTGGCCATCCTGTTTATACAGATACCATATGTCCTGTCAAACTAGAGTTTAATAAGAAATTGCACAGTGATCTAAGGGACCTTGCAGAGGACCTTCAGCTGATGCAAGCTGTCATAGCTCCATTGTGGCTATGACAACCCACACCAGCTCAGAATCTGCCTCCTTGTGTTGTGGCTTCATCTACAACACTGTTCTAAATCCTGATTACTACATGTGAGGACTACAGACAAAGCCATCTGACTAAGACAGCCTGGCTCAAAGACATTATCCTAAATATACTGAAGCCTATGAAATATACAATATCTTATGTAGGATGGTGGAAAAATGCCAGTTAACATTTTCCATTGCTACAAACCGTTTTCCAACTAGGATGCATTTTAGACCTCACTGGACCTCATTCTCTTCATATATATTGGATTTACATCAGCATAAATGACCACAGTGAAGTTATTCCTGATCAACACCTGTATGAGAAGAAGACTGGAACCACTGCATTGTACTTAAAAATGTCAAAGGAGTTGCCACCTAAGTAACGAGAAGGATCCCATGCTGGTAGCTTGACAATTGGCTGAACAGTAATAGCAAATATTCATAAAGTAAAATAAGTGTTTAAAAATATAGGAAGTGTTTGAAAACAAAACAAATCTATAAAAGCAGTACAGATCATTACACTACATATTCTATTCCAGTGTTTTAAACCTATAGATTTATATCTAAAATCGTTAAGAAATGGGAAAATACACAATAGATTAATAAAAAGAAAAGGAGTCCTTGTGGCACCTTAGAGACTAACCAATTTATTTGAGCATGAGCTTTCGTGAGCTACAGCTCACTTCATCAGATGCATACCGTGGAAACTGCAGCAGACTTTATATATACACAGAGAATATGAAACAATACCTCCTCCCACCCCACTGTCCTGCTGATAAGCTATTACCAGCAGGACAGTGGGGTGGGAGGAGGTATTGTTTCATATTCTCTGTGTATATATAAAGTCTGCTGCAGTTTCCACGGTATGCATCTGATGAAGTGAGCTGTAGCTCACGAAAGCTCATGCTCAAATAAATTGGTTAGTCTCTAAGGTGCCACAAGGACTCCTTTTCTTTTTGCGAATACAGACTAACACGGCTGTTACTCTGAAACCTGTCACAATAGATTAATAAAAACCAGTACCAAGGCTATTCACTGTCAGCCCATTACCTCTAACAGAATATTCATTTAAAATTTTGGTCATCCCAGAATCAAACCACATGCTTCATCTTAAAACCATAGTCTGATTAAACAGAAATCAACTTAGTTAATTTTTAACTCCACAAAAACATTTCCCTTACAACTTCATTTAAAAAAGTTCTTTGTAAAAGACCTTTAATGTCTAATGTCTAATGTGCACTATTTCCTGCAAAAATAACTTTATGGCAACCAGTAAATTTACTCCCATTGACTCCCTAAATGAAAGGCAGTGGAACACTTAGTCAGTTCCAATATATAAAGTTTGCATTACTTTCATGTTAATTAAGAAGTCTGTATAAAACAGTTTATTTTGGAACTACATGATCTACAAATATGGTGTGTGTGTTCAGGAAAATTGGGTCAAGATGTAAAAATTGTTTTCCGGGAAGTCAAAATTATGACTAGCATTTTTCTTAAACACTGTAAAAGATACCAGGGAAATAGTCATTAAAATGTAGCTTAATCTTTACATAAAGGCAATTATGCTTTTGGATCAACAAATTAAAAACAATTGTAATAATGCTTGTTAATAGAAGAAAAATTAGTGAGTTTTTCCAATCTCCAGCAGATCTTTCAAAAAATATCAATTTTTAAAAATTGAATAGACAAATAGATGCATGATCAATAGACTAATCTGAGTTTGCATAACATTTAAATAAGTTCCATCTATCAAACAATGCTGAGAAGAGATAACAAGAGAACAAGTGCTGCGTACGGGACCTGTATACTCTTACAGCATTGCCTATGCTAACAAAATAGAATAATTGTAATTACCTCTAGAGATCAAAAAGTCAACATTTGAGATGTAGCATGACAGCATATGGCAGACTGCAGATTGACGACATAAGGAAGTGTCCTTTCAGTGCTAGTCTTGTATAGCTTCTTTCAGTTCATGTGTCTTTTCATCGCTGTCAAGTTTCAATGGGTTAGTGGGTGGTGAGCCCTCAAGTAGTTCAGTTTCTTGAGAATCAGAATCTGTTCTTAGTGTTGACTTTGAAGAAATATCATTAGGAAGAGCAAAGGATGGTAAAGGGGACAGTGAAGGCATTAAATGGTCCGACTGTGTAACTGAGCCCTCAGCGTAAGTGGTTAGATCTGCAGAGACTGAAGCCGTGGCATGCTCTGAGAAAATAAAAGAATAAGTTAAACAAACAAACCAAAACTTGTCAGACACCTAGCAGAGACTAATTGTGTGGCTGTATTTCTATAGCATAAGCTTGGGTGCGATGCAGCTGACGGACTACTCTAATACAGAGCAATACAGTGGGTTCCTGATCTATGACTAGAACTCCTTGGCACCAAGGTAATATACAAGGATTGCTTAATGATTCTTCTAAAGCTTTATCATCATCCTTTACAAATTAACAGCTTTTTGTGTTCAGATGTTTAGCACCCACAACTCCCATTAAAGACAAGTGAGCTGTGAATGCTCATATTTCTGAAATTCAGACACTCAGAAAGTACATCTCAATATTTTAGGATTAGAAGACGAGCTAAATTAAATATTTTAGTTTACTTTTTTGACATTTCAGCCTCACTACAAAGGGCCCAATTTTGTTTTTGTAAGCTAAAATTGTCTTTATTCTTGGAATGTTCCCCCCCACCTTAAAAAAGGGAACAGTGTCTTCCTACAAAGAAATTTTCCTTTAAAATAAAAAGTGAAATACTCCTGAATATTTTGAGTTACATTTTCTGTCATTGTAAATAGACAGCAGCCTTGCTAAAACATCAGTTTTCCAGCTCTGTGAAAACTGGGCTGCGTAGTATGAAAATCTCCTTGCAGCAAAATTTACAAGATCTGTATGTTCATTCTTGCATCTGGAGGACCTAAGCGCTTGAATGGGGATCCTCACATTTACCACATTCTGCACATAAATATCTCAAAGAGCAAACCATATTCCGGATATTAAAAAACAAAAATAAAAAAACCTTATGACATTGGCCTTATCAAATTTGGAATCCATTAGCTTTAGCTAACCCATTCATTCTTGGCTACCATTTTCCTTGCCTTTTAAATCCTAATTCTACCTCCGTCTCATTTTAGCTGTGCTTTCTGTATGATTTTTCAACTAGCAGGAGGTTTTCCTATGAATAATATACAACACATCCCCAAAAGCATGACTCTGTAGTTCAGTCATGAACCCCACAATCAACTGAGTTGTCACCAATACCAAGCCAACAGGCTAACAACGTTAAACAAACTCACCAAAGTAAGTAGTAGTTCCATCATTAGGTATTAAACTTTCAGTCCCTGCTAAAGATTCTGCAGCTGACATGTTGAAGGGGGCAGAGGAAGGTAAGTTAGGCATTTTCGTTAAGTCAACAATTTCAGGAAATGAAACACCAGACTCATCTAGAAAACCTGAAGGAGGAATCAACAGTGTTGCTTTAAACACAGTATGAAACTCTAGACCATCAAGAAAAATGATACCCAAATTTTTGGAATCAGTGGATTTCTTCCCTCCATACCTCTCTCCCCCCTCCTCTCCCCCCCGCCCCAGTAATTGCAAGCAATAGAGCTATTAGAGCACCAAGAAAGAATTCACAGAAGATACCATTCTGATATAGGGCTTGCTCCAAAGTCCACTGAAGTCAATGCAGAAACTCCCATTGATTTCAGTGGATTTTGGATCAGGCCCATAATCAACACCTGAGTGTTAAAGTTCTGCCAGATTTCGAGTAAGAACATCAAAAGCCACACTTATTCTATATTTAAATAAAAAATGGTGGACTGGTGGCTAGGGGAAGTGAGAATTAAACTGCAATCACAAATTTAACTGTATGTTCTGAAGATGAATAACTGAAGTGCTTACCTGGATCCATAACTCTCTGGACAGGAGGGGGAGGAGGAGGGAGAAGTGCGTTTTCCATTGAATACATATTCATTTCTTGACCTGTGGATTCATCCAAGTTCATAACTTCTTCAGAGCTGTCCCTTTGGGAATTAGGTGCCAACAATGGAGCCTAAAATAACAGATAAGTATCCCGTTCATACCATCTCTGGTCAATCTGACAAAGGCTTGTCACTGTGAATGCTCTGCCCCGCTGTTCCCAAAAATACAAATTCAGGGGGTGCCAGCTTGAGCATCCCAGCAGCTCTAACTGCTGAGTGATAAAAGAGGAGAGAGATGGGTTCCAACATGCCCCAAAACCATAAAGGGCATTAAATAATCATGATCAGCACCTTGGAGTGCGTTTAGAAACCAACTGGAAGCCAGTGTATTCTCTGGAGAACAGGTATAATATGTAGCACACAAGAAGCATTGCTAAGTGGGCTGAAATTTCTGACAGAATGGTCTTCAGGGGTAGACCCATGTGAAGCACATTAGCCTCAGTTAGATGGATAACTGGTTATGTTTATACCCATAAAGAAAGCTCGCAACCTCTTCACCAACTGCAGATGAAACATGAAGTATTCATAGTACGGTGAATCCAAGAGGATCTCAGCTTGCAATCTTGAGTGATAAAAGGCACAGCTCGATGGAATCTCCTCTGTTGTCATATCCCCCATTCTAGCAGTATCACCTCTCATTTGGCTTGGCCTTCACCAAGCCCACTTTTACTCAAGCCCTTAGCTCATGGAACCTCACCTGTTAGACATTCATAAAAACCCCAAAATAACCTCAAAAGGTACCCTGCAGATATGAACAAATTTCTTACATACCTCTATGTAGCCATTTGTAGATGGCACAGGGGATCTGTCTTCTGACGGCAAAGGTGAAGGTGGTTTGATTTCCTCTTGCTGCTTCTTTGGCATAACAGGCTGCGTTGGAATTCTATGCAAATAGCCATATCCAATACCACATCCTAAACTGCACAACAAAAGCAAAGTAAAAGAAACCTGACAGACTATAATGTACTTTTCTGCAGCTGACTCTGTAAGTGTTTTAAGTTAGGAATCTCTAAGCAGAAGCCTGGTAGAAATTTAGTTTTCTTGACCTATGGGAAGAAATATGGCATTGCAGGAATTGTAGCCATGATTAAGGCCAGATCCACACTACAAACTTACATTGGCGCAGCTGCACTGCTGTAGCACATCTGGTGAAGATGTACGGGGAGATGTCTGCAAACCAGTAAAGTGCCTGAAACCACTATGGCTTATTTCTAAAAGCAGCCAAGTCAGCAGGCTCTAGATTGGCCAAGTCAGCAGGCTTAGCTTAACCAAGGCAGGAGGGGAGGGGGTCTTTGGGTGCCACAGAAAGGGCAGCTTGACCCCTCGTCCTTCCTGATAAGAACTGTGTTGAAATTGCTGATACATGCATTTTAGAAGAGCAGGATGTGCCCCAGGAACATATATTGGGGCCTCAAGGCTGCAAACTCTGGAAAAACCCACACCTGGTTAATCGATAATCAGAAGGAACCTCTTGCTTGACCATTGAAACTGTTTACTTAACAAGTTTTCTTTAAGGGACGTGTCATTCTATTACTAATGTATAAATAAGGGGAAAAGTTTGAGGTAGTTGGATTCTTTTTGGACTCTCCTTCTGGACACATCTCACAGTCCCCATCAGCAGATGGAAGATTTGGCAGACGGAAGTCTACCGCTGTGTCACTTGAGAGCCACGCTCAGCTTTGGTAATTATCAAGGGTTGGAGTGTTTTGTGTAAGTGCTTGAGACTAAGTAAAGTTTAGCTTTAAGTGAAGGCACTCTTGTGTTGTCCTGTTTGTGCCAGCCATCTATCAGTCGGACAGCCATGTCTCCCCTGATTTATTTTCTGACACCACCTCGCACAGAGTAAATGTTACCAAGAGCTTTGGGTTGAAAGAACCCCGGGTAACAAAGACACTCTGAGCAGATGGGAGAGAGGTCTCCTGTCGGATTAATAACTCCACCTCTGCAAGAGGCAGTAGCTATGTCAGCGGGAGATGCTCTCCCGCCAACATAGCACTGTCTACTCAGGGGGTTACGGTTGGTATAACTGTGTCCCTCAGGATGTGGATTTTTCACACCAACCGGGGCGATATAGTTATACCCAAATTACTATGTAGTGTAGACCAAACCTAACTGTAGCAATACTGAGGCCACGAAGTACTTCGCAGTTCAGCTTTAGCCTTGTGTGACTCAAAAACTTCAAGAGCTTCATTTCCACCATCCTTACAAAATGCAGGAAAAACCCCAAATTAATTCCAAATGAGAGACACTATTGCAGGGCATAAAGGGTCCACTCCTGCTACTACTGAAGTCAATGGGAATTTTATCATTGGCTTCTATGGGAGCAGGATTAGACCTACATTATGCCAAATTCACACTCCACAGCTGCTCTCCATTATTTAAAACCTCAGAGCAGAGAAATTTTATGTGAGACTGTTGAGGAAAATAAGACTCAACTGAAAAGTGGAAAGCTATAATAACTGGTGATGTTATTTTACAGAAGAATTTATTTACAAAACATACCCTATAATCAGGCAAAGACTAATCACAAATCAATACCTTCCTTCTCCACCCCAGGCTCCATTGGGAGTGACGAATACCTCTCGGCAGGAATCGGTTTCCGTGTTATACACCATCAGCTTCAATGGCTTCCCCTCATGGGATTCAATCAGTGAGAAGAAATCCTCTGACTGATCAAACAAAGATAGTGTGTTAGCCCTTAAAATATGTTATTTTATCCCAGCTCCCCACTTTACAGATATAAGCAGCTTTCAACGAAGAGAACGATCACATTCACTACTCCAAAGGATTAAAGACGACTACTAAATTGCTGGTGACATTTGATCTTGAAAGGCAGCTAATTTCATTGTCTGGTATAAAGAGGTAATGACTAAGTTGGTCATAAAGAGGTGGCTGTCATTGCCTCCTCCCGGAGCTACGTAAATTTGGGGGATGTATACCCAATTAAAGCATACAATTCATACTTCACAGCATACACAAAAAACTGCAATAGTTAAATAAAAAAAAAGGAAAACTATGTTCTACCTCCTGAAGTATCTGATCTGATCCAACAATGTAGTCCGTGTGGGGCTGCAGACCAGCTAGAGCTGCAGGGGAAGCGGGTTCTACGTCCTGTAAAGGAATGATTCAGGTCACCTGCATTCACAGCTGAATAAACTGTCCAACAATTAGAGAGTGAAAAATTTAACTCAAGAAAAATGCAAGGTAAAATGATTTGTGTTTAGATTAGAAAAATATCTGAGAACGCTGCATTTGAGTAGTTCTTTGTACTCCTGAGTACTCAAGATTCATAAATAAAGACCAAACTTAAAATTTCACCAGTTCACAACCCAATCCTTGTTTTAATCCAAGTGCAATCTCTTGCTAACCCTCAACAGACATCTCACCAAGAGAAGTCAAAGATTATGAGATGAAACTAGCTTTTGCTGGGGACCCTTCCCAGTCTCTTTTGGCCTACTCCCTAAACCAATACTAACATTTACTTTAAAAATAAAGCTTTTCTGTGCTCTTCCATCTCCATATTATTTTAATGAAGATCAGTCAAGCTAAAGAGACCAATCCAACTGCAATGCAGTAACTTTGCCAGGAATTCTTTACCTGCCAATAAAGTGACAAACAAGGCGGGGGGGGAGGGAGGGGGGGAAATGTTCAGCATCCAGAAAGAGGATCTTGGGCTAAGACATTAATAACTGCCTACATTCGTGATCCCGAGCTCAAAAGAAGTCCCTTTACTGAAAAATTATATTTGCATAGGCAAATCCTTAGGACAGTTCCTGTTCTTCTCTTAGCTGACTTCAATGGTGTTACTGCTTTGGCATGCAAAAATGAACAGTAAATTAAATGCTCCATGTATCGGGAGTACTAAGACACTAATTGGCAACTCCAGCATCTCGAGGCTTCACTCTCCTAACGATAGTCCTATGGTCGTGAGCATATTTTACTGCATCTTTCAGGTTGACAATGACACTCACATTCCCATCCAGAGAATGCTCATGAAGAAGCTCCTAACATTTATCAGAACAAGCATTCACTAGGCCCCTAGAAATCAAAGTGGCACGTTTTATCTGAAAGTAAATGAGAAATGATATCACTGCTTTAAAGCAATTCCAGGGATTTGCCATCAGGAAATTAACTCCATTGATGTGAGGAGGGAAACGGACTATGTCAGTGTCTTGCAGAAAGCTTTAAGGCAAAGGTTCTTTAAACTGTGGTACATGAACTTGTAGGAATTGATAGACTGCCCTCTTACAGTGTCTCTCCTTTAAGGGGCTCTGGGACCTAGAGCTGACCAATCTGTGTTCTATAGCATGACCCCTTTAAGGAAACAGGAATTCAATGGAGCAGTAGGCTAGCTGGTGTTAATCAGGTAGCTACCTCCTTAAAAGGATAAAACCCAGCTGATAGGTGACTCCCAGGAAACAAAGACAGACTGGAGAGGGAATTACAGGGGAGTATCAAGTCAGGAGAGAGGTTCCCTGCGGTGTAAACTAGAACAGAGACTGGTGGGCTGGGGAAGCCTGCCTGAATTACAGCCCAGCCCCAGGAAGGAGGGCTGAGGAGCCCTGGAACCAAGGAGAAGAAGTGTGTGAGTCCAAGGATCAAGGGAGGCTCCATGGAATCAGAACATAAGAATTGCTATACTGGGTCAGACCAATGGTCCATCTAGCCTAGTATCCTGCCTTCTGACAGTAGCCAGTACAAGAGTTTCAGGGAGAGTGTACACACAGGGCAGTTAAGAGTGATCCACCCCTGTCTTCCCCTTCTGGCTTCTAGCAAACAGATTTAGGGTCACCTGGAAGCATGGGGTTGCATCCCTGACCATCCTAATAGCCATTAATGGACCTGTACTAGGTAATTTTATGGAGGACTTTTTTGAACCCAGTTACACTTTTGTCCATCACAACATCTCATGGCAATGAGTTCCACAAGTTAATTGTGCATTGTGTGAAAGAGAATGGAGCAAAAACTTGGATTCTGGTGGTCTGGGCTGGCGAAACCTGCTTAAATCATGGCACAGACCCATGAAAGGGCTGCGGAATCCCTTAATCAAGAGGAAAGAGTTGTGAGTCCAGGGGCCGAGGCAGGAAGAGTCCTGTGAGAAAGACTCTCCAGAGGCAAGGGGGTTGCAGTGGGAGTAGTCCCCTGGCTCAGAGGAAACGGGAAGGGCACTGGCAACAAGGGTGAGTTGGTCCTGCTTTGAGCAGGAGGTTGGACTAGATGACCTCCTGAGGTCTCTTCCAATCCTAATCTTCTATGAGATTACGAATTGGAGCTGCCTGGTGCACAAGTTAATCCCCACCCCCATGCAGGAAACGGTTTTTATGTCTCATGAAACTTCTGCATCAGGACAAAATGGAGACATAAATTTTTCCACATGGGGAAAAGGGGCGTGTGCGTGCGCACGTTCGTGCGTTCGTTCCGAAGCAGGCACAGCAAGGACTTGAATCCATGTCTCTTAAAGCTGGCATGTTCCAGTTTCAAATCAGCATTTTCTGATGAAAACCAGTTTAGTTGAAAAATTCCCACCCTGCTTTAAATATCACGTCCTCTAACCTTCCCACCAAGATTTTCCCAACCAGATTCCCTTCTCTTCTAACTCCCCCAGGCAAAACTCCACCAGCCAAATTCAAAAAACTTATTTTATTCTGAGTCCATAAATACTTTTTTTATTAAGGCCTAAAATAAATATGCACAAAAAGGAGAAATATGCATGAGGTACTTCAAACATTAATAGCATCTGGGAACTGCTGCATTAAGGTACCAAGTTTATATGCTGAATTGTTTTCATAAAGTAAGTTTTTCAAATGAGTGCACATATCCATTCCACTTCAAGCATGTGTGTGCCCAGTGTACCTGTGCTGGCCTACACTGGTGCACTGGGCGTGCGCACACCTGAAGTGGAATGGACATGCACAACACATCTCGAAGAACAAGTGACAGAACAGGTTAGTAACCATTTTTACTAAGCTAAAGCACCCAGCCTGAGTACACAGATGTTTCTCTTGCTCACCAGAACATGCCACACGTGTTCATTGGCTCCTTGGAAAGTGCAGAACCTCACACTGGCTCCGAGAAGCCCTTGTCCTCCCCACATGTTGCTAGGGATCACCTCCACCTCGCGCACTTTCATCGTTTTGATGTTGTACACCTCCAGCTTCACTGCCTTCTCGGCATTTGCCTTCAGCAGATCTTTCAACATGGTGTTTTCTTTATTCTGTGAAACACAGGAAAGGAAAGATTTGTTTCTGACAGTGTGTAGCTGGATCTGGAATGCAAAAACATCAATGAAGAGGCAGATTTTCAATATCTAGAACCAACAAAGGTGGGAACCTAACTTCTACCCTCCATAACAACCCCATCAGCACTACTTTGTTTGGATGCATGAACTAGTGTAACCGATTCTAATCCTGGGTAAGGTTATTCACTACTCACATCCATCAGTATCACTCCCGCCACCCGCTTCTTTTATAATGCTGTTATAACAATTTTGGTCAATTATACTAGTTCTGAACTATGTCTACATTACAATAAATAGCAATACTTTATATGGTGACCTTGATCTTTTTCCTTACCTCACTAATGCAACCATTTTGCAAGTCTTGAAGTAGAATTCTTAAAACAAATTAGTAGTGACTAGTTATAACTTAGCTAAATGTTTACTATAGAACAACAGATGGGCTTTAAGAACAGTTTTTAGAAATATCTACCACAATTTCACTATTTCCACATGGTTAATGCAGTACTTGCCCCTCACTGGAAACAGCCATTGTACTGACAGTTTCCAATAGAAGATCCAGTCTGATATAGGTAAGACAGACTTAAAAAACCCCTCAGCTTCTATCTGAATACAAGAAAGCAAAGGATCTTCAAAATTGTGAGGGATTTATTTAAACTATTTGTTGATTTTAATGGTAAAACTGATTTTAAAAATAGAATTGTCCCCACCACAGCTTTGAAAGTCTCCTCTTTCCTCAGGCATTCAAACAGGAACTGCACTCCCTGCATGAGACTGGCCACATGGCAGCTTCCCACTTGTTAATGATTCATTTTCATGTTCATATGTAACCAAGTGTTTACATTTGTTCAAACAAGTGTCGAGTTCTAACAACCTAAAAACCGGGACTTTCATCTCGTGCCAGAAAAACGCTAGAGGAAATGCCAGAGGATACTCTACCAGTCCTTCAGGGAGTCAAGAGGCATAGAAGTTGGACGACACAGGATCCAAGGGGACAGCTAGAATGTCACATGGGGAAGATTTTTAAATGTTATTTTAACTTTTATGTAGGCTCAGGTTTACAATGTAGGGACTTTGTTAAACAGTTTACTACAGAGGCAGTTAGCATTAGTGACTTATAGTACAATGAACCACAACTCTATCTCATAAAGACCCCAGGGTGGAAGGACTCAATAGACACCAAATACGCACACCATGGAGCCAGAGTCCTATAAAATAGGGAAGGGAACAAGAGTAGGAGGCTCTCCTGAGAAGTTATTTTTCTTCATTGTTTTAGAAATATCTGACAGCCTGATCCAAGTCCCATTAAAGTCAAAGGAAAGGGTCCCCTGATTTCAACAGGAGTTTGATCAGGCCTTAACTAAGGCCTGGGTTTGCCTCATGTAGTTCTTCTGACAGTCACTAGGAAAAATAGAGGTTTCTATAAAAAACAGCATGACAAAATAATTCAGGCAAAACCACCCAGTTCCTCTCCTGTTCGCAACTCTAGCAAAAATACACAAACATTTTCGTTGGTTTCTCTTCTGCTCGAGTGAGGATTGCTCAGTGGAGGAACAGTGATAACTCCTCCAGCATCAGCACATTCATTTACTTCCCAGTGCAAGAAAGATTTCACACCTATCACTACGGTGCACCTCAAAACCACTCTGTTAGAAAAGGCAACAGAGATCTGTTCTTTCAAAACAGGAGTTTTTAGGTTCTATCCCTATTGCTGACATCAAGTTTCAAGCAGCCATAAAATATGTAGCCTGGAGGGAAGTGGGAAGTCCAAGGTGATCATAGATTTCTTACAATATTTTCACCCTGCGATTCAGGCTGTATGAGACTATTTAGAAAAGCTGGACGTGCACAAGTCCATGGGGCCGGACGAGTTGCATCCGAGAGTGCTGAAGGAATTGGCGGCTGTGATTGCAGAGCCATTGGCCATTATCTTTGAAAACTCGTGGCGAACGGGGGAAGTCCCGGATGACTGGAAAAAGGCTAATGTAGTGCCAATCTTTAAAAAAGGGAAGAAGGAGGATCCTGGGAACTACAGGCCAGTCAGCCTCACCTCAGTCCCTGGAAAAATCATGGAACAGGTCCTCAAAGGATCAATCCTGAAGCACTTGCATGAGAGGAAAGTGATCAGGAACAGCCAGCATGGATTCACCAAGGGAAGGTCATGCCTGACTAATCTAATCGCCTTTTATGATGAGATTACTGGTTCTGTGGATGAAGGGAAAGCAGTGGATGTATTGTTTCTTGACTTTAGCAAAGCTTTTGACACGGTCTCCCACAGTATTCTTGTCAGCAAGTTAAGGAAGTATGGGCTGGATGAATGCACTATAAGGTGGGTAGAAAGCTGGCTAGATTGTCGGGCTCAACGGGTAGTGATCAATGGCTCCATGTCTAGTTGGCAGCCGGTGTCAAGTGGAGTGCCCCAGGGGTCGGTCCTGGGGCCGGTTTTGTTCAATATCTTCATAAATGATCTGGAGGATGGTGTAGATTGCACTCTCAGCAAATTTGCGGATGATACTAAACTAGGAGGAGTGGTAGATACGCTGGAGGGGAGGGATAGGATACAGAAGGACCTAGTCAAATTGGAGGATTGGGCCAAAAGAAATCTGATGAGGTTCAATAAGGATAAGTGCAGGGTCCTGCACTTAGGACGGAAGAATCCAATGCACCGCTACAGACTAGGGACCGAACGGCTAGGCAGCAGTTCTGCGGAAAAGGACCTAGGGGTGACAGTGGATGAGAAGCTGGATATGAGTCAGCAGTGTGCCCTTGTTGCCAAGAAGGCCAATGGCATTTTGGGATGTATAAGTAGGGGCATAGCGAGCAGATCGAGGGACATGATCGTCCCCCTCTATTCGACATTGGTGAGGCCTCATCTGGAGTACTGTGTCCAGTTTTGGGCCCCACACTACAAGAAGGATGTGGATAAATTGGAGAGAGTCCAGCGAAGGGCAACAAAAATGATTAGGGGTCTAGAACACATGACTTATGAGGAGAGGCTGAGGGAGCTGGGATTGTTTAGTCTGCAGAAGAGAAGAATGAGGGGGGATTTGATAGCTGCTTTCAACTACCTGAAAGGGGGTTCCAAAGAGGATGGCTCTAGACTGTTCTCAATGGTAGCAGATGACAGAACGAGGAGTAATGGTCTCAAGTTGCAGTGGGGGAGGTTTAGATTGGATATTAGGAAAAACTTTTTTCACTATGAGGGTGGTGAAACACTGGAATGCGTTACCTAGGGAGGTGGTAGAATCTCCTTCCTTAGAGGTTTTTAAGGTCAGGCTTGACAAAGCCCTGGCTGGGATGATTTAACTGGGAATTGGTCCTGCTTCGAGCAGGGGGTTGGACTAGATGACCTTCTGGGGTCCTTCCAACCCTGATATTCTATGATTCTATGATTCACATCAGTGTTACAGAAGAGACTAATGAATTCAGAAGAAATGAGCTGGATGGTCTCAATCTAGCTTCCCAGGGACATGTGTCCACACTGTGAAAAGCAAACATATTTGCATCAGTTGGCACGCTCAGCATGAAGGCCAAGGATGGAATGAGCCTTCAGACCACAAAATAACTTCACCTACAGCTGATCCCTCTGGGTCAGGGTTTTGGCACACTGGCAAGAAAGTGTAGGGAAGCTTGCATGGCTGCCATTCTGACTAAAGACAGCATCAATCTCCCAGAGCCAAGTAGGCCAGCACCTTTCAAGAGCACAAAATTAAAATAAAACAATTAATTACTTCTTTGAAAATAACTTGTCTTTAGCCACTTACTAGCCTGGTGTGTCCTATTGTGATGATAAAGTCAAAGAAAGGTTCCAACCCAGCCTGCTGAGCGGGAGAGTTTTCTTGAACCTGCAAAATTACATTTTTAAATTACAATAAGAAAAATCTACAATAAATATCACCAAGTGACAGTGTTATAAATACTGGATTCACGAATAAATACATTCAGGATTGAACCAAATGTGGGACACCACTTAAGAGACCTTGGAAGCGTTCTCAGAAATTTGAATTCCCTTTCCTCAATTGTTTGAGCCATGACACCCATATGGGCCATCTGTGGAATAGTCCTACTAGACAACAGGTGTCAATTAAACTTCAGCAGTGAAACTGAAATATTGTATTTTCTGTAACTTTAATGGCATTGCAGCTGACAAAGTTCAGGTATATTCTGGCCAGCATTCTTCTACGGTGCACACTTTAAACCAGGGGTGGGCAAACTTTTTGGCCTGAGGGCCACATCTGGATACGAAAATTGTATGGCGGGCCATGAATGCTCACGAAATTGGGGGTTGGGGTGTGGGAGGGGGTGCAGTCTTCGACTGGGGGTGCGGGCTCTGGGGTGGGGCTGGGAATGAGGGGTTGGGGGTACAGGAGGGTACTCTGGGCTGGGACCGAGGGGTTTGGAGGGCGGGAGCGGGATCAGGACTGGGGCAGTGGTGTAGGAGGAGGTCAAGGATGTATGCTCCGGGCGGCACTTATCTCAAGCAGCTCCCAGAAGCAACAGCATGTCCTCCCTCCAGCTCCTATGTGGAGGTGCAGCCATGCGGCTGTGCGCGCTGCCCCATCTGCAGGTGCTGCCCCATCAGCTCCCATTGGCCGTGGTTGCCAGCTAATGGGAGCTGCAGGGACAGTGTGTGGAGTCCCCCTGGCTGCCCCTACATGTAGGAGGTGTGTGGGGGTGGGGGACATGAGCTGTTGCTTCTGGGAGCCGAGCGCAACCCCAGCATGTGCAGAGTGGGGCAAGCCCCTGACCCCACTCCCCAGCTGGAGCTCAGGGGCAATATTAGAGTGTCTGAAGGGCCAGATGCGGCCCCTGGGGCCATAGTTTGCCCACCTCTGCTTTAAACCAAGGGAATGAGAAGATAGTACCAGGTACATTCAGGAAACATTATCCAGTGCTGGAAAGTACCTGGTGTATCTGCTGTTTGCTGTGAAATGGTTAACAAAGTTCTGAATACAGTGGTGTACACACTACTAAATGAATCCAGTTCTTTAGCTTGTGTTGAGCAGGTCAGACAAGATGATCTACATTCCTTTTGGTCTTAACATCTATGAATGAAATAATCTTGTTGTAGTATTGATATCTCCACTCACTCAGTGCTTAGGACAACTACATGTTAAGAACTGCATAACCGACATCAATATGTTTAAGTACTGTTAGCTGTGTGTGGTGCTTTCCAGTTGGGTAACATGTCATACAAATGACAGAAACCCTGCCCTAAGAAACTTACAAACTAAGGCCCTGATTCTGCAACTGGATCCATGCAGGGACCCACTGAAGGCAAGGGAGCTCTCAACAGGGGTTTGTCTGCATGGAGCAGGTTGCAGGATCAGCACCTAAGAGCCACTCCTCCAGCCTCTACAGATACCAAGAGCAGGCCCTTTAAGGGCTAACAGTACAGTATACAGAAGTGCCGCAAAGGGGAACGAGTGGTACATGGTCACTGAACACTTCACAGAATAAGTTGATGTTCAGTAGTTTTTTTGCAATTAATAGCTTGTGCGTATTAAAAAGTAAGAAAGTCATTAGGTCATGTTCATTCAGCTTTAGATTAGAAACATATGGATAAAGATCAGAGGGGTAGCCGTGTTAGTCTGGATCTGTAAAAGCGGCAGAGTCCTGTGGCACCTTATAGACTAACAGACGTCTGTTAGCCTATAAGGTGCCACAGGACTCTTTGCCGCTTTTATGGATAAAGAGATTATCATGGATACATAAGTGCTTATAAGTTCTGACCCACAGAAGTTAATGAATTGCTGTAAGCTATATTAATGAAAGCATGAAAGAAGTCACAGCGTGTTGATTTTCAACAGCTGTACATGTGAGAGAACAAAACAAATGTATAATATAAACCAAAAACGGTATAGAATATTTATCAAAATGCAGTTCAGACAAGGATACAAAAGAGCACAAATTGACATTAAACACAGCATCAAAACCTAGAATATATAGGTACATCAGATTGAAAAAATGTTTCTACTTAGATGTATGATTAGTTCAAGGTAAAAATGCAGTGCCATATCAAGGTTGCCATGCCAACATTGCTTATAAGTGAACAGAAAAGTAAACAGACAGATAAGTCACATGCCCTGTTGATTGTGAGGTCACAATTCCCCTGGATCAAAAATAACTGCCACCCTCTTTACTTTACATTACATCGAAGACCTGTGAAACCATGATAGCTCTATTTCCTCCCTAAAACAAACACTACCAGGCTGCTTAAGGTAAAACTTAGCTCTAGTCCAGAGGTTCTCAAGCTGTGGTCCGTGAGCTCCATTCAAGTGGTCCAAGGATAGTTCCCTCTAAGGTGCATGCCTGGGTGGCCACACGCGAGAGTGAATGAAGGGCCACCCACCTAATTAGTGGAGCCGCGCAGGCATGGCTCCACTAATTAGGTGCCTGGACCCTGGAGAAGGTGCACATGTAAGGTGAGGTGGTGGCCTTGGGGGGAATAGGGAGTAGGTGGGAGGGGGCAGTGGTGAGAGGAGGGGGTGGGGGGAATTTGGGATGAGCAGGGCTGCAGTGGCCAGAGAAAGAGGCGAATTTCCCCAGCTCCAGGGCTGCAGCTGCTGGGGAGAGACGGCCCTCCTTCCCAGCCCCAGCTCAGGAGCTGCCGCGGTGAGGGAGAGAGGGCACATCCATCGCATTACAAAGGCAAGACAACTGATATTAAAGTATGAGTCGTGTGCTTTTATTTGTAGAACAAAAAAGATTATTATTATTATTAAGGGTTTTTTTTATATAGCGCTTTTATCCAAAGTGCTTTACAATAGTTAGCTAATGGTACAAACAACATTTGGAAAGATCATTAAGTGGTCCGCCGAGACCCTCAGCAATTTTCAAGTGGTCTGTGGAAAAAAAAGTTTGAGAACCACTGCTCTCGTCTACACTTAAAAGTTTTTCAGCTTTAATTATGCTAGCATAGTAGACGCAGTGATACCACTCAGAAGGTACAGCTTATTCCGGTTCTGTATAACAAAATAAGCTGTACTGATATAAAAGCGCCTTATGTAACTGGGATAAGTGAGTCTACACCAGGGCTTTTACTGGCATAAGTGTCACTAAAAAAAGCAAGCCATTAGAAACATATATTTTGAATTGATGGCACATTTGTTGGCAGATAGACAGCTCAGAGCTGCATCCCTTAGTCTCTGTGGATCAGCTCTCTCATGCCTCTGAGAACACCCACATGAACCAAAAGATCCATCAGTTACAACAGGATATGTTGTGGTCACAGGCAGTTTAACTTACATTTTTACCATTGGGGCTTTTTGGGCTCCCAATCCTGCCTCTGAGGTGCTCAAGAACAAACAGCGAGCTATCTGGTTATGGATCATCCTCTTTAACGTCTTGATGGTGGATGTATATGCTTGATGTTTCCGGTGGATGCTGCTGTGGTAGAGTGGCTACATCATTTACCTGGCATCTAATTCATTGCTCGTGCTGTCAGTAGCCATATACCAGAAGCAGCAGCAACACAATTATGCAGTAAAACTTTGTAAGCGTAGTTCCCAGCCTTACAAATATGCAATAATTAGCCAAGATATGTCACTTTTAGCCACCATGACAGCAGAGGAACTAGCAGCCTTCACAATAATGGCAGGGTTTGTTTTCTGCTGAAGTGGGCATGAGGGGTTTCAGTTGTAAATACAGTATAAGGAGTCTTTCAATTAAGGCCCATTCAGCTGGTGTCATATGCTAGCTATTTAACAGTACAGTAAATGTTAAGATGTGCACAGAAGTGCGTAAATGGAAATTTACACATTTCAAGATGCACTGTTCAGCCTGTCACAATGACAAAACTCTACAATATTTATGGGTCAAAAAGGTGCCATTGTAAAATACGTGCCTGTCTTTTTGCTAAAGTTCTGTATGTCCAGCTAGTAGCAGTCACATCAGTACACAGACCAGTGGCGGCTGGTGAACTTTGGGGCCAGTGAGGTGATTTATCAGATCAGCAGGGAGGAGCTGGGGGGATAATAGGAGGAGCTGGGAGGAAGATCTAGGCAGTAGAGGAGCTGGGGGAGGCCCAGAAGAGCAGGGGCCACCCTACAGAGCCCATCCTATTCCCATCCCCTCCTCCCTGTGGGGGGGCCCACTATCTGGCTTCAGCTCCACACCAGCAGCTTTGGCCCCCATATTCCCCTTCCTAGTCTGGGCTCCCTCTGCACTGACCCTCCAGTGAGCGCCCTCTGCCAGGCCCAGCACCAGGGCCTGGGGGAGTTCCCAGTCAGCCCAAGCCTCTCCAGTGGAAGGAGAGAGGAGAGGGGAGGGTGAAGTCCCATCTGGGTCCTTTCCCATCAGAAAGACCAGGATTGGATGAGACCTCCACCCTGCCCCCATGCCTGCTATAGCCAAGGAGGGGTCTGCCTCACTTCCTTTGTTGTACCACTAGACGCACCCGGGATATGAAGTCTGTGCTGGTGATTGGACTGTGTACATTATTTACTCCTGAGGGAATTCTGCACCAAAAAAATATAAATTCTGCACACAATATTTTAAAATTCTGCAAATTTTATTTGTCAATAAATAAATGTGGAGGCTCCAGCATGGCAGTAGGTAGCACAGGCCACTGGTTGCACTAAGGTGGGAGATCACCCTGCACCCTTGGGACATGGACTCGGTAGTGAAGCTGTACCCAATCCTGACACAGCGCAAAGGCCAGGCCTGCCTCAGAAACATCCCAGGGCCCTATCCCTCTGCGCCAGGAATACTACGTGTGAGCTAGCAGGCTTAGCCCAGCAGGATCCAAGTGTAGAGCGGCTTAGTGTAGGGGGACCTACGTGTGGGGTGAGAGGGTTCTGTGTGGGGCAAGCTGGGTGTGGGAAGCTCAGTGTGGGGTTCCAGGTACACGGACAATGGGACTCTGCGGGGCGGGGGAGTGTCACGGTGAAGGTGACTGGAGCTTACTAGGAGGGGGTCTGGGTATGGGGGGATTGGGCTCTACAAAGGGTCTGGGTGCTGGGGAAGTGGGGCTTGGTGGGGTGGGGGTCTGAGTGCAGCTGGTTGTAGCTCATTAGGGTGCCAGGGGACTCAGCAGGGGGTGGTCTGGGTACAAGGGGGCCTGGTGCATGGTGGTAGGGCTCAAAAAGGGGGGGGGGCTGGAGGTGTGAGGTGGGGCTTGGCAGGGGTGTGTGTATTTAGGAATGGGGGGTCCAGATCCACAGGATTTGGGCAGATAGGGGAGCAGCTTCCCATAGTGACCCCTCCCTCCTGTGGCTGAGGAGTGATGGGGCAAGAAGGAGGGGGGGTGCAGAGTCAGGGAAGGTTTCTGGGGGGTGGTCTGAGGGGTGGCCCCTCCGTGCAGGGAAGCGCACTCCTTCACCAACCCCAGTCCAGCCAGGACTAGCAGCTGAGTCCGGCACAGGATAGGAACCACTGGCCTAGACATCCCCAGCCCTGCGTGGGGACATTTTAGCATGTGCTACATTCACCACAGCCTGCAGCTTGGGGTGAGGAATTCTGCCTGTGCCACAAGAACGTCCTGCTGTTAAATATGAATTGCAGCATACTTAGTCTTGCGCTGTCACTCTATAGATAAAATGTGTATGAGAGAATGTGTATGTCACTAAATATGCTGGTGATTCACATGTACACACACACATCCATGTATAAGTAAATTAAAAAAATACAAAGTGTGTACTTGCCTACTTTGTTGGGGGCAGTGCCATAACACTCTCTACACACCAGTCGCCACTGACACAGACTATTCACAGTAAGGAGCCCTCCTCTTTACCTGCTCTTGATGGTAAAACAACATTGAAAGTTCTGCTCTATTTGTTTCTTGGTGTAGGGACTGCTTTCGTCTCCTCTACAGGGGACAGCACTTTGTTAACAATTAATAAATGATAAACACGTTTGAGATTAGGAGGATAAGAATCACGTTATTCCTCATATAAGGAGGGGTTGAATAAATATACATTTGTGTTATTCCATCCAGAAATGTGCTTCAGGAGCCAAGGCCTCTCCTGACTCCATAAACACAGCAGAGAACAAAGGCAAAGCAGATTACATACAGATAATTGATGCACTGGCCTAAAATTGTACCCTATTCCTGTTGATATTGTACAGCTTCTTTATTGAGACACATGAACAGCTGATTAACTGTAAAGAAGCATGTAGCAATAATATGTGAACTCTTATATTGTGAGGTTGCCATATGTCAATAGTTAAAAGACAGGTGCATTGTTATGCAAATTAGCCTGACATCTATGCTCCAAGACACACATTCAAAACAACCCATGTGCCAGCATCATGCCATACAAAAAGAAAAGGAGTACTTGTGGCACCTTAGAGACTAACCAATTTATTTGAGCATAAGCTTTCGTGAGCTACAGCTCACTTCATCGGATGCATACAATAAATTGGTTAGTCTCTAAGGTGCCACAAGTACTCCTTTTCTTTTTGCGAATACAGACTAACACGGCTGTTACTCTGAAACATGCCATACAAAATAATTGTTAAGGACTGCCGGGAGAAACCAATCTCCTCAAATGTATTATCTTATGTTCTGAGCAGAGATTAATTCCAGTCTAGAATGATGCATCTTTGTAATGTTAAAAATCACCAGACAGAAGTCAAAGCTCATATCAAGGTAATTTTTAAGATTACCTGTAACTCAGAAACCATTTGAAGAAAATTCATCAAAATTTACGTAAACATTCTCCTTCGCTTTCAGTGTAAATCCAACAAATTTCAGGCCAAGCCTATTTTCCAATCCATAGTTATAGGGAAGCAAAACCAGCCTTTTATAATTGAAGTTGATTGCAAGGATAATGGGGAGATGTTACTGCCCCTCGGTATGTAGAGCAACAGATGTGTATGGTGATTCACAAAACAATTAAGATGTCCTAACTTTGCCAGGAGAGTTAAATAGGAAGATCAGGCCAAACCCCTCCTTTAACTCCAATAAATTTAAGGTGTACAAACATCCAGCTGATGCCTTAAAATTGAGTTAAATGATTGCCATGCTGTTCTTCCTCTTCCTCTGTGTCCTGGCACTTCCAGAGGAAGAAGGGAACAGGTGGAGGGTTGGAAGATGAGGAGGAGACACCAGCACAAGCCAGCATGGCAAATATTTAACACGTATGCAAAGTCTGACAACGTTTAATGCTCAGTAGCATTTTGGGGTGGAACCTGCCTGGGGTATTTCCATCGTCCCCCCGCAGGGGCAGGGCTTATTCCCCATGAACCCTTAATGTGGGGCTGAGCCTTCCTGATACAGAACGTATGTCCAAAAGGGCACTGCATGGCAGGGCGGTCGGACCCTGAAGCCTCGGGGGCGGTGAAGCGGGGACATTTCCCAAAGATCCCGACCATCGAAGCCAGGGAGACTCCTCATCTCCTTCACCCCTGCCCCAGGGGCTGCACAATGGGAGGGACGTGTCACAGCGCTGATCTCCCTCCCCTCGATGGGGCTGTGTCCCCCGCCCATCACCCCCAGGGCGGAACCGTGCTCCTCTAGTCTCCCAAGGATCTCGCCTTGGGATGGGTCCCGTCCCAGTCCCCCCCTTAGCCCCTCCCCGGGGCCAGATCCCGGGTCCCCCCGGCCCCTCCCCGGTGCCAGATCCCGGGGGACTAGATCCCGGCCCCCTCCCAGGTCCCCGGGGCAGATCCCCCGATCCTTACCCCGTGCACATGAAAGCCCTCAGCGCCCCCGGCGGAGATCTCAGAGCTAGAGCCCAGCCCCATCGCCGCACTCCGGGAGCGGCGGTCGCTCAAGGCTCCGGGGCCGCCACCTCCGCTCTGCCAGCACCACAGACCCGATCAAACGAGTGCCGAACCGACCGCTCTGAGCGGCTGCTCAAGCCTGGGTAAGGGGTGGGGCTATGCTCTGGTAGTTGATAGGCTACGCGCTCGTCACGTGACAGGAGACGCGCTTAGTAACGGGGCGGGGCTCCTTGTAACTCAGGACGCGGCGGGTGTCCGTTGGAGCCGTTGAAGTTCAACTAGTCTCATGCGCCCCGCCGCCCCCCGCGGTTGCCCCAGCCAGCAGCCCGAGCGGCCCCGCCCCCGGCAGTGAGGCGCCCCAGCCGCCGCCATGACCGAGCGCGACCCCCAGCCCATGGTACGGACCGCGCCGCGGGCGAGGCAGGGGATACGGGGGCGGGGGGCGCACTGGGCCGCGAGCGATGGGGACACGGGAGGGGGCCCGAAGGTGGGCCGGGAGCCGGCAACCGGGGAGGCAGCGCTTGCTCTGGGGCACGAGCGAGGCGCGGCTGAGAACGGGAGACAGGCAGGGGCGCGGGTGGTGGTGAGCCCGGTGACGGGGCGGGTGTGGTACGTGGGGCATCGGGCGGGGGCTCGCCCCCGCCGGGCTCTTCCTCCCTCCCCCAATCCTAGCTTCTTCCTCCCCCCGTCTCACCTGACCGGCCCGGCCCGGCCCGGCCCTGCTGGTGTGTGCTCCGCACCCGTGTCACGCCGGCCTTGACTCCCCTCCCTGGCAAACTCCCCCTCACATTCACGTTCCTCACCCCCACCTCTAAACCGGCATAACCCTGCGTCCTGCCCCGCCCCACTCCTCCATCCTGCTTCCGCGGGGCTCTCCTTTTCTTTCTCTTCCCTCCCCCTGCCAGCCCGCAGCTGCAGGCTTTCCACCCCGCTGCCCCCAGGGCCGGAGAGAGTGGCTCTGTTCCTGCCGGCGAAATGCTGCTGTCTTCTCTTCCAAACCCCTTCCTAGTGTGCATTTCAGCCGGATTCTTCTCCGCTTAGCCCGGTGTATGTAATCATAGAAGTGTAGCGCTGGAAGGGACATCAACAGGTCATCTAGTCCAATCCCCTGCAACCAAGGCAGGACTATGTAGTAACAGACCATCCCTGGCAGGTGTCCAACCTGTTCTTGGAAAAGCTTCCAGTGATGGAGATTCCACAACCTACTTAGGTAATTTGTTCCAGGGCTTAACTACCCAGACATTTTTTTTTTTTGAAGATTTTCCTAATATCACACCTAAAGGTCCCTTTTTTCAATTCAAACCCATTGCTTCTTGTCCTATCCTCATAGGTTAGGGAGAACAATTTTGCACCCTTCTCTTTGTAACAACCTTTTACATAGTTGAAAACTGTTGTCAAAAACCCCCTCAGTCTTCTTTTCTCCAGATTAAACAAACCCAGTTTTTTCCATCTCTCCTCATAGGTCATGTTTTCTAGACCTTCAATCATTTTTGTTGCTCTTCTCTGGACTTTCTCCAATTTGTCCACATCTTTCCTGAAATGTGATGCCCAGAACTGGACACACTACTACCGTTGTGGATTTATCAGTGTGGAGTAGAGTGGAAGAATTAATAAGTAATTCCATTTACACACTGAGAGCTGATTAGCTAGTCAACAGAGGAAACTGATGACTTCAGTAGAAATAAATTCAGTGGTTTCTGTCTGGCTTCCAATTGACAGGTGTCATGAAAACCAATTTACGCTGTTAGGCTCCTTTTTTGTCAGTCTGATCGGAAACATCAGGGATTAAATGGGCCTGGAGACTCAAATATATCCTCATCCTGGAGAAGGTTTATAATCTGAGAGCCTGATCCAGCATCCACTAAAGTAGATGGAAGGACTCATGTTGGCTTCAGCAGAGCTAGATCAGGCTTTAAGCCCACAAACTGGAAGAAAAAAACACGGAGCAATAAGTGTTTTTTGGGTTAGCATTTAGAGTTTCTTGTGTTAACAAATTATGTAAAGTATGACTTTTACAAATATTCTGTGCCCTTTGTAGCCATCTCTCTGCTGTCATACTTATATCTTAATATCTGGTTTTCAGTTTATGAAATAAGGATCATAATATGATCAACAATCAGCAGCAACTCCCTTTCTTTAGTGAAAGAATTCCCTCATTTCACATATTTTTCAAATTAAAAAGAGTACGCTTACTTAAATAAAAATTAATTTTCCTGCTCTGTTCCTCCCTCCAGGCTTATATTATATATTATGCTCAAGAAAAATATTTCAACCATGTAAGGCAATTTGCAAATTTAGAATTGGACAAATACATCAATGATCCAGTGTTTCAGTTTTTCAAGGCATATGGAACTTTACATTTAGGTAAATACAAAGAAGAGATGATTGTTATATTGGTAAGGAAAAGCAACAATTGAATTTACTTTACTTTCCACCTGTGTTTTTTATTCTCTTGTTTAAAATGGATTATTTTACTTCTGCCTTTTACTTTTACTTTTCAATAACAGATATGTTCAGGAAGAGATAGATGGCCCACTGGGTTTAGCTTAAACCACTTCCAAAGTGATAAAGTAAACTAGAAAAAGGTACTATTTATACCGGAACAAGAGTGTCCACACAGGGAGTTATAGAAGTATAACTCTAGTGGCTTAAATTCACACATTGCCTTATATTGCCTTCCTGTGCAGACAATCCCTAAATCTCAAATTCTGTTTCCAGCACAGTCCCAAGCTGGTGTCACTGGGCTGGGCATGTCAGTGGGGTAAGGAGAGAGAACATCTCCTCCCAAGGCAGTCAGTCTGCAGTTGCTACTTCAGCCTTATGGCTGAACAAGGCTCTGTGGTTTCATATATGCGTGGTTTGAATACCAGTTTGTCCATATGGCTCCTACTGTTTCATACGGTACATAATAAAGAGCAGATAGAAAAGAGAGATACTATCCCCAATCAGTATTAAACATATCCTCCCCAGCGCCCAACCATGGGGTCTCCCCGACCTAGATACCCACACCCCTTCTCCCCAAGAGCCCAGGTGCGAGCCCCCGCCATCTCTTGCCCAGACACCCATCCCCCTTCCTACCCAGAGAAACAGCTTCAGGCTGGGTCCCAGGCTTTCACAAAGTTTCCTGTGAGCTGCTCTCACCTTCCCTCTGGGCATACTGGGAACTGCAGCTGCCACAAACCATCTAGCTTCTTTTCCCTCCCACCAGCAGTGTCTTCTATAGTATGTGTAAGCTAAGCTCTGCCAGGTCCAGTGGCCCATAATGGCAGCTAGCAGCACTGCAGCCCGTTTCTGTAGGGGAAAGGAAATTTGGTGCATACAATGTTAATTTCTGCAAATTCTGCATTGCACAGTGGCACAGAATTCCCCCAGGAGTAAACAGCAAATCAGGATAGTAATGAGACACCTGAACCTGGATCACAAAATATATCTCCATAGTACCATATTCCTCAGTGTTCCAATGTTCCCAAAGCTAGTATACATACTAAATATACAGATATAAACAGGGTAGCTCCAGTGCCAAGGACATGTAATTGAAATGTACTGCTCAGTTAGCCTGAGTCTTTGAGCTGGGTATACAGCGAATTCTTTGAGTGATCATTAAAATGTGAAAATTAGTGAATCTGCTATCTGCATTGTCTTTTCAGGTCAAATACAAGATGCTATCTTACAGCTCGAGAATGCCAGGAAATGCCACTCTGATGTTTCATTATGCTGCCTTTTAGCACTCATTTATGCACACAAAATATGTGAAAATGTTGGTGAGTTTTTCTTATCTGTTAAATGTCATTCATCACAAACTTACAAAAATCAGAAAGTTGACCAAATCAGTGGTCTTGTGCTGCATTCACATATTTAGGTCAAATGAAGACCAGAGGGGGAAAGTAGCCTGAGAGTATTTTTATGGAAATATATGTGCTCTAACTGATGTCTATTAAAAGGATTCTAACTGATTGTTAAATGGAATAGCACCAAAAAGAAATATTGCTGCATTAATTGCTAAACTTACTGACAAGGGCAACCTGTCCCCAGCCACTCATTATCTGCCTGACAGGCTGTTTTGAGAATTAATTAGTTAGTTTTTACAGCACTTTGAACTTGTAAAGCGTTATATATGTGCTAGGTATTGGAGAACTTGGGGATTTCACAACCGAACAAGGTGTGTCTTTTGAGATAACTATCTCATTATAAAATCCTCATGAAGACAAGGCAAACAGTAGTTTTACCATGATGTAGCTAGCCGAGATATACCCTAGATCAGGAGTGGGCAAAAGTTTTGGCCCGAGGACCATATCCAGGTATGGAAATTTTATGGGAAGGCCATGAATGCTCACGAAACAGGGGGTTGGGGTGCGGGAGGTGGTGAGGGCTCTGGCTGAGAGTGCGGGCTCTGGGGTGGGGCATGAAATGAGTTCAGGGTGCGGGAAGGGGCTCTGGGCTGGGACAGGGGGTGTGTGTGTGTGTGTGAGGGCTCTGGCTGGGGATGGGGATGAGGGGTTGGAGGTGCAGGAGGGTGCTCTGGACTGGGACCGAGGGGTTCGGAGGGCAGGAAGGGGATCAGGGCTGGGGTAGGGGGTTGGGGCCTAGGGAGGGGGTCAAGGGTGCAGGCTCCGGGCGGCACTTACCTCAAGCAGCTCCCAGAAGCAGTGTCATGTCCCCTCTCTGGCTCCTACGTGGAGGTGCAGGCAGGCCCGTTTGCAGGTGCCACCCCTGCAGCTCTGATTGGCCATGGTTCCCGGCCACTGGGAGTTGTAGGGGTGGCACTTGGGGCATGGGCAGCATGTAGAGCCCCCTGGCTGCCCCTACATGTAGGAGCCAGAGGGGGACATGTTGCTGCTTCCGGGAGCTGCATGGAGCCACAGAACGTGCGGAGCGGGGCAAGCCCCCAACCCTGCTCTCTGGCTGGAGCACCAGAGCGGGGCAAGCCCCAGATCCTGCTCCCTGGAGGGAGTTCAAGGGCCAGATTAAAACGTCTGAAGGGCTGGATTCGGCTCCCGGGCCATAGTTTGCCCACCCCTGCCCTAGACAAACCTCCTATGGTATGCCTTGACCAGTTACTTGCCTTGAATTAGCTATCTTATTGTGAACAACACATCTTTTTTTACTATTGACAACACATCTTGCAGGACTGGTCTTCTGAGTTCATGGTGGTCTGGTTGTTTAAGCATTAGGCTGGAAATAATTAGACTCTCCAAGAAACACCTAGAAGTTCCCTACATTAAATCCTGCCTAGTTTGACTATACCTTTCACCCTTGCAAATTAGGTGAGTACTTGCAGTTTGTGAGGTGTGGATCTTTCGGATGAAATCTTAAAACCTATATTCTGTCTGCTCTTGTGGACATTACCAGTCCCACGGTACCTTTGCAAGAGTGGGTGGTTGCCTTGGTTTCATTTGCCAGAATAATCCCTCCCTTCTCTCCACACGCACATCCCAGCTTCTGTGCAGCATATTGTGCACTCATTATCTGACTAGTAGCTGACCTCTGACCTTAGAAATAGGCTATATAATTGCCATATGAATGTAGTTAATAAAGCACGTTGGGATCCTTGGGGATAAAAAGTGCTATATCAATCTTATAGTAGAACCTCACTAATTTGCAGTTTATTAATATGCAAAACTAATAATTATCCTCCAAATCATAATTCTCATCTGACATCTCAGCAGAGATTTCATAGCAGAATGCAGTAAGGTGACCTCATATTACTATAGCTATTATTACTATAGCTATGTTACTTTATAAAGCACATTGCTGAATATTTTAATATTGATTATTTGCATTATTGCATGCCTGGGAGTCCCAGTCATGGACCAAGACCCCATTGTGCTAGGTGCTGTACAAACACAGAACAAAATACAGTCCCTACCCCTAAGAGTTTACTATCTAAATATAAGACGAGAAACAACAGATGGACAGACAGACAGGGGAGTTCAAAGAAACAATGAGACAATATTGGTCAGCATCATGGGCAGTGGTCTTAGCACACCAGCAACCTAACCACTGTCAAGTTTTTATAGGTCTCACAGGAAAGGAGAGGAGGGGTTTGAATGAGTTAGCTTTGTAGATGTTTATGGGGAACTTCCCCCAAGTATGAGCAATAGTGTGGGAGAAAGCACAAAGGTATTTGTTTGAAAGTGTAGCAAATGGGTGATTGAGGCTGACTGAAGGCGGGAGTTGCCCTTTCAATACTGAATGAGAGATGATAGGTAGGGTGGGGAATAGGTCATGAAGGGCCTTGAAAATGAAGACAGATTATTTTATGTTTGATATGATAGAGAAGAGGAGGCCAGTGATGGGATGCAAAGAGAGGGGAGACGTGGTCAAATCAACGGGATAAAGATCTTTGCATCAACCTTCTGAATGTATATCAGTGGGTAAGACTGCATTTGTCAAGGCCAGAGAAAAAGGTGCTGTAGTAATTGAGACGTGAGATGATGAGAGCCTGGATAAGAGTTGTAGCTGCGTGGATGGATAGGAAGGGCCATGCTATGCAGAAAGAATCATCAATATTTTGACATAGCTTGGACTTGAGGACCTAGAGAGAGGTCCAAGTGGAAGATGACATCCAGGTTATGGGCTTGAGTGACAGGTAGAATCGTGGTATTGTCCCCAGTGATCAAGATAGAACGAGGGTGAAGAGGGCTTCCGGGGGAGATTAAGAGCTCTGTTTTAGCTATGTTGAGCTGATGGCTAGACATCCACAAGGAGATGTTAGAGAGACACGCTGAGATTTTTATTTGGATGGAAGCAGACAGGTCTGGAGTAGAGAGGTAGATCTTTGAATAGTCTGCATAGAGATGGTAGTTGAATGTGTGCTCGCAGATGAGATTACCCAAAGAAAAGATGTAGAGAGAGAGAAGGATGGGACAAAGAATAGAATTTGTGGAATGCCCCCAGGAAAGCTGAAAGGTGGGGGATGTCCTCCAAAGAACAAGCTGTGAAGTAGGAGACAACCAGGAGAGGATGGAGTCATGAAAGCTAAGGGAGGACAAGATTTCATGAAGTACAGGATCAACGGCATCAAAGGCAGCTGACAGGTCAAGGAACATGAGGCTAGAGTACTGGTTCTAAGATTTGGCTAAGAGAAAGACATTAGCGATTTTGGCAAGAGTGGTTTCAGTTGAGTGCAAGGGGTGGAAGCTCTATTGGAGACGCTCTTAGATGCAACTCTGGACAGCTGTTGTAAAGAGTGTGTTCAGTTAACTGAGAGGTGAAAAGGAGATGAGACAGTAATGGAGAGGCAAGTAGGGTCAAGAGTGACTCTTTTAAAATGAGACTGACTAAGCATGTTTGTCTTGCGTGGGGAAGAAGCCAGAGGACAGTGAGGGAGATTAAGGAGAAGAGTAGTGTAGGGCAGGGGTTCTTAATCTTCTTCTCTTGGAGGCTCCCCTCAACATGCTATAAAAACTCCAGGGCTCAGTGGGGGCGGGGAGGACTTGGGGCTCCGGGCCGGCGGGGCGGTCCTTCATAGGTGTAGTTTGACTTTTATTTTGAGGGGGCAAGGGCCGGCGGGGCTTGGGCCAGCTCTACACAATGTGGTCCAGGGAGGGAGTGACCCCTCCACTCCCTGACTCACCTCAGCAGGCCACCCAGCGGGGACACAACGAAAAAATATAACTCAGAGGGTGGACTCAGTTCAAAAAGTTTGAAAACCATTCAGGGTGCAGGGAGAGGGGTAGCTCTGTGTCAGTAGGGGGTAGCTCAGGGTGCAGGGAGAGGGTAGATAGAAGCTCTGTGCTGGGAGGGCTCCCTATGCAGTGGCTGCTCTCCAAGGGCTCTGCAGCCCTGAAGCCGGGTCCCCCCGCCCAGGCAACTCTTACTGGCTGCATGAGTAGTCAAAGAGGGGTGGGAGCTGAGGAGCAGCCGCAATCCTGGGCACCAGCAGCAAACGTGGGAATGCCACAGCTGTCCGCTCCATGGCACCACCAGCCAGAGGAGCAGCTGCTCCACACTGCCTAGCTCTGGCTTCTCACCTACAACCTGGCCAGAGGGCAGGGTCTGAGGGGAACTGGGGGAGATGAGGAGGGAGAGGAGAAGCCGGAGCTGCCCCCGGGACTACCCCACTCTGGGTAAAACACTGCAGCTTGGGGGGGCAACACCCTGCCCATGGGCTCAGGGCTTCTGCCCGCGGGAGCGCTGGGGCTCAGGGCTTCAGCCATGCGCTGCTGCTGGCTTCATCCTGGGGGTGCACCCTGAGGGGGGTGATGGGGTGATCCCAGCTTCAGTTGGGGGCGTGCCAGGGCTCCTGACTTTTGTCCTGCACCGTGGCCAGCTTCTGATGGGGTGGGGGGCACTGGGGCTACCCTGCTACTCCCATCTTCAGCCTTGGGGGAGGGGCACTGGTGCTCCCAGCTTCAGCCCCACGCCACTCCCAGCTTCAGACTGGGGGGACACAGAGGGTCCCAGCTTCTGCCCTGCACCGCTGCTGGCTTCAGCTCTTCACTGCGCCACTGCAGGCTTCGGAGAGGGCCGGGTGCCAGGGCTTGGGGCACCGGGTTTCAGACGGCGGGCCTGTGGCCCCCCTGAAAGGTCTTGCAGACCCTTGGTTGAGATGTAGGGTATGAGAATGTGTGCAAGGGAGGTCAGGAGATGGGGCCACTGGGGTAAGTGGTGGGGTTATAGGAAGAGAGCAGATGAGAAACTTCTGAATCTGTGACCAGGGAGAAGGAGGAGAGAGTTGTAGGGGGCAATACGGGAAAGAAAGGCAAGCCAAGGGGAGAGGCATATTTTGTCAGTTTTCCCTTAAAAGAAATCGGCCCGTGCAGAGGGAGAAGTGGAATTAGGAAGAGGGAAAGGTTTGAGGAGTGAGTTAAAGGTTGTGAAATGGCAGCTGGGATTGCAGGTGTGAGATTCAGTGAAGTAGAGTTGATTAGCCTGGAAGATGGTAGAACTGAAAAAGGAGAGAACAAAGCTGTAATGGAGGAAGTGGGTCTGGTCACTGCATTTTTGCCAGAGACTCTCCACAGCGGGGAAGCAGGAGTGTAGGAAGTGGTTTTTGGGGGAGAGCCAGGGCTGGGGGCTGGCAAGGCGGACCTTTCAATGGGAGAGGGGGACAAAAGATGCAAGAGTGGAGGAGAGTGAGGAATGGAGTGAATCAGCAATGATATCAGTGGGGAAAAGATATTGTACTATGAAGAATTAAACTACACAAATTAAAATAAATGGGTAAATTTTATTTTATTATGCAGTAGCCTTGATGTTATTAAAATTGATTACTCTCTTATTTGCTCATTTGTAAAATTCTGTAATCCACAATAGGTAGCCCAGTCATTAGTACACATTAGCAAGGTTGTATTCTATTACTGTTAACATCAAACACAAAAATGAGTGGGAGCATTCCACAATGTTAGTACATCATTCAGAGCACTATTTGTTGTTAATTGTTAACATATTTATATAATTGTTAAAGAACAAGAACACAAAGTAGATGGAACAACTAGAAGGAAAGGAGTAGGGAAAGAAAGAAAATATGGAGAGGGAAAGAGGACTGTTTATAGAAAGATAAGAGGAGAAAATAGAGCGGCATGAGAAAGCCAAGAGAAGGCAAATAGGCTTAGATTATAAAATGATTTCACTAATTGTTTGGACAGTTCCAGGAGTCATTAATCTGTTTTATTGTATTTGGTATCTCCTAAGCAGTGTACAAGATTTTCATAATACCAGGGAGAGAAAGGCAGGGAGCTAATATTAAATCTAATTGGAGTTATTTGCAGAAAGATATTGCAAGATATTGAGCACCTTCTATTCATGTTAAAGTGAATGGGATGGGAGTGTACTGTGCTCAGTACCTCCAGGATTGGGCCCAAATCTCACACATGTTGAGGGGAGAATAGAGCCTACAGTAATAGAGAATGGTGTGCTACTTTTTTCAATTTGTCTGTATGCAAAAAAATAACTCCAGTTAAAATATACCAGTTCTAAAAGGAAAACAGCCTGCTATTTTTTGCCCTGATTCTGCAAACCCTTACTTGCATGATTAGCTTTGAGTTCAATGGAACTACCCATGTGAAAAGTTATCCATGTGTATAAGTGTTTGCAGGATTGGGGCCTTTGGTTCATTTGGCTACCAAATCCCATATTTTGGCATTATATAAGTTCTATATATGTTTTAAACATTTTTGGTTGGGATATTTGCTTTCAGATCGTGATGCTGTTTTGGAGCTGGAAAACAAATTAAAGGAAACCCGGAAGACCGCAGGAATTAATGCATTATATTATGCAGGAATGTTTCTGTGGCTGATGGGTAAAAATGATAAAGCAAATGAATACATTGACAGAATGCTGAAAATGTCTAATGGATCTAGAGAGGTAATGTATATAAAGGTTTTTCACCCATAAGACAAATGTCTGGCTGAAGTTCTTAATATTTAAGATTAAATGTAATTACAGTTTTAATTAGATGGTAAAAAATAAACCGGCAAAACATAGTCTACTATCCCTAAACTTAGGTTTACCTAGATATAAATATCTTGTCTCATACACAAGCTGAGGTGAGAGCTGTTTGATGCTGTTTTTAGAACAGTTTGAAGTGGATGTCTCCACCTCAATCCAAAGCAATATTTTTTTGCAAAGGAAAATAACTACATGCTGAGTTTCCACCATGAAAAATGGCACTGGCTTTACTCACTGTGTACAAATACATTTGTGTACACTTTGAACAAAAACATTACTACTGTGTGCAAATATATTGTTTGTTGTAAAAACTGATGAAACAATTTTCACAGTACACAGATGATCAAAACACTAGTGTGTGTGTGTGATGCTACTGACTTGAAATGAATGAAGCAAATTGTTTCATCGCGGTGCTGTGGAGTAGGACAACTATCACACAAGTATGCCATGATGGGCCATCTTCTATTGTAAATGTGAGGTTGCTCCACTGACATCAGTGGAGTTAATCGATGTAACTGGGCACAGATTCTGTCCATAATTACACAGCCTTCATGCAGATTACCTTGGACTGTGTGCAATTTCTGGGAAGGCCCAACAGCCTGTGCTATAGAGAGGCAAACCCTATACTTTGATGAAATTTTTTTTGGAGGAATTCAGCCAGGGAAGACTCAAGATTTTTCCTTCTCTTGAATTCCCTCCAATGGATTTCATCACAGAAGAAAGCAGACTGGCCACAGAAGCAATATTGAACATGCAAAAAATTAGACAAGCTGGTCACATCTGTCACATGTTAACACATGCCACAGGGTGTGGATATTTATATATTGAAGTTTTGATGGATACACAACAACAGGTGGATGACAAATCCAGCCAAATTTCTCAATAAATATAATAGTTGAGGTTTTTTTCTGAAAATTCTCATCCATCTGTTGATGTGTTGCATACGGAGAATTTGATAGTTTTGACTCCTAATTAAATGGTAAGACAACAATTGCGGGGGGGCGGGGAGTGTGTTCTGGTTTTATCCATATATATTGCCAGTGGAGGATGACCCTTCTAACCAAGATTGTGTGCAATGGCTAATTCAAATATTTGCCAGAATACTGACTTTGAGAATGTTTGAGTCTTGGTCTGTCATTTTTCTTCTGTCAGTAATAACAAAAATCCATTTTATAATCAAGGTAAAGCGTTGAAGGGTGTGCTTCATTGTGCTTAAATGGCACCTCTTGGTTGGCTAGGCACTTGGCCATAATGCTCATTGAATTTTAGTGAGGAGGATGCTTTTGTAATTTTAAAGATAGGTGTATTGTTATTAGGCTGCATCAGTTATTGCTATGTATGGCTGAAAGTGATGCTGCTTTCTGACGTTATACCTCTCACAATCTCTAACCTCCTTTGAAAATTATTTTAAGCCACAAGAGGTATCTTTTTATTATTTTTATGCATTTAAATATTTAAACAAAAATAAATGTACTTGAGACAAGAAATTAGGACTTTTCACTGCATATTATGATTTGCCTATTGTGTAACTTAAAATATATGGATTTTTTTTTTTACCTTCACAGGGTCTTGTGCTTAAAGGATGGGTGTACTGTACATCTGACAAACAGCATGCTGTTAAGAAATCTATCAAATACCTTGACGAAGGGATACAAGACACCACCGATATATTTGGGATGATGGGAAAGGTATGATTGTTAATTCTTGGGGGGGGGGGGGGTTTAACTCTATTTTATACTTTCCTTCTTACTTCACTCATTGTCATTGGACTTCATTTTTGACAGAGAGGACACAAGACAACTTCCTTTTCCTGTGCCCACACATAGCATTGTTGATCCCTAGGTTGCTTTCCAGAAATATACAACCTGTTATCAAGTGATTTAGGCACCTAAAATGCAGATAGGTGCCTTGTGAGATTTTCAAAAGTGCCTAAGCAGGTTCAGTGCCTAACTCCCATTAACTTCCAGCTCCTCCCTTGCTAGTCCTGGCCATGAAAGTGGGTAGAGAATGGAAGATGCTGGTATGCAGTTCTCTAAAATGGTTACTGGTGAGTCTTGTGATGACTGTGTGGGGAGGGCTTGGAGGCCCTGAATTTAATCCCCCTTCTTGTTGGCTCCAGTGATAAGTGATCTGGATCTTTTGCTGGTTCAAGTAATGAAGCAGATGGTAATTAGCTACCAATTTAATGATATTCCTTTAGCATATTAGTACAATATGCCACTTTTCTGAATCAATGAGATTGTTTTTCTTTTTTTTTTCCTCCATAGGCAAGATATTTCATGATGCAACAGAACTATTCAGGTGCTCTGGAAGTAGTTAACCAAATAATAGTCAATTTTTCTGGTTTCATACCAGCATATATCCTCAAGATGAGGCTATTTTTAGCTCAGCAAGACTGGGAGCAAACTTTAGAAACTGCACTAAGGTAGGGGATAATAAAAACCAAACAAACCCAGTACAGACTAAGATATGTGATTTCCTTTCTAAATTCTATTACATGCCTCTATAAAGTTGTAACACATATATTTGTAAAGTAAGAGTATATTTCTTCTTCAAATTCATTTACTCCAAATTCATTTACTCAAAATACATTTAACAACTTAAAATATTTTAAGCAATTTTCTTCCATGAGGTCCCAGACTAATTTTTCCTGATATTAAGCACAGTTTCATGGTAACTGAAGTGTGTGTCCCTGGGACAGCATCTGTTATTTATATCAGAGTGTAAATTCTCAGATTATGTATAATAGCAAAAAAGCCTATCCAGCAGTGTCTCAGAGCTCAGGTCAACTGTCTTAGGCTTGTAGGGCTTGTGATATGGGACTGAAAATAGCCATGTAGACATTCACGCTCAGGCTGCAGCCATGGGCTCTGAGATCCCCCCCTCTCAACAGATCTCAGAGCCTGGGCTCCAGCCTGAGCCCGGATATCTATTCGGCTATTTTTAGCCCCGTGGTGTGAGCCCAAGTCAATTTTTGATCTGAGCTCTGAAACTCACTGTCATGGGGTTTTCTTTGCTGTGTAGATGTACCCTTCGGTACTCTAGAGCCACCGTTTTTCCTACTTTCTATTTACCACAATTAGAAATGTATCGTTTATGAAGCTTTAACTCAATGATTAGATTATCTTTCAACATCAGAGAACAAGCTGAATCTATTAAAAATAACTGTATGTACTGTATTCTGTTTTGTTTTGTAAAACTTGCAACTTACATATAATACATATAATAATTATTGTTTAAGAATCCTGAGTAAAGATGGGACCAATATAGATGGACTTCAAGCTAGTATTGTAAATGAGCTTTCAAGAACTGGAAACTTGAATGCTGTGAGTATTCTATATTTACAAGTATTTGAAGTATAAAGTTGAGGCCTTGATTTTTTTGTGACCCTTAAAGACCTCATGGTATTTTTTCAAGAGAAGTGGTATGAAGAGGTTCTAATCCTAGAAGACACCCCAATACTCCATGAATCCCAAACCATCCTCTGTCACTGTAGGAGCATATCCTTATATTTCCAATATCAGTATTATACTTTCATTCACACTTGATGCTGGAATGAAGTCTTCAAAGCTGACCTGTGTCAATCCCATCTTTAGACTCCTTCCAGGTTTCTGAAGTGCAAGGGATGGATTAGATGGCCTTCTAGAGGTGCTTTTTAGCTCAAGTAGTTCTGTGATTTTTAAGAGCAATAAGATGAAATGTAGTTGGTGGGAAGGCATGTGAGCCAGTTTATTGTTAGTATCCTAAACTGTTATAAATGTACTCTGTAAATCACAATGCTAATTTACTTGGCCAAGTGATTTCTGCAGTTAGAATAAAATTCATCCAGCAGCACAATGGTGATGGAAGACTGCAACAGAACATTTGTAATTCTGCTGTAGAACAGAACTACAGGGAGAGTTCACAACATTGTCCTGTGACATAGCTGATGTAGGCTTTTGTGGAGTAGGGGTTGGAGAAGGCTGATGAAGAGACAGAGGAGAGGTCAGTTGGTTCATGATTATGAAGTCCATGGGCTTGAGTAGCAGCCACTGAGCCCTGTATCTTGCCTGCTGACTTGATGATGGATTCTATACTCCATCCCAACACAGTCCCCTACACAAAACCAGTCTACGCAGACTTCATTTGGTGGTCATGAATTTTATCCTGTGTAACATTCAGAGGACTCTTGTGTAAAGAATGGTAGTATTATCTGAATTATTGTCTCTAATTTTGAAATAAATTCATTAGTTCATTAAATTTTTTTTCTGCAGGCATCATTTCAACTTAGAGATTTTATTCATTCTTTGGAGACTAAGGAACCTCAAAATGCAGACTTACATCTTCGAAAAATCCTTGTGGTCAGTAGATTGGTAAGCATATTTGTTTAAAAACTGATAGTAATTATGCATCTGTGGAAGCAACTACATAGTTGCAGTTGTAACTAGTTTTCCATTATAGGTCTATTCTGGACCTCTCTGATTCAGTCTCCAAAAAAGAAAAAGAAAAAATCCTTTCCAGCTTAAATGTCCTTTGTGACATCTGATGAAAGTACTTTTTTTTTTTTTTTTTTTCCTGTAAAGTTTTGGTGCAATTGCTCAAAACATCTGAGAGAGATGAGTTTTGAAAATGTAGGTTTTCACTTTGGCAAAAGTCTTAGCTTTTTTTAAAAAAATCACCTCCAAATGTCTCTGTCTGTTAAATTAGTTTGTTTTATTCATCTGCACTCGGTAAGAGCTACTTTCTTTGAGTGCTTTGGGGAACATTACATGGTTAATATTAGAATTACTTGATATGGGCATTATCATACCACTCTAACTCACATTGGTTAGAACCTTACTCCACAAATAGTCCTTTTTTCCTCAGTGGTGCATAGTCACAGACAAAGGTAGTACTCAACAGCTCAACAGGAGTAATTGTGACAGTATCTGGCCTATGGATTTTAGAACCTGTCCGTTATTATGTTTGTTAAACATTTACATTGCTGTAGTGTCTGGAGACCTCAATCAGGTTGTAGCCACATTGTGCTGGGCACTGTCTAAACATAGAGAAAATGACAGTCCTTTCCCCCAGAGAACTTACAAACTTAAGGGTCTGACTTTTCTGCAGAGTTCATAAAATCTACAATGCTAAGAAGTTTGCAGGGATAACTTTGAAGAAATGTTGCAAGCAGAAGACCGAGATTCATTAGTTAGCACAGTGTTATCTGGCATAGCTATTATCTAGAATATGTCAGTCACATATTCAGACAATTTCACAGGAAATAATTGCACATAACAGAGGAACCAGCGTTTTTCCTTGACAACTTCTTCCCAGACCTAGAACTCAATGATTCTGGCTTTGTTATAGGTGAAGTGGGTTCACCCTTAATATTGGAGACAAGCTCTATGAATAATACATAATATGTTTGGCCACCCATTGGATATTCCTCAGAAATGAAGTCCCAACCACATTGACTTCAGTAGAGCCGTGATTTCACTCCAAATATTCCATTTGCCGCTTGGTATTCCAAGCCAGTGGGCCTATTTTATTGTTAACTATTTTGTAGATTTGTTATATTTAAGTACTTATTTTCCCTCTATTTTATCTTGACTGAATTGGAATTTCTTGTGAAATTGTTTCTTTATATTCTGTACATTGTTCAGTAGTCCATGTGAATTTTGTTACTTTCAGTGTGGGAAAAATCAGCAAATCTTGAAGCTAATATATGGATTTATTGAACGCTTGTATACAAAATTAAAGTCTTCAGATGCATGTTTTGCTAATGAGCTGGGATATCAACTGATTCTTCAGGGGAAGTGGAAAGATGCTTCTGTGTGGTATAGAAGAGCCATGGAGCTGGATGAAAGCAGTGTAGATGCTCTAACAGGTAGGGTTGGTTTGGTATTTTTAAGAGGACTCTGATAATTTTAAGCTCTTTGGGACAGAGAATTTGCCTTCCTTTATGTTTGGAAAGTGTTAGCACATTGTGGATGCTATTGGAAACAATAATAATATTTCAAGACACCAGCTACTTCAGTTTTTTTTTTTTTTATTAACAAATATAATATCTGAATGCAACTGGGTTTGATCAATGTTCTTGGTTTTCCTTTTTTGCATTAACATTTGTATTTTTACATACACTCATATATATGGAGTATGTGGGCCAGATCCTTGGGCTGGGCTAAGTCCCTTTTGCACTGCTTCAGTCACCACTGAAGCAGTGCAAAAGGGGTTTATAACTGCCCCAAAAAGGGCAGGTGGGGGATTCTTCTACCAAAGGGGAAAATTTGATATTACAAGCCCATAAGGTCTTTTGTATGTTTGCATAGATACTAATGTCATCCACACCAGAAAAATCTGAAAACAAGTCATCCCTATCTACTAACTGCAATAAAGTTTTCAAATGTGCAGGAGTTCTATGAACTTACAGGCTATGAAGGCCTTTACTCATCACTTCAATCACAGCTTGTGTTCATATCCACTGAATCTCCTCATGAAGTCTCTGTTTGTTTATTATGCTTCTCACAGTGTTTCTCCATCTCCTCCTGGTAGCTGTACAGTATCTGCAGCTTCTGCATTTCTAAGTGCAACCTTTTCAGTTCCAACTCTGTTGGTGCCATTGTCGCTCATGCATTCCTGCATCTGGGCACTACCTTCCATACTCCTGAACAGCTTTACCTTAACCTGAGAGCTTTTCTGGTTTTGTCCTTGTGGCATCTTCCTCAAGGTACCCAGACGTGTTACCCCAGTGCCTCAGCAAGTAAGAGCTATGCGGCTGCTAAGCTGTGTATCAGCCTCCTGACTCACCAGCTTGTCTGCCTTGCAAGCAAACTCTTCAAGACTATGCCAGTCTAAAATCTTGCCTTGCACTTTCCTGTCCCCAAGTTCCCCAGCAATGTTTCCATGCAGTATCCAGTCCCTCTCAAAAGGGGGACTGAAACTATAAAATCCGGGGCAAACACCCCAAAACATTCCTCTCTCTCCCTCCCCTTTGCATTCACTGTACGTGAAGAGACAAAAGAAGCAGCCTTTGGACTTTGGGGGAGGGTTGCTGACCTAAAGAGTTTGGTCGTAAGACTGCTGTTAAAACATGTGGTGAGAAAACTTTGCTTTGAATCTAATATAGTTGGTTAAGTTAGGCACCAGTAAGTGTTTTATCTTTATTTTTCATGTAACCATTTCTAAACTTTCTACCTCATTACATGTACTCGCTTAAAATCTATATCTTTGTAGTTAATAAACTTGTAGATATAATACAATGTGTTCAAGTTCAAGTGTCTGGGTAACTCCTTTTGAGGTAACAAGTTGTGTGCATATTATTCCCTTAAAGGAATAATGGATGTGACATATTTGTACTGTCCAGGAGAGGGCTGGGCCGTACAGAATGTACATTTCTGGGGAAAGATCTGGGTCTGGGAGTGTGTTGGGTCACTCTGCAGCATAACCGAGGCTGGTAAGAGCCAAGGGCTGGCTGGCTGCAGCGCGCGCGCACGCACACACACACACACACAGAGCTGGGAGTGACTTACATGCTGGAGGCTGTTTGTGAGCAGTCCAGGTTGGAGGCTACAGCAGCAAGGCATTGTGAAGGGCACCCCAGGTTACCAGGCAGGGGTGGTACAGATACTCATTAGTCTGGATTGTACCCTGGTATGTCACACATGCCCAGTGCAGATGGAATCTTTGGGAATTTAGCTGCAAAGTTCTAGTAAGTCACTACTGTGCAGGTGCGAACTACAATTTTTCAAAGGCTTATAATTTAACCAAAATTGGGCAGATTTTAACAGGAACAGCAAAAGACACATCCCAGACACAAAGACCTGCCCCTTGCCGATTTCAAGTCCCTGTTCCAAAGCACAAGCAAGAGCTTCTCAAAGAAAAGGTTGCTATGTTTTTTTAACATTGAGAAAACAGCATATTTTTCCTAGTTTTGCTCTTAAAAATTGTTGACATTTAAATTTTGAAAAAATTCAACTTGAAGTAAACACCCAGAGTGGAAAATTTCAGCCCAAATAGTTAAATTTGGCAAAGTTATAAGCAACTGAAAACAAGAGTCTTAAATTGGGAAATGTTTGGACAGCCTTAATAACGGGCGGAGCTAGCGGTCTGACTTATAATGCTCTTTTGTTAGAGCTGCAGTCTTGTAAGTGCTGCAAATCTCAAAAAGAAAAGCATGCCTAGGGCCCAATCTTGCAATGTAGTAATAGCTCCTTTATCACTGAAATCAACGTCAGTTGAGGGCACATAACACTTAGTACCTTGCAAGATAGGCCCCAGTTCAGCAAAGCTCTTAAACAGTTATTTAACTTTAAACTAGAGCTGTTAATTAATTGCAGCTAACTCATGCGATTAACTCAAAAAAATTAATCGTAGTTTTAATCGCACTGTTAAAAAATAGAATATCAATTGAAATTTATTAAATATTTTGGATGCTTTTCTACATTTTCATATAAATTGTATTCTGTGTTGTAACTGACATAAAAAGTGTACGAAAACAAAACAATGTAAAACTTCAGAGCCTACAAGTCCACTCAGTCTTCCTCGTTCAGCCAATTGCTAAGACAAACAAGTTTTTTTACATTTACAGGAGATAATGCTATCCTCTTCTTAGAATCATAGAAGATTAGGGTTGGAAGAGACCTCAGGAAGTCATCTAGTCCAACCCCCTGTTCAAAGCAGGACCAACGCCAACTAAATCATCCCAACTGGGGCTTTGTCAATCCTGACCTTAAAAACCTCTAAGGATGGAGATTCCACTACCTGCGTAGGTAACCTATTCCAGTGCTTCACCACGCTCCTAGTAAAATAGTTTTTCCTAATATCCAACATAGACCTCCCACACTGCAACTTGAGACCACTGCTCCTTGTTCTGTTACCTGCCACCACTGAGAGCAGCTTAGCTCCATCCTCTTTGGAACCCCCCTTCAGGTAATTGAAGGCTGCTGTCAAATCCTCCCTCATTTTTCTCTTCTGCAGACTAAATAAGCCCAATTCCCTCAGCTTCTCCTCATAATTAATGTGCCCCAGCCCCCTAATCATTTTCCTTGCCCTCCGCTGGACTCTCTCCAATTTGTCCACATACTTTCTGTAGTGGGGGGGCCCCAAACTGGACGCAATACTCCAGATGTGGTCTCATCAGTGCCGAATAGAGGGGAATAATCACTTCTCTCGATCTGCTGACAATGCTCCTACTTTTGTAGCCGACATTGCAAGGTATTTACGTGCCAGATATGCTAAATATTCATTTGTCCCTTTGTGCTTTGGCCACCATTCCAGAGGACATGCTGATGACACTCGTTTTAAAAAAAAAAAGTTCATTAAATTTGTGTCTGAACTCCTTGGGGGAGAATTGTATGTCCCCTGCTCTGTTTTACGTGCGTTCTGCCATATATTTCATGTTGTAGCAATCTTGGATGATGACCCAGCACATGTGGTTCATTTTAAGAACACTTTCACTGCAGATTTGACAAAACGCAAAAAAGGTACCAATGTGAGATTTCTAAAGATAACTACAGCACTTGACCCAAGATTTAAGAATCTCAAGTGCCTTCCAAAATCTGATCAGGAGGGGGTCTGGAGCATACTCCACACTCCGATGCGGAAACTACAGAATCCGAACCACCAAAAAAAAAATCAACCTTCTGGTGGTGGCATCTGACTCAGATAATGAAAATGAACATGGTCCACACTGCTTTGGATTGTTCTCAAGTAGAACCCATCATCAGCATGGAAGCATGTGCCCTGGAGTGGTGGTTGAAGCATGAAGGGACTTATGAATTTTTAGTGCATATGGCACGTAAATATCTTGCAATGTCAGCTATGACAGTGCCATGAGAACACCTGTTCTCACTTTCAGGTGACATTGTAAACAAGAAGCGGGCAGCATTATCTCCTGCAAATGTAAACAAACTTGTTTGTTTGAGTGATTGGCTGTACAAGAAGTAGGACTGAGTGGACTTGCAGGCTCTAAAATTTTACATTGTTTTATTTTTGAATGCAGTTTATTTTGTACATAATTCTACTTTTGTAGGTTCAACTTTCATGATAGAGATTGTACTACAGTACCTGTATTAGGTGAATTGCAAAATACGATTTCTTTTGTTTTTTTACAGTGCAAATACTTGTAATCAAAAATAAATATTAAGTGAGCACTGTACACTTTGTATTCTGTGTTGTAATTGAAATCAATATATTTGAAAATCTAGAAAATATCCAAAATATTTAAATAAATGGTACTGTATAATTAATCGTGTGATTAATCGCACTATTCATTGCGATTAATTTTTTAAATCGCATTATTAATCGTGATTAATTTTTTAATCGCTTGACAGCCCTACTTTAAACACATTTTAAAATTCCACTGAAGCTAAGACTCAAGCACATGCCTAAAGTTAAGAACATGCAAAAGTGTTTTGGTGATTGTTCAGTTTGGATAATAATGTGGAGTACAGATCAATTTAACATTTTTTTTTTTATCAATTTAGAAAGAACTTTTTTAGTATTTGCCCACACGGACTGTACTATAGGTGTGCATATGCCCCATGCACATCAGATCAGATTTGTTCAGCAGTGGCCTGTAAGTCTGCACTTGTGCCCTACATGTCCTCAACCCCTCACGCAAGGGCATAAAGGATGGAAAGGGACCATCTGCCACTCAATTCCTTCTTACAACCTGTGGCAGCAAGATGGAACTTCCTTTGTGTCCTATTTACCCTGTAGCTGTATCTTTCTCATTCTTCTGACCGTTAGTGTTAGTTCTTATAGTTATTAGTGCCTAGTTAGGCCATTGGCTCTTTTAACAAAGTTGGGAGGAATTTTAGTTTCCTCACGTTACCTTGGTACTATACTTAGGCACCATCCCTGTGATGGAAGCTAAGTCTCCAGATTTTAAAATCCTTCTAGCCTGTGTGGCAGCTATCCCCTTAAATGATGGGTATGTTAAGTGTGTTTCTGGCCTTAGAGAGGGACACGTCCCTGAAAAATATTTGCTCTGTAGATTTTTTTCAAATGTCACCAACAGGCTGGAGACGTCTGATTGAAATTATTTTTGTTAAAGTGCTAAATAAAAGTTGTGCCTGGTTCTGAGACCTCTTTGTGAAAAGAAGCTCCTGTTGCTTCAAAACTCTATTTAGCCAGTGGTCCTGGATCCTGAGTTTCCTTGGACTCGAAGACACCTAGCACCTCAACAAAGTCTACTGACATGGTCACACAGATCCCCTTGGGTCAGTCATTTGCTCCTCCTGCCCATGGTAGGAAAGAGTACTGCTCTAAGACTGTGTCCTGGCACCAATCACTGTCACCAGTTTATAGAGTTGCTTCTTGATTCAAAGTCAGCAAGGGTTTGTCTCCCTCCAGAGTGGTCTGACACCACGAGTCGTCTGATATCAGATCTTAAGATTCAGCCAAGGACATCAGTGAAAGTCTCTCTCAGACTTCTGGGTCATGTGACCTCTTGTACAGACATGACACCGCCGTGTTATGTCTCTGTCCACTCCAGCAATTACTAAAGTTAGTCTATCAGCCAAACAGATGGCATGAATCTGCAAGTAGTCATACTGAGAATATCCTATCACCACTACTCTGGTGGAAGGATCCACTAAATGTCTGCTACGGTGCCAATCAGAATGAGATCTGTATGAAAAAATACCTGAAGAAAAAACGGTTACTTACCTTAGAATAACTGTGGTTCTTCAAGATGTTTTGTCCACATGGATCCCATAACCTGCCCTTCTTGCTAATGCAGAGCTCTTTAAACTTGGGATTCTGTATTGGTGAAGGAACTGAGTGGAAGTTGGGGCTTCGCTGCCCTTTATGCCCTTGAATGAAGGGCTCATGGATACGCAGGGTGCACGAACAGCCCAATGAACATTGCTGGTCCAAAGAATCCAATCTCATGCACACAGGGTGCTTGTGTACCTTTTTTATTGTTGTGGTTAAATGTCCTTTTTATTGTATTTCTAAGCACTTGACATGTTGTTGTATTACAGGTATTATTTGGTGCCAGGTGCTGGAAGGGAAGCTGGATGAAGCAGAGCACCAGCTGGAATTCTTAAAGGAAGTTCAGCAGTCCATTGGAAAATCTGCGGTTAGATATAGAAATACAATTGTTTTTCTTTATTTTTGTTCTTCATTTCTACACATGTTCCAGGCACATTGAACACCTTTAAAATTCTGTGCAGTTATGCTGGTGTAAATCCAGATTAACTTCATGGACTGACAGAATCTGTCCCACAAACATTAAGAAAATATATTAAATCAATCTTCAGAACTAGACTGTCTAAAAACTTTCTCAACTCCATTCCCCCACACAATTCGTCCTCCTTGGGAAAAGCAGTCTTGAAGTCTTGCTAAGTCTTGAAGGATGTTCTGAAGGCTACCAAATCTGGGCTCTAGAAGATCAAGGTGAGAAAAATGTTCCAGAATCAAGGATCCTGCACAGAAAACGCTACTGCCAGCCTCCTTTCATTTAGTCAGGGTTGTTAGCTGCAGCTATGATTGCAATTGCTTTTGTATCACATGGGGAAAGAGACAGTCTTTTAAGCAGATAGTCCCTGCCATTTAGGAATTTATAGGTCAAAATCAATGTCAGTATTCATCTGGAAATGGATGTGCAGACCCTGGAACACACATGTAATGTGCACCCATTGGGGGATGCTTCTTAACAAGTGGACCACATTCTGCTCTAGCTGTAGTTTCTGAATGCTTCCAAGGTGCAACACCATTTGTGGTTCAGTCATGCAAGATGCTGAGTACTTTACCCCCAGTCTAGCAAAGCACTTAAAGCACATGCTTATCTTATGATTTAGTAGTGTTTTACACTCATTTGTTACTTATTTGTGTGGATGTATATGATTATACAAAGCCCTAAAGGTCAAACATTTAGACAAGGGATAGGATAGTTCCCAAAATAAAACACACAATTTGATGTAACGGATATAAGTAGCCTAAAACTACCTTCAGATGATCACTCTGTGTTTGCCCTGAAATCCACTGGAGTTATGTGCACTTATCTAAAGACAGCATTTGTCCTAATATAGTAAAATATGGGAATTTTCCTTTTCACAGGTTCTAGTTTATCTTCAGGCAGTTATTGCTTCAAAGAAAAACAAGAATGAACCAGTTGCAACTGCCCTTCTGAATGAAGCTGCAGAACTTCATTTTTCTGCTTTGCATGGCCTTCCTCTGAGCATGGAATACTATGAAAAACTAAACCCCATGTTCCTGATTGAAATCGTGAAGGAATATTTAGTCTTCTGTCCCAAACAGGTGGGAATTATTTTAGATTAAATATTTAGTATTGATTTATTATCTGTTTATATTTAACTTTGATATTGTAATTTAGAAATCTAGATGTTTAATTTCTGCAGAATACATGCCCATAACTTTCATTGATCTTATGAGGCGATATATGTAGAAATGGAGGAGAGACTAGACACCAATATATTTTCTTTTGAAATGGTACTCTGTATATTACACTTCTGGAAAATATGTAGTAAGGCCAGTCTAATTCTTAATTTTTCATAGCCTAGGTCACCCGGTCAAATTGTATCTCCTTTTCTTAAACAAGCAGCTGTAATTTTGAATCCAGTGGTTAAAGCTTCTCCTGGTATGCTGGAGCCTCTTTATCTAATGGCACAAGTTAAATATTTATCAGGTAAGACAAAACCATGTTGTTAAATCCAAATAAAAATAAAAATTTACATGCTAAGAAATGATTAAGCTTAAGACTCATTGACTGCTAGAACACATTCTGAAAATTTGGGTTAACCTGAGTAAGTACCTCTTGATGTATGCAGTGTTGTTGTATCCGTGTTGGTCCCAGAACATTAGAGAGAAAAGATGGGTGAGGTAATATCTTTTATTGGCCCAGCTTCTGTTGGTGAGAGAGACAAGCTTTAGAGCTTACAGACTTCTTCAGGTCTGGGACAATCCCACCAACAGAATTTGGTTCAATAAAAGATATTACCTTGCCCACCTTGTCTCTTAGTACCTTTTGATGTATTTATGCTTCTTTGTGTCCCTCAGTTTGTCCAATGAAATTACATTACACCACAAAATTTGAAACATAGGTGGATTTTGACACTGGCTTATGCAAGTGGCAGTTTTCAAGGGTAGGAGTAGTAAAATATTTAGAAATTTGTCATTAGTTGGTCTCTGATAATGAAACTGAGAGAGAAGAAAATATGATCATTAGGAATATATTAATTATTAGGATTAAACCAGCCATTATCACTATTTCTCAAAAGTGGAAAAAAATGCTAGGATCTGATGAAAATACTACTCCTGTTTCATTTCCAACTAAATATTCCCTTGGTCTTACGGGCACAGATCCAGTCTCCAGAGATTGTAATGAAAGAGCAAAAAATGTAAATGACTGCCAACGGCTATATAAGACATTTGTGCCATTGAGTGTCTGCACTGAATGAGGTGGGTCTCTGTGGGAGCCATTACTAGCCTGGCTGGAACTACACCATCCTTTAATTAAATTATCTGGAAAAATGCCCCTTTATTTAAAATTATTCCAAAGCAGTACTGGAGAACAGAAGAACTGGAGAGCTACTTCATTGTTGAAGTCCAAGTTGTGACACCACCATATAATCCCGGTGGGACATCTTTATTTCACACTGTAAACTGAAATGAGATTTTGCACCTATATGTTGTCACTGAGACTCAACATACTCATATATTCCTCCAAAGTATGGGGTTTATATTTGTATAGGCAATAGTTAGAGAGTTCCCCTCTCAAGGGATTTATTATCATTTCTAAATTGATGCCAAGACACTACAGTGATGAATGTTTTGAAGTAAAAATAATAATGTAAAAGCATGAGGCAAAAGTCATAACAATGCCAAGATATCATACCAGAACTATTTTGTGGTTCTCTCCTACTCATTAAACATCGTATTTCCAGTCTTCTCATTTGGGGAAAAAACAGAAGGTTGTTTCTTCTCTCCTTTGTCGTCTCTCCCGTTCTTGGTTGCTGGGAGAGAAGTACAGTAATATTCTGGTGATTCTTACTCCAGGAGTCAGAATGCTATTTCCCTGCGTCACACAGCAGGGCTTCTCTGATTGATGCTTCTTTAACTGCCAGAGATCCAAGCAGAGCAAATGAGTTTTCATCAGATCTGCAAAGTCAGTAAGAACTACATGTAAGACTGTAAAGAATACCACCCAGCTGTAGAATATATTTGACAAACTGGCACTTTGTACATGCTCTGTACATCATGTTTTATTTATGTTATGCTCTCATTCTTAAAGAGGAATTATATGCTTCATAGGTTAAAGGCTCTGGCTCTTTTCTCATACTGACATACTGAGATACTGACAGCATCATGACACATCAGACATTACATTTGCGGTATATTCACGTTGCTTATTTAAGACAGTTTATAAGAAAAGCAGGTCAAAAACAAAAGAAAACGGTCAGTTGTTTTTCAGGTGAGTTGGAAAATGCACAGGGTACTCTGCAACGTTGTCTAGATTTGGACCCTACATCAGCGGATGTCCATCTTCTAATGGCCCAGATCTATCTGTCTCAAGGAAATTTCAGAGAATGTTCTCATTCATTGGAGTTGGGGGTCAGTCATAATTTTCAGGTAAGAGCTAGTACTGACTTCAAAAAATCTTTTTACTGGAAGTATTTGTTCACAATATACAATACACTGTGTGAGTTAATCCCTTATATGTTGTACTAAACATTTTCCTCTTAGGAAATATCCTTAACTAACTTACACTCCACAGAAGTGAGAAATGCAGATATACTGATACCAGCTTCAGCAGTGGCATGCACCACCATACGCCATTTGTTCACTTTTGTATGTTAGTGCTTTCAGAAGAGTCGGTACTCCCCAATCAATGATCTTTCATGGCTGTCTCCTTATCACCATATCAAATGTATGGGAGGAGCTACAGTAAAGGGTGTGGTCTAATGTCCTGAGATTGGTCACTTTTATTCTCCCTATCTGTAGTAACAGATGCCTTCTTAACAGACAGGGTTACAACATTTATGATCTTGAGATATTTTCTTAGTTTTATTTTTGAGTGAACATTCTTGAGTTGAGAGCAATTTATCTATATCAGAAGGACATCTATTTAGCATTCCAAGTCAAAGTGGTTTCAGTGCACTTGACGATTCCACAGTAATGGTTTCTCGACAACCAGCAATTGAGAATAGACTTTTGAGTACTTGCATAAGTAATCATTGCAGGATCAGGCTCTGGTTGCAAAGTAACTGAATTTTTGTCATGAACATACAGCATACACTTACTACTTTTTTCAGGTTCGTGATTATCCACTGTATCACTTCATCAAGGCCAGAGCACTGAATAAAGTAGGAGATTATCCAGAAGCCATAAAAATTTTAAAAATGATTATCAATTTACCTTATATGAAGAAAGGTGAAAGTAAAAGAATCTTTGGTACCAGTATAACAACCGATGAATGGGTGTCCATATATCTGGAACTTGCAGAAGCTCTTCGACTCAATGGGGAACTGGTAAGAAATTGAATGTAAACTACATTTTCAGTAAGGAAAATGTCATAATTTTTAATTGAAAAGTCAGGAGCCATTCTGATTAGGTAAATCTAGAGTAATGAAACTCGGTAAGGAAAACAAAACTGGCCATACATTAATAGAGCACAACAAGAATGATGTTTGTAATCTAGATTAGTTGCTAAAATATCTCTTGAAAGATGTTGTGAAATTCATTAGGCAGATATGATATTTTATGATTGTAAATTGACCCATAGGAGTCTTTTCTGTGTCCGGTCTGTGTCTGACCTTGTAGGAAAAGGAGACATCTAGAAGAAGGTACAGAATCAATCTTCTTGGGCCTCCCTAAGCAGTTTTGAGGGGGCAGTCACACTGAAACTATACTTTTCTTACACAGTAAAAGAGTCTTAATTTTTCAAACTATAGGGATTTTGAACCGAACAGCACAGTTCCTCTCCAAAGAAGAAGTCCTTTTGGTATACAGTCCATTTGATATAGCAAGCTCTGCATATATTTTATATGATGTGACTATACTCTGTAAATTTTAAGAATTGTAGAGTTAGTCCAAGTGTCTCATTAGGCTCATAACTTCACTGGGCTATGAAAATTGCTCTGTTCCTTAGCAATCCAATGAAGATGATTCCAAATGTCACTGAGGGGATAGTTAACATTCACTTTATCAATTATCCACTATATATTATGTTATTATTGTATGTAATAATATTGTCCTCTATATACCTGTGAGGTACTTGATGGCAATTAATCTGAAAGCATGTGTTTATACAGAATATGCCAACATTTTAGTGGTTTTCCCTAACAATACTGGGTGAAATTAATGGGAGTTTTGCCATTGACTGCAATGGAGCCAGGATTTCACCCACATTGAGTGTAGTGTACGATACATGCTAAGTACTTCACTACATAGAACAGACAGTATAAAATAACAAGTGGTTTTATATATATGCAAACAAGTTTTATATATGGATCCTACAACTAATAGCTGAGAAGTTGTGTGACTAAAACTTTCCATCTCACCCTCAAAAAGCTATTTAAATATTCCCACAATAAGTAGTCATTCAAAAAAGGCCATTTGTAGTTCTAACTAGAAACAAAAATTGAATGACCTAATAGGTACATTTTAATTCCTAATTTCAAAGTTAAAATACCTATACTATTTGGAAACAGTAGTATAGCTGTCCTCTTGTGTATTATGTGTGTATACATTGTCCTCAGCTTAGTCTAGAACCTGATCCTGAGACGTGCCTTTCACTGTAGTGTGACTGTAGGCACTCAGTGTTTCTCGGAATCAAGTGATTAGAATGTGCTTTGGGCACAGTCCATAGTGTCCTCTGTAGTGCTCATTAAATTATGTGTAGTAAAACTTGTCATCAGTCATTTAACTGAGATATGTGGCAACTGCAGTAAATCCAAAATGAAGTGCCTTCTGACACACTTAAAAAAATCAGGAGAATAGACAATGAAGAAAGTCTCATGATTTGTTGGTGCCTTTTTTCCTTTGGTAATAATAGCATCAACAGCTTCCAGTGTCATTCTTGTCTCCTCATGGAGAATTAGTCTATGCTGTTCTGAAGTGCTGAACATTCCCTCTCTTGCCAATTAAAATATATATTGCTCATGAGAAAGTTTGCCATTAGAGTTGGGACAAATTGGTTAATTGAAATAAAGCATCTCCAAACAAAAGGGTATTAGGTTGAATATTTTCCCTAAATAACCTACTTTCAAATTGCTGTCTGCTATTCAAAGTTAGATAGCACATATTGTCTGAAATATTTACATAATTTACAAAGGAGATAACTTGCTTATATATAGTAAATTTTAAAAATAGACTATATCACAAACATGCAGGTTACTCAGTTATTAGCTGAATAAAGCCTTAACTTTATCAATAGTTATCTTTTTTGCTTAAGGAAACACTTTTATTCAATGCCAGATATAACACTGCATGCTGTCAGACTTTAAAGCATCACACTATTCTTTATTTGGATTGCAGAAGTGCCTAGAGACACCAGTCATAGACTAGAATCCCACTGTAGTAAGCACTATACAAACACACAACCAAAAGACAGTACATGCCCTGAGGAGCGTACAATCTAAGTATAAGACTGAACATATGGATACAACAAACAGACAGGGGGAAACACAAGGGAACTGTGAAGGTAACAATGAGACAAAACTGGTTAGCACGAAAAGAAAAGCAATGGTCCCACTGTTTGCAATATTAGGGTTTTGGATTCAATTGAACCTCCAGTTTAATATGAAATGAAAATGGGTTTGGCAAGGCCAACTGCTTTTAAAATGAAATACATTTTGCACTAGCTAATCCTTTGATGGTAATAGAGTAATTTAGTTAAAAGTTTACTTATTTTTTAATATTCCAGCATGAAGCTACTAAAATTATGCAGGATGCCATTAATGAATTTAGTGGAACTCCAGAGGAAATCCGCATCACTGTTGCTAATGTAGATTTGGCTCTCAGTAAAGGGGAAGTGGAAATAGCGCTAAGCATGCTGAGAAATATCACCCCAAGCCAACCATATTATACTGAGGTTAAAGAAAAGATGGCTCAGATATACCTTCAGATACGGAAGGATAAGAGACTATACATTGGATGTTATTGGTAATATTGTTTAAGATTAAATATGTTAAAAATGTTTACATTTTCAAATATTTTATTTTAAAAAGACAATGGCTTTATATACAGAAAAAAAGCTGACAATATAGAGCAAAACCAATTTCAGAGCCTTTTGGAAGCATAGTCTAGGAGTGAAAGTACAGAACTGTGAATCCAGAGAACAAGGTCCATTTCCACAAGTCACGTTTTAATTTCAGTGTTGTTTGTCATAATCATTCATATTGTTGTTAAGATAACAAGACCTCTAAGAATCTTGGGGGAAAGAGAAAAAATTAGAAACAGTTGAGAATCTTAAGGAAATACATTAATATTTAAAAATACCACAACAAACATTGTTATGACATAAAATATTATGCTAAACAGTTGGGGTCAGATTGTGCCACCTTTTTTCAGGTACTACTGAAAACAAAAGGTCAGTTTTTGGAGTAAATTAGTACTCCGTGGGAGTACGGATGGCAGAATTTGCCATTTAATCACTAGCCAAGGGTATATATTTCCCTCAAAATTGGCATTAAGGGTCAGATATTTCTATTTCAGAACTAGCATTTTATTTATTGGAAGAAGCTTTCATCTTCAGCTAAAGAAGACAAAAAAGCTTTTCTGGCATCAGAAACATAAAATACGTACTGATTTTGACTATTGGATAACATCGGTTTTATGGGGAAAAGAACTGAAGTGGGGAAGACTAAATGCCAGATTCCGTCACTCTCACACTGAGTATGGCCTTCCTCCAAAATTAGACCGTTCAGTCAATAGGACTGCTGACAGAGAGCTCAATTATGTCTTTGCCATTAGCCCTGTGTTATGGGCAGTGCTTTGCTGTGTTGCCCTAGGAGTAGCTTGAGCAGGGAGCAGGAAACAGTGATTCGCAGAGAGAGCATTCTGTGTGGAGGCTGTACCTGATGCAGCATACGCTCCCTGAAGCATCAAGTACACCCACAGTGTTTGGCGTGCTGGGAGAACAGAGCTAAGGCTCTGACCTCTCTCTGCTCCCTCTGGCTCACCTGTACGGTTAGCCTGCATCCCCTCCCATGCTAATAATGATGATTAAGGTAAATGGCAAGAGGAGCATCTTGCACTCCCTCATGCCACCCCATTGCCTGGGTCACAGTTTTGAGTAAGATACTACTCAAAATGAGAAAAGGGGACAGAATCTGGACCTACAGAAATAGAAGTAGACGTCATGATTCTATGATTAAATGATTATATATCCCAAGTGATAAATCATTCATTTAAAAGCTTTCTACTGTCACACAAATGGCAAAATCCTCAGTCCAGCACCTCTGTAACCGAAAGAGATTTTACATAATCGTTGTAATGAATTTCCATACACATTAAAAGCATTAGAGATATGCACTTAATGATGTTCAGAATATTATTTTTTTTCTCTATTGATAACTGAACGTTGGCATGTGGTTTTTCACTGATAATCTAAGTAATACATGTAAACAGGCCACATAATATGTTTGCCCAGATGCACTATCTTATATTTTCCAAGTTTTAACTCTTTTTGTTATTTCTTCCTCAGATTCGAAATATGCTGGAATTCTGGTATTATTTTTTGGGGGGCTTGTCTATATGAACAGTTGGTGCAGGTCAAGATGGGATATAAATCTGCTTCACTCTAGATTGCTGCCCATTAACTGTCCATGTGGACCCTGCTGCTGTGGACTAACAGTTCAGTAGTGCACTTTGATAGATCAGTGTGCACTAGGGAACTTTTAGGGTGTGGCAGTGAGCGCCACACAGTTAGTGTGCAGCAGGCTGGTGTGGGGTAGATTTATATCCCATCTTACTGCACAATACTGTTTATACAGAAAAGCCCTTATACAGGAAGGAAAGGGGATAGTTGGGATTACTGCTCTTTACTTGCTAAAACTTGTGCTCTATTTTCTCTCTCCACTCCCCTCAATCTAACCTGCTTGTTTGTCTCATCCATCTGTCATGTCTGTCTTTTGAATTGTAAGCTCTGTGGAGCATGGAATATCATTTTCTATATTTGTACAGTGCCTAACCCAATGGGGTCCCAACCTGCTTGGCTTCTAGGCACCATAGCAATATGCATATTATTAAGTAGTAATAATTTCTCACTGGTATTGACAATGCCTCCAAGTTTGGTGCCATTTACATTTTTTCCCTCTTCCAGATCCCCATCAGAATATTAAATAAGATAGAACCTAATAAAATTCCTGTGCAGTATGTTCCTAGGCACCTCCCCCGCCCATTACATATTTGATATATTGCTTTTTATCATTTTCCTTTGTTTATGGTCCTTTGGCTATTTTTGAGTGTGCAACAATGTTCAGACAAGCAGAACTGAAATTACTTTTGTGTGTAAGATTTCCTGTATGAAAAAGAGTGGGGAGAATTCTTTTGTTTGGTAATAACAGCACCTTTGCTTTGAGGAGCTCAAACTTCTCTAGGGCTTGGGCCTGCATCATTAGGGGTAATGGAAGTTTTCCCATTGACTTGAATGCAAACAGGATCAAGTCCTTAAAAGCATAGAAATGTTATGTCTATTTTATACCAAGGCACAGAGAAGTAAAGTGATTTCACTCAAGGTTACACTGCAAGGGTATGACACAGTGAGAATGAGAACCCAGACCTCCACACTCCCAGTCCCTTGCTAAGTCACAGTATCTCCTAATGTTTGATGTAGATGTCTGCTTTGGTGAGGGAAAAGAATATAAGATCATAGAAGTTAGAGGAGAAAGAACTCTTAAAGTCCACCCCCCTTCAAGTGCATGATATTGTTCCGCCTCTAAAGGACAATATCTGATATTAAAATCATCTAACACACTTAATCCTAGCCAGAAGGACAACATACCTTATAAAGAGCCATTATGTACAGCTAGTGTATGCTTTATTCATATCCTCCTTGGACTATCACCAATATTTTCAGCTCCCCAAAAGACTTTTGAGTTTACCAGAGATTGTCAAGTCAGTAAATCCCTATCTAGGGCAAAGTGAAAAACAGAGATTTCCCCTCCATTTACCCACTTCGCTTTTTTCCTGCCTTGCCTTGCTCTTTTGTGCTGAGTTTATTTAATTTTCTCAACTAGATATAATAGACTGTCCTCCACAGTAGTGTGGTCTAGCCTGAAGAATAATTATTCTGGAATAACTATTTCAGTATATTTCCAAGTGTAGGCAAGCCCTTAGATTAATCTCTGGGGGATAAACTGCTTGAATTTACCCACTCTGAAGTTTTGTCAAATTCTCCCATTACTGCACTATAGTAGCAGTGCAGCTTCACCAGTGCTATGAATGGTGGGAGCACTAATGTAGTCTGAGCACAGGTGGTTTTTTTACTACCATGTAGTCTAGATCTGTTCTGTTTAGGGTTAGGTGATTTAGTAACAAAAAGACCCGCATTTGGTGCATACTATGCTGCCATCCTTGCTAACCCCTGTGATAACCCCTGTGAACTTGCCCCAGTGGTAGTGCATTGATGAGAGAATTTGGCAAAAACCTCACAGTAGATACAGCTGGGGAGAGGTTGCCTTTTTCTATTAGTTACCTTTGTGTGTGTGTGTGAAGAGGGTCTAGAATCAGACTCTGGTGGTGGAAACTTGTTAACAAGTATACTTTTTAAATTCAAAACATACAAACGTCTTCTATTTTATGTAACCATGAGTTCCTATCACTGTTATCTTCAACTTTCCATCCCAATTCTCTGTTTGTTTGCTGCACCAGTGTATTGCATCTTGTCTTCATTCAGATTGCGCAAGCATTTTGGGGCAGTGGCTGTTGAAGTCATTGGAGCTACTCTGACTTACACCGGCTGAAGTTCTAGCTCTGTTTTTTTAAATGACAGAACTGACTTTATTTTCTTGAGGATTCATGTATTTTTCTTACATTTCATGCATTAGATTTCAAAATTTGTTTCTTATTGTCTTGATTCTAAACGTTGTTTTTACTTTTTTTGTAGCGAACTGTGTGAACAATTGCCAAGTCCTTATACTAGCCTTCTCTTGGGAGATGCCTACATGAATGTTCAAGAGGTTAGTATAAATTTGTTTAATAAATCTGTAGTAATTCAAACAAAAATACATTTAACTGAAAAGCTGGATTTAAATAATAATCAATTAATAACTAGCACTTATATAGCATACAATAAATGTTGCTGAATCATTGGCAAAAATATTCCTAACTTCTAATATTACACATGAAAATAACTCCCACTTCTGTCACTTACTTTTAGCCAGAGAAAGCTGTGGAAGTATACGAAGCAGCTCAAAGAAAGAATCCTTTAGATGCAACACTGGCCAGAAAAATTGGACAAGCATATGTGAAAACTCATCAATATAGCAAGGTCTTGAAAACAAAGGATTTATTTTATTCATTGAGCATTTAAATCATAAGAACAAAGAAATAAAGAGAAATAATCAAATAGATGACAGAAGTTATATATGAATGTTTCATTTTGACCTACTGTGTGTAATTCTGTATTTGGGATATTATATTGACCTCTTTAAATTTCCTTGCAGGCTATTAATTATTATGAAGTAGCTCTAAAGATGAGTGAGCAGGACTTCTTGTGCCATGATCTTGCTGAACTCCTCCTCAAACTCAAGAAGTTTAACAAGGCAGAAAGAGTTCTGAATCAAGCTATGGACCATGACTCTGGTAGCATTATTCATCCTTTCTATTAAGTTTGCTCTGTGTAGTATCAAAGCCTGTGAATCATTTTAAAATATACAACATTAATTTCTTCATAAATAATTATTCTAGTTAATTATATTTCTAGACTGAGTACACTTACGCGAGCTTTCAATAAATATTTAAATTGCCTTGCATGAGGGCACTCTCCCAGGCCTTGTTTTACACATTTGTGGGTGACACAAAAATACTTCATTGTGTACTCCAAACATCAATTCTTGTTTCTAATATCCAGAAAAATGTCAGACTAGAAAGATAACATATTACCATTTTAATCTTTCAGTTAATGACTTGCCTTCCATGATGAAGGATGTCAAGAGCCTGATTTTACTAGCAAAGGTTTACAAAAACAATAAAAAAGAAGAAGTGATGGGAATTTTGAACAAGGTAATTCATGAGGTTATACAAGCCATATACAATGCTAGAGATATTCCCTAATCATTTATCAGTAAAAATAGCTTAACTTCTTCTTTGAGTAGATGCAGCTGTGTATCCTATGTAGGGTGCTGAAGCCACAGAATTTTGCCTAGCAGTACCTATAGGAGCGCAATGCTCACTCTTTGGCCTCCAGTTGTCCCATCCAGGCCTGACAGTTCAGGGGCAGAACCCATACCTAGTGCAAGTGACTGCTTCATCATTGTCCCCCGATGATTTGATGGTACCAGGCTCCCCTTTTCCCTCAGTGCCTGAGGACTTCAAGGCCTACTAGGACCTTTTGTGTCATGTGGCTGCTATGTTGGGCATCTAGGCAGAGTTCCTGCAGGAGAATATTCACAAACTATTGGATATTCTCCAGCTGTCTGCCCTGGGGACAGTAGCCCTTCCTATTAAAGATATGTTTATGAAGCCTGTAAAGGTTCTTTGGAGTAATCCGGTTTTTGTGCTGCCTGCGGTGAAGAGTTCATAGAAATGCTATTTGGTACCTATGCAGGGTTTGGGGGGCTTCTATTCCCACCTGGTCCCCAATTCCCTGGTTGTGACTGTGGTGAATGATAGGACCCAGCAGGATAGGTATAAATCTACCCCCAAGGACAAGGAGTCCAAGAGGACTGACTTAATGGGTAGAAAAATCTCAACCTCCTCTTTCCTACAAATGCATATTGCAAACCAGCAGGCATTACTGTCAAAATATGATTTCATTAATTGGACAGCTATGTCTAAGTTTGTAGATCAGTTACCTGAAGCCTTCAGGGAGAAATTTTGAGTGTTTGTAGCTGAGGGCTGTTTGGTGGTCAAGACATCCTTGCAAACTGCTTTGGATGTGGCAGTTACATTGGCCAGAGTTATGGCTTCAGCAGTAACTATGCAAAGGGCATCTTGGCTGCAAAATTCAGGCATTGCACCCAGTGTGCAGCAGGTTACTGAGGACCTGTCCTTTGATTGATCAGTTCACTCACTGATGAAAACTTGAACTCATTTAAAGACTCAAGTTCTACCCTATGCGCTCTGTGGGTGTATACTCCAGCAGTGCAGAGATGCCATTTCGATAGTTAGCAGCAGCACCAACAGTACCACTTGCAATGCTCCTTCGGGCCGTCCTTCCCTCCCTTGAGGAAGAAAGACTACTCCAGAAGGGGTCATAGATCCCAGAGGCAGAGGCCTTTGGGTCCTTGGTTCGGCCAGTCAACTTGTTCTCCCCCGGTGTCTACCAAGAGTCTGTTTTGACTTCTTTGTCAAGGGCAGTAATCCAGTCGTGACCTCTATAAACCCGTCCCCCGCATTTGGGGACTGACTTGCTCATTTTCAAGATGTTTGGGGCTCAACTGCCCTGGCAGCTAGGTCCTAAGCACCATCAGGTTGTGTTATGCCATCCAGTTCCTTTCCATCCCACCTCTCCACCCTCCTACCCTGTCCCTCTTCAGAGACCCCTCTCACAAGGCACTACTCCTTGGGCAGATTCAGTCATTACTAGAATTGGGAGCTGTGGAGGAGATCCCTCTGCAACTCTGGGGCCACTGATTTTATTTCCAGTATTTTCTGGTTCACAAATCCAAAGGCAGGGTGAAACCAATTCTTGACCTCCACAACCTCAACAAATATATCAGATATGTGAGATTCCAGATGATCACTCTATCGACTATCCTCCCGTGTTAAATCAGAATGACTGGTTTGCTGCTCTGGCCTGTCAGGATGATTATTTTCATGTGACAATTCTTCCAAGCCACAGAGAGTTTCTCCAATTCGTTGTGGCACATGGCCATTATCAGTATACCATACTCTGCTTTGGTCTGTCCTCTGCTCTTTGGGTTTTTACCAAATGCATGGTTGTAGTGACAGTGTACCTCAGGAAGAGGGGAATTCGTATCTTCCCATACCAAGATAATTGGTTATTGAGGGGCAAATTGAGGGAAGAATTTCTGTCCCACATACATGTCACACTATGCTTACTTGATTGCCTGGATCTCATTCTCAATGGAAACAGGTCACCGTTGGTCCCCACTCAAAGAATGAATTGGTTGGGGCCTTAACAGAGCTACAAGTCTGAGAGTGCTTCTGCCAATGGACCATTTTCAGATGATTTGTCATCTATCTCTGAAGCTGCACTCTCAGCCTTTAACTACTACTACTACTGAGGAAATTCTGCACCAAATAAAAATTATGCGCATGGTATTTTAAAATTCTGCAAATTTTATTTCTCAATAAATAAATGTGGCTCCAGCACGGCAGTGGGAGCACAGGCCACTGGCTGCAGTGAGGTGGGAGATCACCCTGAAGTCCCCACTTCCCCCAGTACAGCGACTCGGCAGTGAGTCTGCACCTGACCCTGACACAATGCAAGGGCTGAGCCTGCCCCAGAAATGCCCTGGGGCCCTAATCCTCTGCACCAAGTACACCAGGTGTGGGTGGGCAAGCTCAGCCCAGCAGGATCCAAGTGTGGAGGGGCTTAGTGTGGGGCGATCCATGTGTGGGGTGAGAGGTTTCAGGGTGGGACAATTGGTGTGGGCAGCTCAATGGGAGATCTTGATCCACAGGAGCTCGTTGCAGGGTTCCAGGTGTGGGAGCAGTGGGACTTTTCAGGGGATCCAGGTGAAAGTGGATGGGGTTGGGGTCCGGGTGTGGGGAGATGGGGCTCAACGGGGGGGAGGGTCTGGGTGTGGGGGATCAGTAAGGGGTCCAGGTGCTGGGGGAGTGGGGCTTGATAGGGTAAGAGTCCAGTGCAGCTGCTGGTGATCAGTGGGGTGGGAGTCTGGGTGTGGAAGTCTCATCGGAGGGGTCCAGGTGTAGGGGGATACGGCTTGTCAGGGTTCAATGGGCCTGCTTAACGGAGAGCCCCAGCTGCTGCCGAGGGGACACTGCATGCCAGGCTCCCACTTCCCTCTGCGATTCCCCGATCCCCTTTTCTTCTCCATCCCCCTCTCACTCCCACATTTCCCTCCCCACTGCCTTTCCTCTCACCCCCTTCCCTCATTTCCCCCAGCCCCACCGCGGGCACTCACTGTTCCACAGAAAAAAGGAATAGGTTTCAGAGTAGCAGCCGTGTTAGTCTGTATTCGCAAAAAGAAAAGGAGTACTTGTGGCACCTTAGAGACTAACCAATTTATTTGAGCATAAGCTTTCGTGAGCTGTAGCTCATGAAAGCCTACGCTCAAATAAATTGGTTAGTCTCTAAGGTGCACAAGTCCTCCTTTTCTTTTTGAGAAAAAAGGAAGGCTCCCAGCACACAGAAGTGCAGCACGACTGGCACTAGGACCTAGGAGGCCGCATTCAGCTGCAGTCAGCGGAGCCCAGATGTAGCCTCCTTCAGCTGGGCAGCTCTGTACTTGCAGAAATGAGGGAGCAGTGGTGTGCTCCCCTATGCCTCACCTCTGTTTGGGGGGGCAGTCCCCCCTAAATGTGACCATCGTTGGGCCTTCCCCCCGAGACGGCATCCCTTTGCTTCCCTGCCATTTTCTGCAGGGAATCACAGGAATTCTGCAGAGGAGGGGCGTTTTTGTCATGTATGCAGTCACACAGAATACCCCCAGGAGTAAACTACCGCTTGAGGGTGCCTAAGACTGTTGGGTCACAGGGCTGCTTGCATGCAGGTAGTCCAATTTGCCAAGTTACATCTTCACCCTTTCCAAATGTGGCTGAGGACAGTTTATCATCCACCCATCATCCCTTGGACAGTTTGGTCCAGCTCCCTGTGCCTATCCTGGACTCCTTACAGTGGTGGATAGCTCAATGCAATTAATGCCAGGGTGTTCCCTTTGTTTGGTCCCCACTGACCAGAGCCATTGTCACTGATGCCTCCTTGGTAGGCTGGGGAGCATGTCTGGGGTCACTGAGAGTTCAGGGTCAGACCAGGAAACTACATTTCATATGGAGCTTTGGGCCACTTACAACACTTCATGCCTTTTGAGATCACATTGGGGCTCCATGGTTCACATTCTTATGGACCATACCACCACAATATATTATGACAAAGCCTTGGCTGGGATGATTTAGTTGGTGTTGGTCCTGCTTTGAGCAGGGGATTGGACTAGATGACCTCCTGAGGTCTCTTCGAACCCTAATATTCTGTGTGAACAGACAAAGAGGAGCACACTCAAAAGTGCTGTGTCAGGAAGCAATCAGGCTGCTTCTTCTCCTCTTCCCCCCCGGGTTGAGAGTGGCTGATCTGGTGGCTGATCACTCACTTGGGGCTGAGAATCAACACACAGATCACCTCAGTGGGAATTTTGCCCTGAGTTGCAAGTGGTCTCTGAAGCCCAGTGTCTTGCGGTCCATCTTTGCAATTTGGGGCATCCCTGCAATACATCTGTTCACTATGAGAAACATCAAGAAATGCTGTCTGTTTTGTTCCTGAGAAGGCCTCAATCCGGGCTCCCTGACTGACTCCTTTCACCTGAGTTGTGAGTGTGCACTCCTATATGCTTTCCCTCTGATTCCAATCATCTTGCAAGTAATCCTCAAGCTGACCCGTGCCAAGGTCATCATCTTCATTGCTCCAGCGTGGCTGAAGAAATATTGATTCTCCAACCTTCTGGTATTGTCAGTTTGGCCTTGAGAATATTCACCTGTTGCATAGTAAAAGAGCAGATGCACCAAGCCATTGCCTACAGTAGCTAATTGTATGCACCAGAATATGAAAAGGTTATAAGAAAGAGGAGTAATTTAACCAACTAACCTAAAATCCAATATTGCAAAATATTAAGATAACTTCATTACTTTTAAAAAAGAAAGTAGCTGCAGAGAATGAAATGGAAATTGGACTTACAATATAACAAAAACCTTTATGAAACATCTTAAGTAATTTAGCAAGTATAAATTTTAGACCTCCTGCTGCATGGAAAAACTTTTAAAATAGTTACTCCATTACTGTTTGAGTTATAATCTCTCTTTGTATATTTGCTTATTCAATAAGGCCATTGACATACAGTTAAGAATACTGAAACGTATCCCTCTGGAACAACCTGAATTGATCCCTTCTCAGAAGCAGTTGACATCATTGATCTGTGTACAGTTTGCTGAGCAATACCTAATCGAGAAAGAGTATGTACAAGCTGTTAAATGGTATAAAGACGCACTATCTTATACTCAGACAGATAGTAAAGTAAGTATTGTCTTAAATCCAAGTCAGTATCTATTCAACAGTACTTTAAGTGCACGTTAAGTTGGAAAAATAGTTATGTTAGCCACTTTGTTGTTTGCAGGGTGTGATGAAAATATGTTTGAATATTTAGACTATAAAAAGTACTGTGAGTGAATTCTTAAACTTGCATTTCAGCAGAACAGCAGCCAGAAGAAAACAAATCACATCTAAGAAGGAAATATTGGTCCAGGCTCTTACTAGCACTTTTTCATTTATTTATTTTATCAAATTCATCCAGTTACAAAAAAACATGGAGCATATGTACAATAAAAAAAAAAAGTGGTTTTTTAAGAGAAATTAAATACCAACCCCTACCTCCAGAAAAAAAGCCCTTTCCTATTATACATTTTTCTTAAACTTCTGAAGCACATATTTCTATTAGCAACAAAGAGAGGGCCCAGCCCTATAAGGTTTACATGTGAAAAACTCCCGTTACAGTTTTGGGGGTTAGAGTCTCAGGTCCACTAAGCATTGCAACATGGTCTCGAATATGATGATAAATTCCCTCTGTGCAGGCAGAACCTCAATTGAAGTCCTTGGGAATTTTGCCAAGTTAGATGCCAATGTTCCCTTTCTGCAAGAAGGGTGCAGTAATCAGCACAACTTTGGGATGCTGTACACTCTCAACTTTATAGTTTCATAGATTCAAGGGCCAGATTAAGAACATAAGAATGGCCCTACTGGGTCAAACCAAAGGTCCATCTAGCCCAGTATCCTGTCTTCTGACAAAAAGAAAAGGAGGACTTGTGGCACCTTAGAGACTAACCAATTTATTTGAGCATAAGCTTTTGTGTGCTACAGCTCGCTCCGATGAAGTGAGCTGTAGCTCACGAAAGCTTATGCTCAAATAAATTGGTTAGTCTCTAAGGTGCCACAAGTACTCCTTTTCTTTTTGCGAATACAGACTAACACGGCTGTTACTCTGAAACCTGTCTTCTGACAAAAAGAAAAGGAGTACTTGTGGCACCTTAGAGACTAACCAATTTATTTGAGCATGAGCTTTCGTGAGCTACAGCTCACTTCATCGGATGCATACCGTGGAAACTGCAGCAGACTTTATATACACACACAGAATATGAAACAATACCTCCTCCCACCCCACTGTCCTGCTGGTAATAGCTTATCTAAAGTGATCATCAAGTTGGGCCATTTCCAGCACAAATCCCGGTTTTCTCACCCTCCACCCCCCCACACACAAATTCACTCTCCTGCTGTTAATAGCCCATCCAAAGTGACAACTCTCTACACAATGTGCATGATAATCAAGTTGGGCCATTTCCTGCACAAATCCAGGTTCTCTCACCCCCCCACCCCCATACACACACAAACTCACTCTCCTGCTGGTAATAGCTCATCCAAACTGACCACTCTCCAAGTGTAAATCCAAGTTAAACCAGAACATCTGGGGGGAGGGGGGAGGAAAAAACAAGGGGAAATAGGCTACCTTGCATAATGACTTAGCCACTCCCAGTCTCTATTTAAGCCTAAATTAATAGTATCCAATTTGCAAATGAATTCCAATTCAGCAGTTTCTCGCTGGAGTCTGGATTTGAAGTTTTTTTGTTTTAAGATAGCGACCTTCATGTCTGTGATTGCGTGACCAGAGAGATTGAAGTGTTCTCCGACTGGTTTATGAATGTTATAATTCTCGACATCTGATTTGTGTCCATTTATTCTTTTACGTAGAGACTGTCCAGTTTGACCAGTGTAAATGGCAGAGGGGCATTGCTGGCACATGATGGCATATATCACATTGGTGGATGTGCAGGTGAACGAGCCTCTGATAGTGTGGCTGATGTTATTAGGCCCTGTGATGGTGTCCCCTGAATAGATATGTGGGCACAGTTGGCAACGGGCTTTGTTGCAAGGATAAGTTCCTGGGTTAGTGGTTCTGTTGTGTGGTATGTGGTTGTTGGTGAGTATTTGCTTCAGGTTGCGGGGCTGTCTCCCAAGATTTGTGAGAGTGTTGGGTCATCCTTTAGGATAGGTTGTAGATCCTTAATAATGCGTTGGAGGGGTTTTAGTTGGGGGCTGAAGGTGACGGCTAGTGGCGTTCTGTTATTTTCTTTGTTAGGCCTGTCCTGTAGTAGGTAACTTCTGGGAACTCTTCTGGCTCTATCAATCTGTTTCTTTACTTCCGCAGGTGGGTATTGTAGTTGTAAGAAAGCTTGACAGAGATCTTGTAGGTGTTTGTCTCTGTCTGAGGGGTTGGAGCAAATGCGGTTGTATCGCAGAGCTTGGCTGTTGACGATGGATCGTGTGGTGTGGTCAGGGTGAAAGCTGGAGGCATGCAGGTAGGAATAGCGGTCAGTAGGTTTCCGGTATAGGATGGTGTTTATGTGACCATTGTTTATTAGCACTGTAGCGTCCAGGAAGTGGATCTCTTGAGTGGACTGGACCAGGCTGAGGTTGATGGTGGGATGGAAATTGTTGAAATCATGGTGGAATTCCTCAAGGGCTTCTTTTCCATGGGTCCAGATGATGAAGATGTCATCAATATAGCCCAAGTAGAGTAGGGGTTTTAGGGGACAAGAGCTGAGGAAGCGTTGTTCTAAATCAGCCATAAAAATGTTGGCATACTGTGGGGCCAATCGGGTACCCATAGCAGTGCCGCTGATCTGAAGGTATACATTGTCCCCAAATGTAAAATAGTTATGGGTAAGGACAAAGTCAAAGTTCAGCCACCAGGATAGCCGTGACATTATCGGGGATAGTGTTCTTGACGGCTTGTAGTCCATCTTTGTGTGGAATGTTAGTGTAGAGGGCTTCTACATCCATAGTGGCCAGGATGGTGTTATCAGGAAGATCACCGATGGATTGAAGTTCCCTCAGGAAGTCAGTGGTGTCTCGAAGGTAGCTGGGAGTGCTGGTAGCGTAGGGCCTGAGGAGGGAGTCTACATAGCCAGACAATCCTGCTGTTAGGGTGCCAATGCCTGAGATGATGGGGCGCCCAGGATTTCCAGGTTTATGGATCTTGGGTAGTAGATAGAATATCCCAGGTCGGGGTTCCAGGGGTGTGTCTGTGCGGATTTGATCTTGTGCTTTTTCAGGAAGTTTCTTGAGCAAATGCTGTAGTTGCTTTTGGTAACTCTCAGTGGGATCATAGGGTAATGGCTTGTAGAAACTCGTGTTGGAGAGCTGCCGAGCAGCCTCTTGTTCATATTCCGACCTATTCATGATGACAACAGCACCTCCTTTGTCAGCCTTTTTGATTATGATGTCAGAGTTGTTTCTGAGGCTGTGGATGGCATTGCGTTCCGCATGGCTGAGTTTATGGGGCAAGTGATGCTGCTTTTCCACAATTTCAGCCCGTGCACGTCGGCAGAAGCACTCTATGTAGAAGTCCAGTCTGCTGTTTCGACCTTCAGGAGGAGTCCACCTAGAATCCCTCTTTCTGTAGTGTTGGTAGGGAGACCTCTGTGGATTAGTATGTTGTTCAGAGGTATTTTGGAAATATTCCTTGAGTCGGAGACGTCGAAAATAGGATTCTAGGTCACCACAGAACTGTATCATGCTCGTGGGGGTGGAGGGGCAGAAGGAGAGGCCACAAGATAGAACAGCTGCTTCTGCTGGGCTGAGACACTTGGAGAGTGGTCAGTTTGGATGAGCTATTACCAGCAGGAGAGTGAGTTTGTGTGTGTATGGGGGTGGGGGGGTGAGAGAACCTGGATTTGTGCAGGAAATGGCCCAACTTGATTATCATGCACATTGTGTAGAGAGTTGTCACTTTGGATGGGCTATCACCAGCAGGAGAGTGAATTTGTGTGTGGGGGTGGAGGGTGAGAAAACCTGGATTTGTGCTGGAAATGGCCCAACTTGATGATCACTTTAGATAAGCTATTACCAGCAGGACAGTGGGGTGGGAGGAGGTATTGTTTCATATTCTCTGTGTGTATATAAAGTCTGCTGCAGTTTCCACGGTATGCATCCGATGAAGTGAGCTGTAGCTCACGAAAGCTCATGCTCAAATAAATTGGTTAGTCTCTAAGGTGCCACAAGTACTCCTTTTCTTTTTGCGAATACAGACTAACACGGCTGTTACTCTGAAACCTGTCTTCTGACAGTGACCAATGCCAGGTGCCCTAGGGGGAATGAACAGAACAGGTAATCATCAAGTGATCCATCCCCTGTCGCTCATTCCCAGCTTCTGGCAAACAGAGGCTAGGGGACCACTAATGGACCACCGTTGTCATCTAGTTTGACCTCTTCTATAACACAGACCATAGAACTTCCCCAAAATAATTCTTATAGCAGATCTCTTAGGAAAAACATCCAATCTTGTTTAAAAATTGCCAGTGATAGCGAATCTACCATGACCCTTGGTGAATTATTCCAGTGATTAATTACTCTCATTTTTAAAAATGTATGCCTTATTTCCAGTCTGAATTTGCCTAGTTTCAGCTTCAGCTTCCAGCCATTGGATCAAGTTAGAGCTTTATCTGCTAGATTTAAAAAACAATTATCAAATATTTGTTCCCCATTTAGGTTCTTATAAACTGTAATCAAGTCACCTCTTAGCCTTCTTCTCTTTGTCACCCCTTCAACGGACTTCACTGAGAGCTGATGGCACTCAGGCATGTCACAGGATCAAGCATCTGCAACTTCCATTTAAATGAGAACAACATTAACCTATGCATGTTTTCCTGGAGTAAATCACACTCATTTCCAAAGGTTACATGGCATGTACTGTGACTTTTCTGTAATTGTTTTGCTCCACATCAACTGGAGCTGTTTATTTCTAAGAGAAATAATGCTATTCGCATCATTTGGGACAATTAAAATTAGACAAGACAAAGCACTGAAGAGCATACTACTGTATGGAGCATTCCGCTTTATCAGGAGGATGATGTAAATGTTGTTATGGGACAAATTTATCCCTGAGGTCACTTCACTGAAATCTTTTCCATCTCTAGCCTCTGAGATAGGATTCTCAATCAAGAAAGAAAAAATATATATGACTCTCGATATCAATTACACTGATCATTGAAATATTTCCCTTCTTTAATTACTTGTCCTTATTCTCCCAGGTACTATTGCAGTTGGCTTGTCTTTATTTGACACAAGGCGATATCGAGTCATGTGAACATCATTGTGCTCTGCTTCTTCAAGATGACAATTGCAACGAAATTGCAACAATGGTATAAATGGGTAATAGTTAATCATCTACAGATCAGATTAAAGAATTATTTTCAATTTTTAGGCTATTCTAAAGACATTCCTCTATGTATTGGCATATGTCTTATGTCCAAGAAGCTACACTGCAATTGGTAGCAAAATAGGTTGCATCTACTAATGAAACTTTTTCCATGAAGAATCAGAGGAAAGGGAGGTAAGGGGAAAGTAAAAGGCAAATGTATACCTCCCAAAAAGCAATCTGCATAAGAGCAGAAAAAATATTAAACATATACTTACCTATGAGTAATGGAAAAGTGTTTGTTTTTTTGAGGGTAATCATGTACTTCTATCAATTTAGCACAGGGCAAAGTTTCTCTGATTGGCATTCAGTCCATGTTTCACATGGCACTAAGTGTCATGTCAGTGTTGTATTGCATATAAGTGAGATACAAGGCTTGTTTACATTGTGGAAGAATGTGCTATAGCAGTTGTGATTTCTAAAGTGCACAAATGTGTTGTGCATTAAGTGGTCCATGTATATACCCTGCTGGTGCAAACTAAAGGTTCCCTAGTGTGCTTTAACTGTTTCAAACAGCACTATGTTACTGTGCACCAGCAGGGTCCACACGACCAATTAATGTGAACACATTAGTGTGGTTGAGATACCACACCCCTGTAAAGCCCATTTCCCCACCAGGTAGACAAGCCCTGAGTCATTAGACAAAATGGGACACCTGAAAATGAGTTTGGATCCCCTCCAAAAATGCAGTTTACTGCATGATAAGTCTGTATGATTATTATTACTTGTTTCATTGTGTCTTTTAATTTGTTATGTTGAAAAATACCCTTTGATATTATTCAAAATAACAGTTCAAGAAAAACAAAGCCAGCAGAAAACACTCAGGTAAACATTCACTCTTCTTCTACTCTTTTTCTTTCTACCTTTCCCCATCTCATTCATTTTCAGCCTTCTTCAACTCTGCCAGCTTTATAGGTTCTCTCTGAATCTCAAAACCCTTCCATGTGGGATTCAATCTAGGAAATAGCAGGGTATACCTTATTACTGAAGTGCATGTTTTAGCCATGTGATGGGTCAATCAGTGAAGTAACTACTTGTACCAGGAATAACTTGCTTGAAGAATTCAGTCCCAACACAGACACTGATCCCATAAACACATTCACATGTGAGTTACCTTAATGGAAGTTTTCTTTGAATTAAGTATAATAATGAATAATACAGTAGTAAAGTAGCCATTGTGTTATTTATTTCAATATTCAATTCAGGTTTTTTTTATATTGGCTCCATTACATTTATTACACTTCATTTAGTATGCTGAAAATTTTCACTGTGGCAATACCAAACTGCATGATGGAAGCTGTCTCTGATGAAGCTAGAGATTTTGGCAGCTTGGGAGGGGACAGCTGGGCATTTGGGCTCTTGGAGAGGCAGCTTGGGGCAGTGGGATAAGAACATAAGAATGGTCATACTGAGTTAGACCAATGGTTCCATCTAGCCCAGTATCCTGTCTTCTGTCAGCGGCCAGTGCTAGGCGCTTCAAAAAGGATAAACAGAACAGGGCAATTTCAAGTGATCCATCCCCTGTCAGCGAGTCCCAGCTTGAGGAATTCAGAGGTTTAGGGACACCCGGAGCATAGGGTTATGTCCCTGACCATCTTGGCTAATAGCCATTGATGGACTTATCCTCGATGAATTTATCTAATTATTTTTTGTATGCAGTTATATTTTTGGCCATCACAACATCTCATTGCACAAGTTCCGCAGATTGAATATGTACTGAGTGAAGAAGTGCTTCCTTTTGTTTGTTTTAAATCTGCTGCTTATTAATTTCATTGGGAGACCCCTGGTTCTTGTGTTATATGAAGTGATAAATAACACTTCTCCATTCACTTTCTCCATACCATTCATGATTTTATAGATCTCTGTCATATCTCCCCTCACTTGTCTCTTTTCTAAACTGAACAGTTCCAGTCTTTTTAATTTCTCCTCATATGGAAGTTGTTCCATACCCCTAATCATTTTTTTTTTTTTTGCCCTTCTCTGTACCTTTTCCAATTCTAATATATCTTTTTAGAGATGGGGCAACCAGAACTGCATTCAGAATTCAAGGTGTGGGCATGCCATGGATTTATATAGTGGCATTATGATATTTTCTGTTTTATTATCTATTCCTTTCCTTATAGTTCCTAACATTCTGTTATTTGTTGTTGTTGGTTTTTTTTACTGCCATTGCATATTGAACAGATGTTTTCAGAGAACTGTCCACGATGACTCCAATATGTCTTTCTTGAGTAGTAACAGCTAATTTAGACCCCATCATTTTGTATGTTTAGTTGGGATATTTTCCCCATGTGCATTACTTTGCACTTATGAACAATGAATTTCATCTGCCATTTTATTGCCCAGCCACCCAGTTTAATGAGCTCCCTCTATAGCTCTTCACATTTAGCTTTGGATTTAACTGTCTTGAGTAATTTTGTATCATCTGCAAATTTTGCCACCAAACTGTTCACCTCCTTTTCCAGATAATTTATGAATATGTTGAACAACACAGGTCCCAGTACAGCTCCTTGGGGGACCCTACTCTAATGATCTTTGGGTTCATTAAATAGCAAGCAAGTGAATGAGAAAGGAATAAAACTTTAATAGAACAAACGGGAAAGCATCTCTGGTGAACTGCTGCACGCAGTCATATGATGTCCCAATCCCCACCTTCAGGGCACATCTCTAAATTCCGGAGAATTTCTAAATTATAATCTTCTACAAACCTATCTCTACACCTGCTATTTACCTCTCTCTCCACTGTGCAGACTGACCATTTATTCCTACCCTTCCTATCTTTTAACCAGCTGCTGATCCATGAGAGGATCTTTGCTCTTAACTATGTCTGCTTAGTTTTCTTAAGAGCCTTAGGTGAGGGACCTTGTCAAAGGCTTTCTGAATGTCCAAGTAGACTATCTCAACTGTATCACCCTTGTTCACATCCTTGTAATAGATTGCTGATGCATGGTTACCATTTACAAAAGCTGTGTTGACTCTTCTCCAATATATTGTGTTCATCTATGTGTGTGATCATTTTGTTCTTTACTGTAGTTTCAACCAGTTTGCCTGGTACTTAAGTTAGGCTCACTGACCTGTAATTGCAAGGATCACCTCTGGAGCCTTTTTTTAAAAATCAGCATTACATTAGCTCTCTTTTAATCATCTGGTTCAGAGGCTGATTTAAACAGTTCTGAAATTTCATTTTTCATAAGCATGTCAGTACATATTTCTGCTAAATGACCAGCAGGAAAATAGCTAATACCCTTGACAATGAAATGATCTTATTTATATTTCAGAGTTAAAACAACCTATTTAAATGAAGGGGGCTGTTCACATCTCTCAAAACTACTGTTTCATGTTTGTCTGCAACTAAAAAGGCAGCACCACATCAGTTTACACTTAGTTTGTTTTCTAGATTATTTCAGCAGCCATAATTATTAGAAATATTTTTTAACTGAAAGCTTTGATTTTTGGAACATAATTCTTTAGCAAGGGGTGAATTCTATGGCAAAATGCACAGCTGCATAATCAGAGAATACCCAGGGCCCTAGAAGTACAAATGAGAGAATTGGGCCCAAATCCAACAAGAAGCAACATCTGGTCTTTACATTCAAGTGTCTATCTGAATAGTGCATAGTTATTTTATTGCATATTTCATATTTTCACTTGGTACATTGTTTAATGCTAGTTCATGCTCAGCTATTTTTAAAACATATCCTTTTTTGGTTGTCAGGACTATTTTCAGAAGGATAAAATAACTTTTACATTTCTGGTTCTTTTCAAGGAATTCAACTCAGTCACTTTTAATGCAGTTTTTTTCTGCTCTGTTAGATGATGGCAGACCTCATGTTTAGAAAACAGAAGTATGAACAAGCTATAAATCTTCACCAAAATGTTCTGGATAAAGCACCAGGTATCTACTTTTTAAATAAGGTGGAGTTTTTTTAGATTCACCCTATTTTTAAAAGGTTAACTAATGAAAATATGTGACAACTCTGTCTTAATTTCATCTACAAGACTTCCAAGTAGCATGTTCTGTTCATTAAAAGGAGCTTCTATAGTCCCACAACACTTAAAGGAACAAGATGAATGGGTCTGAAGCTTTGGGATGGAGACTATGCCTTGGCACTTCAGAAGAACAGGAAAAGTTGGTGGGGATTGGGTTCTCTTGTGTGTCTTTGAAGCTCTGCCATTTTCCCTTTTGAAAGCCTTAGTCTCTTCCCAGCTTTGAATCCTCCAGGCATCATTGCAGTACCCTACTGATAGCTGCCTACAGCAAAACATGGCCTTTTTTCACATTTTAAACTAAAGTGTAAGCTTAACATGAATTCAGATAGCCTGAGTTTTTTCAATACAAAGGTAAAGTTTACTTTCTTACTTTGTTACATTGTTATGTCATTTTAGATAACTTCTCCGTCATGGAAAGGTTAATAGATTTGCTAAGAAGAAGTGGTAAGCTTGATAAAGCTACATATTTCTTTGAAATGGCTAAGAAAAAGTCAACTCGAGTACTTTTGGAGCCTGGTTATAACTACTGCAAAGGACTTTACCTCTGGTAATTTGTACTGAGTAGTCTTTAGCAATGTTATAGATACCCTGATGAATAAGGCTATGCAACCCCTGTATAGCTTATGTGTGCTGTTTCAGGTTCATTTTGAGAACTGCGCCCTGCAATTTGGTTTGGAAGAACTGGAAGTGAACCAGCATCTCAGGTTTGCTGGGAAGTTAAAGTTCTAATACAAATTCAATTTTCTACTGGGCTCAAGGCTTTTTGTGGGAGAGGGCAATGTTGGAATAGAAAAAGAAACTCAGGTGAACATAGGAAAGTAGTTGGTTGTATGTAAGAACCTGAATAGAATAGAACAAAGTCAGTTGACTTGAATATATCAGACTCAGTACAAGAGAGTTGAGGTTTGATTGTAAATATTTTACATGGCTCTAAAACCAAGGAGTGAAATCTGGCCCCTTTGATGTCAATGGCAGAAGTCCCATAGACTTCAGTGAGGCCAGGATTTCACCCAAGATATTTGGATATAATATATTAAACTTCATGTTCTGAGGGTCAAATAATGAAGAATAGTTTCTGCTTTATATAACACCTTTTCATTTGGGGATCTCAAAGCACTTTCCAAACATGTGAGCCCCACAAAGCACCTCAGATAAATATTTTACTTGTTTCACAGATTGATAAATCAAAGCAGCACTTAGCCTCCTTACCTTGAGGTTTGTCTCTACTTGAAAATGTGACTCTAAAAATGGCATTGCAGGGTTCCATATATACTATGTTTCAGTGATTCAAGTATCAAACTAGCACAAGTCAAAAGATGTTTTTCTACTAACTGTTAGCCCTGCAGACTTAATCTGGGATCTGGCCAATCAAGCTGGGTTCTTTCCTTCTCATGAATAATAAAGGTTCCATAGGCCGAAATGCTCCTTGTTCACATCTGTGAAAATGTACTGTAGTCAAATTATACCTTCAGTAATATCTGTGCATCCTGATTATCAGAAGGGCGTTCTACAGGTGTAATTGATTGGAACTTAACAAATGTGTTTGTTGATGATGCACAAGTTGGAATACAATGCAAAACTGACTTACTCTTAGCTGTGATGGCTTTGTAGTGCTAAAAGGAAAAAGGCAATAAAAATACTTATTCTGTAGATATCATCTGTGCAGGATTTTCAGTTCCTGGGTCTTGGCTTCTTAATATGATTGTGGTGGAATTTACCTACCTCTCAAGATTTTTTGACCATCATGGCCAGCAGTAACAGGGTAGGGCGTGAGCCAGGCCCCCTACTAACTGTTGTGCGCTACTCCTTCCCAAGTAAAAATGCTGCCCACCAGTTATTCCAGTCAGCAGTCAGCAAAGGAGGTCCTATTCTTTATTCTGTATAGATTCATATTCCACACTCATCATGGTAGTATCTGACCACCTTCCAGTAGTGCATAAATAAGGTTAAGATTTTGTCACAGATATTTTTAGTAAAGTCACGGACAGGTCACAGGCAATAAAGAAAAATTAACGGAAGCCTGTGACCTGTCTGTGACTTTTACTAAAAATATCCATGACAAAATGGGGAGCTCAGCTGTGGGGTCCCCACACCACCCCGCAGCAGCAAGGCAGCTGCAGGGGCCTGCTTGGAGCTCCGGGGCTCCCACCACCTTGGGGGACTTGGAGCTCCGGGGCCCCCCACTGCCTGTGGCAGCCGGGAGCTGCAAGGTACCCCTGCCACCCACAAGCTCCAGGGTAACCCCACGGCAGCTGGGAGCTCTGGGGTCCTCCCACTGCTGTCGGCAGGGGGACCCTGCAGCTCCCGTCTGCTGCGGGCTGAGGTCACTGGAAGTCACGGATTCTGTGACTTCTGTGACCGCCGTGAAAAAATCGTGAAAAAATTGACTAACATCTTGTATTCTCCCCTAGGGGGAGAATTTTGAGCTCAGTGGAGTGTTTTGTTTCGTTAGGATTTTGTTTCTGGTATTTTTGTTTGTTCATTTTTTAAGTGTACATGGTCTGTGCAACCTCTAGCATTCCAAGATTCCAGCAATGCTCACTGAGGCCCCTGTTCAAGTATGCACCCCTATTCAGGAAAGAATTTAAACACATGCTTAAATCCCACTGAAGTCAATGAGATTAAATATATGCTTAAAGTTAAGCATATACTCAAGTGGTTTCCTGAAAACGAATTAATTTAAGCACTTTCTTAAGTGCTTTCTTGAACTGAGTATCTTTTAACTTCCCTTTCCTTCACTTTCCTTTTCCTTCATGTTAGGTCTGGTACGGTTGCTATATAATTGAGGCCTTTGCCAGACTCTGATAATATTAGCAAAGAACAGAACCACAACCACATTTAAATAATATATTCATATAACATTTTATATTTGTGTGGTTTTCTGTACCGTTAGTTTGATTTTACATTAATATATCAAAAAAAGACAAACACATACAGGAAAACAGGAATATCATCCATAGAACAATAAGTAATAAGAATCAGTATACATTACAGTAAAAGAATCGACACACACAAGAATATCAGTACAATATAAAGTAAACTAAACAAGAATCTGGTGCAGATTATGCACTTTTTTATTCCTATTTTTCATAGAATCCATATGTAGAAATGTTCTGTACGTATAACAAATATTACAAGATTTTTCCACGCTGACAAAGGCCTTTTTCATTAGTGCTTTTATGTATATAAATATGGAAATGTTATTGTTAAGATTGATGATCACCCTACACTCTTGCAACTGCATATTACGTATTCTCTCCAAACAGGCACATGGGACAGCCCAATCAGGCACTGAAATATTTCAACAAAGCTCGAAAGGATAGTGACTGGGGCCAGAGAGCCATCAACAATATGATTCAGATCTGCCTAAATCCTGATAATGAGATAATAGGAGGAGAAGTGTTTGAAAGCCTCAATGAAGAGAACAGGTAAAAGAGAAACCCAACACTTATGGAAACAGTTTGTAATAGAGAAATGTAATAGAATATCAAATTCATTTTCCATTATATGTCTAAGACTAGCATAAAGCTCTGGTAATTTCTTTCCCCGCTACATGTGTAAAGAGAGGCTAAACACAGTATTTCAGTTCAGCTGTGCACTCTATGCTATAGTCACTAACAAAAAATAGAAACATTTGCCATATTTGTGGGTTTAAAAAGAAGGAGATGAATTTTAATGTTCGTGGAAAATACTGGACTGAGAGACCTGGAGGCTGAAGGCCTGTATTTAGACACAGAATAGATACATGGGGAGTGGCAGTTTAAGGTGCTTCAGCTCTGGTCTGGAAGGGACAATAGTCTGTAATCTAATATGTGTGAATTATGAGGTATTTAGAAGAAGAAATGCAAATCTGCTCTGTTAAATATGGTGCTATTAGAATTAAAAGATATTGCTTTATCATTAGACAGGATTTGACACACTAGGAATCATCATGTATGATGTTCAATGATAATTTTAACAGTAACTTAAAAGAGAAGAGAGAATCTGAGCAACATGGGATACGCACAGCTGAGAAACTGCTTAAAGAGTTTTATCCTCACTCACAAAAGGGACAAAATCAGATGAAGATGTTACAGAACTGCTGTCTGGTGGCCACAAAAGACAAAGTTAATGTGGAGAAAGCCCTCAGTGTATTTGTAGAAATGGCCCAAAATGAGGTAAGAAAATTCTTCAATTCATCTTAGGTTCCCTTCTGTTGTAAAATGCTAATAGATAACATTTTGGTTTTTACTAGGAGTATTTTCAATTGAGTGGCCACCCATTTTCTCCATAATTTTAAAACGATAAGAGCTTTGAAATTAATTTAATAGGCATAATAAGGTGTTACTGTTTAATGTGTGTTTTGTTATTTCCTTGTTAAAGGATCAGTAAGAGAGAGAAAACTGCAAGCTGCAACATCAGCAGGATAGAGATGAAGCTGTAGAATGTCTGCTTAACTTTCTTTTTGTTGTCATTCTGCCAGCATCACTGTACTTTGATCTCAGAAGGAACCGTTTCTACAAAGTCAGTGGTTGAAATCCTAGCCTCACTGAAGTAACAGAGTTTTTCCCATTGACTTCAATAGAGGCAGGATTTTACCCAAAGTTTTGAAAACTTAATGGACTAAATTTTCAAAAGGATATGTTTTATTTGTGGAAAAATAGCTAGTCACTCTTAATAGATGTACAATTGTACAGGCTTTTCAACAACTGGTACTCAGGAACAAAGCTGCTACAGCCAGAATGGAAATAAGTGGTAGTAGGATATATATTGTACTTTCAACATAGTCTGGAGTTAAGTCAGATCAAGTTATTCTTAATATTATGAAAAGAATATAGCTAAGGTTTTTTCATTTTCATTGATGAATGCTTTAATTATATGAAGTGCATGATTAAATTTGGATTATTGAGGTTTTGGCTAATTAAGGGAATTTTCATTGTAGTCAACTAAGTGTTGGGAACAGGAGTTTGATCCTACACGTTGCTGAGCACTTCGGTCCTAATCAAGTGAATTATTTATGACCTGCTTAATTGTAAACAAATCAGTACTCTTATTGACTTCCCATGCATGCTTAAAGTTTGCTAAATAGGAGGTAAAATGCTCAGCACTTTGCAGAATTGAGCCCCAGACCCTGGTTTGGTTCACAAAGCGCTTTGGATAGTTGGGGGTTGGATAGTCAAAGTTGTGCTGTACTGCACTGCACAACTGTGCTAGCACACTCTGACAACACCCAGCTCCAAGGGACTGCATCATTGCAGTTGTGTGTTTGCTGCCATGGCCTCCTAGGATATGGAATGTTTTTCCCCTTGGTATTTTCTATACTCACTTTTAAGAAAAAACTGAAAACTCTTCTTTTTCAAAGGTTGTTTTTTATTGTGACCACCGTTGGCCTTCATATGTAGAACATTTTCCTTTTACCTTCCTAGCTTTCTGGTTTTGAGTTTACCATTTTGTTTGTTTTTCATTATATTAGTGGGGGGGGGTTCTGTTTTGTACTGTGCTTTGTTATTGTACACACCCATCCTAGGTGCTTTCATGGGGACAAAGAGGGGACGTTCTTTGTAAACATATTAGAATGTCATAGTTAAATTTGAGGTAGTTTGTTTTTAACAATTACCTTGTCACCCCAAATACCAATACCCCTAGGACCTCAGTTTTACAGTAGGATCCACACATGGATCTTGGGTGTGCTTGGAGTCCCATTGACTTCTCATTCTTAATCATCATTATAATAAAATACTTAACTCTCATATAATGCTTTCATCTGTAGATCCATCTACACTGTATGATCATAATGGTCTGTCTGAATGGATTCAGTTGCAAGTATTGGGGTATTAGATTGTCATCTCTAATTGTTTATGGCAGACTAGATAACATAAGGGAAATACTAAAGTTTATTTAACAGTCTCTTGACAACCATGTTGTTTTTAATAATCCAAATTAAATTTGGTTTAACAATGAAAGCTGTTAACTTTTAAAGTAAGACAATAAAACCAGTAATGTTTCTAGACCTTGGAAAGAGCATAATGTTTAAACAATAGTATTTCTGCTTTTATTTCTTAGAGGGAAAATGTTCCAGCTATTTTGGCAATGGCCCAAGCCTATATGATTCTAAAACAGACTCCCAAGGCCAGAACCCAGCTAAAACGGTTAGCCAAAGCTAACTGGACTTTGTCTGATGCTGAAGAGTTAGAAAAAAGTTGGATGTTATTGTCTGATATATACTGCAAAAGCGGAAAGTATGATCTTGCAACTGAACAACTGAAACGCTGCTTACAATATAATAAGGTGAGAGGAAAAGGAGGTGTTTACAAGGAGATCTTGAAAGGTCAGAAAACATTGTGACCGGTTAGGGATTTGAACACAAATAGAGTTTTTCATTAATAGCCATTTACAATAACCCCAAAAGTAACAGCTGTAATTTAGAACCTGATCTACAATAAAAGTAGGTAATGGATAATAATTAATTTAATGATAGTTAATGGCAAAATCTTCATCACATTGAAATTGGTGAGAGTTTCATTATTGATTTTACTATTGTGACCCTAAACACACACACACACACACACACACACACACAATGCAACATTAAGATTGCACATTTTAAATCACAAAAAGCCAGGAAATACAAAAGTTAAGCTCACAATGGTAATATTAACTTGGTCATGTTGCACATTCTGTGTTTTAGTACACATCTTGTTATTATCTTAAGAATAAAACATCAAGCTATACATTTAACAAGAAAACTAGACATAGGAAACCAGTGCAATTTTAATTTATATTTCAATGGAAAATATAATTTGAGCCCTGTATTTACAATCTTGATCACAATTTAAATTCACTAAGATATGAAAAATCAATGCTGTTATGACATTTGGGTATGCTAAGTATTCTCAATAATGATGTAACATTTTGTGGTTTTGGTTTTTTTAGTCTTGTTCAAAAGCTTATGAATATATGGGTTTTATCATGGAGAAAGAACAGGCCTATAAGGATGCTGCAACTAATTATGAATTAGCTTGGAAATACAGTAATCAAGCAAATCCTGCTGTTGGTGAGTTGAGAAAGTACTGTTCTAGCTCAAGTTCCACCTGAATATCATCCAGCACATTTATTCCTGAAAGTGTAACAAATTGTGATGATGATATAGATGCTTCTGCCCCCAGTTACACCTATGCAACCAAACTGAAGATAGTGGTGTTACAGAGGTGTAACTAAGGGCAGCATTTGATCCAGAATGCTGCTAAGAGTTTATTGACAGCTAGTTTTAATATTGCATAATAGTGTAAGAACAGTGAAAATCTGCAGAAGGGCCAAGTACAAAATAGTTGCATGTAGAGGAGTGCAAAAGAGATCCATGTAGAGATGGAGGTATTAGCATATTTGGAAAAGATTTCTTATAAGTTGAAAGACTGAAAGGAAGAATCCCTCTTGGTTTCCAGACTGCATATGACTAATGAAAGTTATACACTTTGGGCCAGATCCTGGGCTGCTCATGAGGTGAGTGAAAAGGTAGCTTTAAGACATCTTTTCTCTCTCTCATTCCACAAGTCACCATATACTGGCTCAGTCCCCCAATACAATGTATATTATACCAGTAGCTCACAGCCCCATTGAGTTGTTCCAGCAGCTGAAATCACTAAAGCACAGGGACATATCAGCCATGCCCCTTTTCCCTGGCCACACACTCTATTCCAGGCGCTGAGAAGCTGGTGATATTGGGGCCACTATGCTGGGTTCTCACCACTAGAGGATTCCCTACTAGCTCTTTAAGATGAATTTAAGGCTGTTTTGCACACTATAGGACATGGCTTGAGACTGCAAAGTTCTCCAAATCTTGCAGGATCCAGTCCTTCTTCTTCGAGTGCTTGCTCATGTCCATTCCATGTTAGGTGTGTGCTCACCACATGCACCGGTGCCGGAAGTTTTCCCCTCAGTGGTATCTGTAGGGGACCGGCTCTGGTGCCCCCTACCCTCAGTTCCTTCTTACCTCCAGTGCCAGTGCTGGAAAGTTCCTTTGCTTCGGCAAACCTTTCCTTCTCTAGAAACTGTTTATTGCGAACTTTCTATCATAAATAGTTATATCATTTAGTATTAGTTCCCTTAGTGTGTTTTTAGTTAGTGTACCAGATGGGACCTAGCCTTGGGATGGGGCATGACCCAGTCCCCAGGTTTTAAGAACTGTGACCATTATAGGAAAACTATACTGGTCAGTGATCCACACATTAGTTATTTAAGGTATTTAGGGGAGTCTCCTATTAGTGTCAGGTGTCACATCTGCAGGAGCTTTAAGCCTGGCATGAAGAAAGAGTGGGACATCCAACTTAAGCACTCCTTACGGAGTCGGCACTGACACTAGCACTGGAGCAGCCGAAATCGGACTCCGTGCTCAGCACCGTGGCTTTGGGCGGAGCGCCCTGCTGGTGCCGTCATCCACCTCCCCAGCACCGGCTAGTAAGAAGAGGAAGACTGGGAGAGGTCGGTCTCCTGCTCGCAAGGACAAGGAGAGGGCAGGAGGCAAGCCTAGACCCACAAAGTGCGGCTCATCACCTCCAAGTGGGAGTCAGGCCACAGGTTCGGTTGAGCGGGTTAGCCCATCCTGGGACGCGCCCACTATCCCGGATAGCAGCATGGGAGTCTGGCACCTGGCGATGCCGTTGACCCCAGAGGCCCTGCAGGTGGCACAGGATATCTTGTCCCTCCTGGTGCTGCTAACACCAGTAACGGCAGCTCCCAAATCAAGGGGTAAGTCTGCCTTTGGACCACCCCCTCAGTCCCTGTCAGTGTGGCACTGCTCGTCACCCCAGGGAGCATCCTGCCTGCGCTCACCCGCACAGAGCCACTGCGCCTTGGATGTAGGGCTGCCTACTAGTCAGAGCCCTCAGCGCCGGTCTCCGGATTCTGGCTATTGTTCTGCAGGCTCTAAGAATCTGAGTCTGGCAAGGTGGTGTAGACCTACCAAGGCATGCACAACCCTGCGACCCCAGTACCGGGAGCATTGTAGCAGCTCCCCTTTGAAAGCCTCCATCGGGATTCTCAGTACCGGGAGCGTTGTAGCAGCTCCTCTTCAGATCAATGCTGCTTCTGCGAAATCCTCCATCGGGATTCTCAGTACCGGTCACCAGCCTACCGACATATGTCGCCGTGCCTGTGTCAACACTCATCATCATGGCATTGGTCATGCTCTTGCTCCTGCTCTATAATTCAGCACTGGTCAGGAAGTGTTCAGCGTAGATTGCCGGGGTACTGTTGTGGATCCGCTGAATGCCAATGCCAGTCATCGGGATCTCGACACAGTAGGTTGTCGCCCGCGTAAAGATCCCACTCGGAGCATGACAGTGGGCACAGCTGGAACCAAGACAGCTGGTTGGCCTTGGTAAAGTCCTGGTCTCCAGAACATGGCCCTCCATCCCTGGGCTCAGAGTTGGACCAGGAACCCCTGCAGGTGGGTCAAGGTCCTCCACTGGCGGCACCAGTCCTTCCTGCGGCACTGGCGGGACTATCGTGGCCCCAGGACCAATGGCCTATGCCATGGCACCCTTGAAACCCATGGGGGTTCCTGCAGCCATCCCAAGGGCATAAATTGGTGTCAGGAGGCTCCGACAAGCCCTCTGCTATGGTCTCCTGCCTGCCTGAGACAGAGGCCACCATGCCTGGGACACCCCATATGCAACAACTGGGGACGAAGGCCTGGCTGAGCAGGTCACAGAGGTCATGATGCCTGCTGCACCTGCATCATCCTCCTCATCCCCTGATGAGGACATCATGGGGCTTCCACCTACGGTCCCCCAGGACGATGCCAAAGGCAGGTAGCCTCGAACTTGGGGCTAGAAACCAAGAAGCTGGAGGAGCCCTCGGACACCCTCTTCAACATCCTCAACTTGGCAGCCCTGGCTAGACTCGCACTGCCAGTACATGAGGGGGTGGCCAAGATTACCAAAGCCCTCTGACCCCCTCATCGCTAACCCAGTTTCCAAGCGTGTGGAACGCAAGTACTATGTGCCTGCAAGAGGGTACGAATACCTTTATACCCACCCTGCCCCAAACTCATTAGTGGTGTCTGCAGTCAAAGAGCAGGAAAGGCAGGGACAACCAGGGGCTACTCCCAAAAATAAAGAGGTAAAGAAACTGGATCTTTTTGGGAGGAAGGTTTATTCATCATCAAGCCTTCAGCTGAGGGTGGCGAATCATCAGCCATAACAATGAGGAGGGCAGCATGGCTGCAGTCCTCAGGCTTGTCATTAGAGGTCCAACAGTCCATCCAGCACCTCCCCTTCAATGGCCAAGCTCTGTTTGCGGAGAAAACAGATGACAAGCTGCATGGGCTAAGGGACTCACGCAACACACTCAAAACCCTGGGCCTGTACACCCCAGGGCAGCAGAGGAAGCAGTTTAAGCCGCAACCTCCCCACCAGCAGCGTAGCCAGCCTAGTCAGGATTCCTTCCAGAAAAAGGGCCAGGGCTACAAACACCGTCAGGGCCAGCAGCTCTCTACCTCGTCACAGGCTGGCTCTTCCTGCTCCCAGCAGGGGTCAAAGTGGGTATTTTGAGGGTGCACCCAAGGGTGACATTCCAGCCACTGTCCCGGATCCTGCCTCTCTCCACTTCTCCAACCACCTTTATTTTTTCCTCCCAGCCTGGGCCTCTATAACTTCAGACTATTGGGTCCTCAATACTGTGGTGCAGGGCTATACCCTTCAATTTGTTTCTACCCCCTCCTCCCTCCCCGTCCCTCTTCAGCTACCCCCTCACAAGAGTTTACTGCCTCAGGAGGTGCAGGGCCTGCTGCAGGTGGGAGCCATGGAAGAAGTCCTCCTAGACCTCAGGGGCAAGGGGTTCTACTCCCGTTACAATACTTTCTGATCCCGAAGGCCAAAGGGGGCCTAAGGCCCATCCTGGAGCTGCAAAACCCCAACAAGTATCTCAAGAGGTTGAAGTTCCGCATGGTCTCCCTGGCCTCCATCATCCCCTCCCTGGATCCAGGAGACTGGTATGCTGCGCTTGACTTGAAGGATGCATATTTTCATATAGTGATCTTTCAAGGACACAGACACTTCCTCCACTTCACGGTGGGATTCGCACACTTCCAGTTCGCAGTGCTTCCCTTTGGCCTGGCAACGGCACCAAGGGTGTTTACAAAATGCATGTCAATGGTGGCGGCTTACCTCAGGCGTTGGGTTATCCTGATCTACCTGTATGTCAACAACTGACTGGTCAAGGGTCACTCCAGGTACCAGGTCCAAATCCAGGACACCATCGAGATGCTGCTGACCACATGTGGGAGGCTAGGCCTGTTGATAAATGAGGAAAATCAACATTAGTCCCTGTACAAAGAATAGAGTTTATTGGAGCGGTCCTTGACTCCACCAGGGCAAAGGTGTTTCTACCACACGACAGGTTCCAGATGATGGGGGACCTCATTGCCGGTGTTTCTGCGTTTCCTCTCATGATGGCCCGGATATGCCTATTGCTGCTGGGCCACGTGGTGGCATGCACGTCCGCCATCCGCCGTGCAAGGCTCTGGATGCGACCTCACCAGCAGTGGCTGGCTACGGTCTATGCCCCATCCAGGGATCACCTGGACAAGGTCATTACCATCCCACCGGAAGTACTCATTGCAGTGGTGAACCAACCCCGGAGCGGACCTCAATGGCGTCCTGTTCAATAACCCGCGACCTTCGGTATCACCACTGATATCCAACGACTCAGACCTCGGCTGGGGAGCGCACCTCGGCGCGATGTGGACACAAGGCATGTGATCCGCAGAGGAGATGACGTTGCATATAAATGTCAAAGAGCTCAAGGCAGTTTGCCAAGCCTGCGCGGTTTTTCTCCCAGCCGAGTGGTTTGAGTCCTGATGGCCTCAATGTTTTACATCTAGAGGTAAGAGGGAGTGCGCTCATCAGCCCTTTGTCAAGAGGCACTCTGCCTATGGGATTTCTGCATTCGGCATGCGATCCGCCTGGAAGCCTGTCACCTTCCCAGCATCAGGAACATGCTGTCAGATCACCTTAGCAGATCCTTCTTTTTTCACAAGTGGTCGCGCCACTCAGAAGTGGTCCAGATACTGTTCCAGAGGTGGAGAACTCCCCGAGTAGACCTGTTTGCCACCAGGCAGAACAACGTTTACTCCCTGCAGGGCCTCAGCAAGGATGCTCTCTTGGACGCCTTTCTCCTGTCCTGGTCAGGATTCCTGATGTACGCGTTCCTGCTCGTCAACAGAGTCCTGTCAAAAATCAAAAGGGACAAGGCTCGAGTCATGATCGCCCTGGCATGGGCACGCCAACATTGGTTCAGCACGCTGTTGGATATGGCAGTAGCCTCCCCGTGGCTGCTGCCCAACCGCCCAGACCTTCTCTCGCAAGATCATGGTCACCTCCTGCACCCCAACTTCACCTTTTTTGAAAGTAGAAAACCCTCCACTAACGCGACTTACCTGGCGAAGTGGACAAGGTTCTCCCACTGGGCGTCTGAGCATAGTGTCTCCCCGACGCACTCTTCTCTGTAGTCCATTTTGGAATATCTGCTCCTTCTGAAGAATCGGGGCTTGGCCCTCTCTTCTATCAAGGTTCATCTAGCTGCCATCTTGACTTTTCAGCCGTCAATCCAGGGTAAATCGGTGTTCTCGCACGAGATGTCAGTCAGGTTCTTGAAGGGCCTTGAAAGGCTCTTCCCTCCCATTAGGGATCCTGTCCCACAATGGGACCTCAATCTGATTCTCTCCAGACTCACGGGTCCGCCCTTTGAACCCTTAGGCTCTTATTCCCTTTCCCACCTCTCACGGAAAGTTGCCTTCCTTGTGGCAGTGACGTTGGCTAGACGTGTGTTGGAGATTAAAGCCCTGACCTCGGAACTGCCATATATGGTCTTCTGCAAGGACAAGGTACAGCTGAGACCCCATCCAGCATTCCTGCTGAAGGTGGTGTCTTCCTTCCATATCAACCACGACATCTTCCTCACGGTGTTCTATCCTAAGCCTCACAAGACCAGAGAGGAGAGGTGATTGCACACCTTGGACGTTCATCATGCCTTGGCGTTTTACCTGGAGCGCACTAAGCCCTTTCATATGTCAACATAGCTCTTCATCGCGACAGCAGACAGGATGAAGAGCCTTTCCATGTCTTCTCAGAGTATTTCCAACTGGATCACCTCCTGCATCCGAACCTGTTATGAGTTGGCACAGGTCCAACCTCTTCCTCTAGTGAAGGCCCACTCAAAGAGAGTGCAAGCGTCCTCGGCGGCCTTCCTGGCACATGTCCCCATCCAGGACATTTGCAGAGCCATGATGTGGTCTTTGGTTCACATGTTTACGGCACACTACGCCATCACCCAGCAGGCCAAAGATGATGCTGGGTTCAGCAGAGCTATGTTACAAGCTACATGTCCATGAACTCCTACCCGCTTCCGTTGGTACTGCTTGGGAGTCACCTAACGTGGAATGGGACATGAGCAAGCACTCAAAGAAGAAAAACCAGTTACCTTTTCCATAACTGGTGTTCTTTGAGATCTGTTGCTCATGTCCATTCCATGACCCGCCCTTCTTCCCTGCTGTCGGAGTTCTGACAAGAAGGAGCTGAGGGTGAGGGGAGCTGGCGGCGCTCCTTATACTTCAGCATATGCACGCCACTCTAGAGGGCGCCAGAGCTGGTCCCCTACGGATACCACTGAGGGAAAAACTTCCGGCACCAGTGCATGTGGCGAGCACACACACCTAACATGGAATGGACATGAGCAACACATCCTGAAGAACACCAGTTATGGAAAAGGTAACTGTTTTTTACTGCAAGCTGAGTTAGGTCCAAAGGGTGTATAAACCCTGTCTACTTACCAGGGACATTTCTTTTAAGGACTTCTGACTTTTCATTTTGCTAACATCATGCATAAATTAATCCAGTTAAAATGCCCTTGTAGAAAATATTTGCACCACAAGTTATAAGTAAATTATTTTGATGCAATTTTATTATATCATATTTTAACATGAGTTCATCAGAGTTATTTGCCTGAAGTGCTATTTAATAAATGTTAAGTCTTAAGACTATCTGTAGTTTTTGTATTCAAATCCAATGAAATCACAACTTTTCCATCCCTTCTGCAGGTTTCAAACTTGCTTTCAATTACCTGAAAGATAAGAAATATGTGGAGACAATAGAAGTTTGTCATGATGTAAGTTCTACAGAAAACTTTTAATTAGATAATGAAATAGATTGTGCCTAATTTATTGATTTTCCGTCTTTTCTTTTTCACTAGGTTTTGAGGATATGCCCAAGTTACCCAAAAATTAGAGAAGAGATTTTGGAAAAGGCTCAAGCAGCTCTCAAACCCTAGAAATAAAAGTCTTGATAATATGAAATGCTTTGATATCAGAAATATGTCAATAAGCACTAGAAATAAAAACATATTGAAAGTAAAGATTATTATGCATTTTAGATGTTCCAATTAGTACAAAACTCAGCCTTGCCTCTTTGCAGAGAGTACGCTGCTGAAACTTGTGGAAATGAACAGCTATTAAGACTCAGGCATGGCCATTAGACTTTGTATATGGACTGACAAAGGAGAATTGTAAATTCAGCAGAAGTGTATCCTCTTTATCTTATCTACATTATTTACTGGATTCAGTTTAAAAGAAAATAGAGTGGGCCTGATTCTCATTTTTAATAAGGCCCCTTTCTATCATTCTGTCAGAGTGAAGGAGTCTTAAAGTGAGAGTTAAACTATGTTTACATATACTTTAAGGCCCCTTTACCCTGTCAGAGTGGTGTAAAGAGGCTTTACTGTAAATGGGATTCAGGCTCAATATATTTAATTTACAATATATCCAAGTACTTTAAAAAATATTTTAAGTACAGAGTTTAGGAAAGTTTTGAAGGTTCCCATTATGGCATGCCTGTGGGACTCACTTGCCTAGTGAATGTAATATTTAAAGTTCTTTTCAAAGAAGTGTGTATCTCTGTATGTATTAACTCTATAGTGTTTACCCAATGACTGGTTATTCAGATCAGACACCACTTTAGTGTTTTATCAGCAAATATGGTTTAGACATTTATATTAATAAGACTAAGCCATTCTTTTGAAAAAAAAAATCTATTAATCTATGCTTTTAAAAAATGAACTAGTTTTTGAACTTTATTTTAAAGCTTCTTCATTCATTTATTTTATTTTACTTTTTTTAGTCACTTAATGAGAATTCATTTTAAATATATATATTTTTAGATATAATGTAATTTTTCTCTACAACTTACTCTAATTCAGGAGGAGCATTGGCTGCAAGAGAGAGAAATGTCATTTTTATTCACAGCTTCTTCAAATAATCAAACAATTCAGATCAGTTATATTGAAATAAATAATTCATCCTCCAACAATAAAAGCAGAAGGGGACAAGGAAAAGTAATTTGTCCCTTTTCCTTGGTTTATTGATTGAGACCAATATATAAAGTAAATTAAACTGATTAAAGTTTTGTCTGTCTTCATTATTATGTATCAACAAACTCTTTTTGCTTATGTAGTTATAGGGTTCTGTTAGAGGTGGATAAACTCATCTTGCCTAATTTGGATCCAACTTTAATATTGAGTTTGAAAGTTCAAACCAAGCTTGACTGATTGTGAGTTTGCATTCCACTTAGATGAGCCTGTGAGAAGAGGGTGCAGAGAAAGAAACTTGAATGAAAAATGAAATGCCAAATGTAGGTTACTTATGTAACTCTAGCTTTTGGCAGGGATCTTCTCTCACTAATACATAATTCTGGATCTGATTTAGGAAAGCAGGTAAACGTGTTTAAGTTCATCCCTATCAGGACAACACTTAAGCACGTTTAATTCTAGCACGATTAAAGTTAAGTATGTGTTTTAAGTGCTATCTTGAATAGAGACACTTTACTGAGTTGGGGCCATAAAGAAGGAGAGGAAACGAAGCTTTTACTGCAACATAGAAAAGCGTCTGAAAAGTTCAAATTCAGACTCTTTGTTCTGTCCATTTTATATTGAGAGGTTTTCTGTGATTATTGGAGTTGGATGTGAGGTTTCCCAAGGTCTGAGGGTATTTGGATCCAAGGTTTTGATTTGAACTTATCTCTAATTGTAGATTATGTACCAATACACTATATCTAATAAAAAAGAAAAGGTGTACTTGTGGAACCTTAGAGACTAACCAATTTATCTGAGCATGAGCTCACGAAAGCTTATGCTCAAATAAATTGGTTAGTCTCTAAGGTGCCACAAGTACTCCTTTTCTTTTTGCGAATACAGACTAACACAGCTGCTACTCTGAAATATATCTACTAAGAAATTCATGTAATTGACAAAAAATGGTTCATAATGTTGGTAAACTTCAACTAAGAATTATGTATTGAATTATACACAGTAACTACAATGAAGTTATTTTTCATGCATATTGTAACTGTACTGTAAATATAGTCTAGTAAATGTATAGGACTTTGTGGCACATACAAATATCAAAACTACAGTATAGTTATCATGAAATTAATATATCTACAGTATATTAGATGAATGAACTTCAACTTTGGTTTTCTGAATCTTTGTAAACAAATTGTTCAAGACCTACAAAATCTCAAACTCGATTGTGTTCACCCCAGGCTAGTATTTACAGTATTGCATAAGTTATGTTCTATATTTTGATGAGTAGAATTTGACAGCATGGAACTTGTGATGCCCTGGAAATATCCTTTCCATATTCCTGGCCATGAATTTGGCACTAGTGAAGTAGAGACATGCCCCAGAAAATCAATTGCAGGTTTTATTGGAGCCATGGTGTGTGATAAGTATCAGGGGGTAGCCATGTTAGTCTGTATCCACAAAAACAACAAGGAGTCCGGTGGCAACTTAAAGACTAACAGATTTATTTGGGCATAAGCTTTGATGGGTAAAAACTCCACTTCTTCATATGCATGGAGTGAAAATTACAGATGCAGACATAAATATACTGACACATGAACAGAAGGGAGTTACCTCAAAAGTGGAGAACCAGTGTTGACAGGGCCAATTCAATCAGGGTGGATGTAGTCCACTCCCAATAATAGATGAGGAGCTGTCAATTCCAGGAGAGGCAAAGCTGCTTTTGTAATGAGCCAGCTTCTCCCAGTCCCTATTCAAGCCCTGATTAATGGTGTTAAATTTACAAATGAATTGTAGTTCTGCTGTTTCTCTTTGAAGTCTGTTTCTGAATTTTTTTTTGTTCGAGTATAGCTACTTTCAAATCTGTTACAGAATGCCCAGGAAGATTAAAGTGTTCTCCTACTGGCTTTTGTATGTTACCATTCCTGATGTCCGATTTGCGTCCATTTATTCTTTTATGTAGGGACCGTCCGGTTTGGCCAATGTACATGGCAGAGATTGCTGGCACATGATGGCATATATCACGTTAGTAGATGTGCAGGTGAATGAGCCTCTGATGTTGTGGCTGATGTGGTTGGGTCCTCTGATGGTGTCGCTAAAGTAGATATGGGGACAGAGTAGGCAACGAGGTTTGCTACAGGGATTGGTTCCTGGGTTAGTGTTTCTGTGGTGTGGTGTGTAGTTGCTGGTGAGTATCTGCTTCAGGTTGGGGGGCTGTCTGTAAGCGAGGACTGGCCTGTCTCCCAAGGTGTGGGAGAGTGAGGGGTTATTTTATTTATTTCTTATTGTTATTGTTCTCCAGGATAGGTTGCAGATTGATGATGATGCGTGATGGAACAGAACACTGTGAGGTTGCTTAGCTCTCTGTAGATGTCTGGGAAAGCTGCTAGTTCTTCCCCTTAATTCTTCAGTGAAAAATCCTCTTCCTGAGCCTACATCTTGTATCTCATAATGGCGAGGCAAGTGGCGAGCTAAGGCTACCACTTCCTATGCAAAAGATTCTTGTTTTACTTCTCTTTTCCGGCCACACTCATCCTGTTTGGAGTCTCACCCACTTGCTCCATCTAGATTGTGAACTCTTGTGGGGCCAGGATTGGGTTCTTACTACTTGTTTTTACAGCAATTAGTCCCATGGGGCTCTGGTCTCAGTTTGGAGCCCATAGGCTTTACTACAATACAATACAATACAAACAGTCTTTCACATTCCCCTTCAGCGCCTTCATTCTGCCAGTGACACCAGTCTCCAGGCTTTTTCTCCTTCCCCCATTATTGACTTTATAACTTCTTCCATGCAACCCTGTGACCAGGGTCCTAGTGGGGAGTCAGCTCTGGTCACTCAGGGTGAACTGAAAAGAATGGGGCAGCCAAGCTCCAAAAAGCTGGTGGATATTCCTATACTTAGATTTACGAAGCCAGCATAAAGTAGCTTCTTTATTACTTCACTGGTTACTCAGAAGTCCAAACACCACAGTTCCCTTAAAGTGATCCAGCCTCAGGCCTCCATCCAGGTACCCATGTCAAATATGATGAAAATTTCTGTAAATCTTATTTCATCATATAAAAGAAAAGGTTCTACCAATCCCGAAGGATCGGACACATCACCTCCCAGGTTAATGAATGTTTCAGATCTTACCCAAAGACACACTACAGCCAATTCTTATGAACTAAACTAAAATTTATTTAAAAACAAAAGAGAGAGAGTATGGTTAAAAGATCAATATACATACAGAAATTAGTTCAATTCATTGAGCTTCAGATTCACAGCAGAGACGGTGAGCTTTGTAGTTGCAAAGAGTTCCTTTAGAATTCAGTTCATGGGTCATAGTCAAATGTCCAAATCTCATATTCAGGGCATACCAGCATAAATGGGACCTCAGTCTTATGACTCAAACTTCCCCTGATGAAGTCTAAGCAGATCTGAGATGACAGAATCAGGACCCAAGGATCTTTTATGCAATTTCATGTCTTTTGACAAGTTGGAATTCCTCAGAGAACAAAAGGTAATTAGGATGACTTTGAAAAAGGTCCATCACGGGTACTTAGCTATACGAATTAACGTAAGGCCATTTGCTTGTTCCTCCATCATTCGCAGTACATTTCAAAGAGAGATGAATACTGAGATATCCCATGTTTACAATTAATTTACATGATAGGATGTTCTTTTGACCTCTGAATGATCAGAATACAGCATAGACAGGGACTGTTGATTTTGTCAACATTTTGTCCACCCTACTCATACATATGTAAATACACAAAAACACAAACATTATCTCCCCACAGGTCTTTTAAGGGTTATTTATTTTGCAGGATGTTTAACCCTTTCTAGCCATGTGTCACAAACCACGTGTGCATGGAGCAAATTTCCTAGTGCATTAGTTCCACTTCCTCTCTTCATTCAGATACCTCCTCAAGATTCATTTTTTTCACAAGTCCAATAGGTATAGCACAGAACAGAAATCAGACAGTCCTTCAAGAGCTCCACCCTAAAACAGCTAAAGCAGAGGAATGCTGCAAACAGCTGTAGTTCATCAGCAGTGTAATTTATTTCTCCTTTGGTAATACAACATGACATTACATCAAAGCAATTCAGCTGAAAAATGCATATGATACTCTGTGTATTACTGTAAAGTACAGATTATGGACAAACAAGCTAAACAACATGATATTCAAAAGCAAAATATACAAACAACAGTATTTTTCAACCTGGGAACAAGCACTACCCTTTTGAATAACAAATTAGCAACAGAAACGAAGTGAGTTTGCCAGGCCTAACAAAAATAGGCGCTGACTCTGTGGGTGCTCTGGGGCTCAAGCACCCATGCAGCGGGGGTGTGTGTGTGTGTGTGGATGAATAGTGGGTGCTCAACACCCAGGAGCCAGAGCTTGCATGTGGAATGTGATGAGTTCTGTGCTGCTAACAACTTCTGCCCGTGGGGCAGGGAGTTTGTTTATAAACAGAGGCAGGGTGAAAAGATAACAAAAAGCTTGTCATTAAATTAAATTAAGAATCATTAGATGATCCTGAAAGCATTCCCTGGCACTCCAGTTAAAAGATAGGAATAAATGGTCCATTTTCAGAATGGAGAGAAGTAAATAGTGGTGTCCCCTGAGGGGCTTGTACTGGTCTGGGACCAGTGCTTGTTCAACATATTCATAAATGATCTGCAAAAAGGGGTGAACAGTGAGGTGGCAAAGGTTGCAGATGATACAAAATTACTCCAGATAGTTAAGTCCAAAACAGACTGCAAAGAATTACAAAGGATTTCACAAATCTGGGTGACTTGGCAACAAAATGGCAGATGAAATTCAATGTTAAATGCAAAGTAATGCACTTGGCAAAATACAATCCCAACTATACATATAAAATGATGGATTTCAGAGTAACAGCCGTGTTAGTCTGTATTCGCAAAAAGAAAAGGAGAACTTGTGGCACCTTAGAGACTAACCAATTTATTTGAGCATAAGCTTTCGTGAGCTACAGCTCACTTCTTCCGATGAAGGGAGCTGTAGCTCACGAAAGCTTATGCTCAAATAAATTGGTTAGTCTCTAAGGTGCCACAAGTTCTCCTTTTTCTTTTTATATAAAATGATGGTGTCTAAATTAGCTGTTACCCATCAAGAAAGAGATCTTGGAGTCATTTGTAGTACTCTGGAAGCACTATGTTTCCAGAGTACTGCAAATTCATAAGAATCCTTCTCACTGTGCCTGTATTATCCTGAACTCATTCTCCAGCTTCAGAAGGCTTAAAAATTACCTCCAGTCATCAATGGGACAGAAGCAACTGAATAATGAATAATGTAGCTGTTCTTAACGTGCATCAAAACAATACCAGGGAACCTAGATGTAAATAAGATTGCTGACAGTTTCATCCAGAAAGCTACAATGAAACATAATGTCTTTAAACTGGGACACTAATGAAGACAGTTCGTAGGTGATTGCAATGATTTTAATATACTGTACTTCATGATAATGTAATTATTAGGGCTGTCAAGTGATTAAAAAAATTAATTGTGATTAATCGCGTGATTTAAAAAATTAATTGTGATTAATCACACTGTTAATAATAGAATACCATTTATTTAAATATTTTGGATGTTTTCTACATTTTCAAATATATTAATTTCAATTTCAACACAGAATACAAAGTGCACTGTGCTCACTTTATATTTATTTTTGATTACAAATATTTGCAATGTAAAAAATCCCAAAGAAATAGTATTTTTCAATTCACCTAATAAAGTACTGTAATGCAATCTCTTTATCATGAAAGTTGAATTTACAAATGTAAAATTAAGTAGAAAAAAACCTGCAATCAACAATAAAATAATGCACATTATTTTGTTTTTGAGTGCGGTTATGTAACAAAAAAGAAATCTACATTTGTAAGTTGCACATTCACAACAAAGAGATTGCACTACGGTACTTGTATAGGTGAACTGCAAAATACTATTTCTTTTGTTTATCATTTTACATTGCAAATATTTGTAATAAAAAATAATATACACTTGGATTTCAATTACAACACAGAATACAATATATATGAAAATGTAGAAAAACATCCAAAACATTGAATGAGTTTCAATTGGTATTCTATTGTTTAACAGTGAGAGTAGAAGAGCAGCCCCTTAGCCTTAGAGTAGCTGTTATCAGTTAATTTACATACAGATTGTGGACACTTAAGTCATTAGGTGCTTGGAGGCCTCCACCACCTGCCCCAGGCCACAGGGCATGCCGCAGGCCCACGGCTTCAAGGCTTACGCCATGTGCCGCAAACCTATGCCAGTTAGTGTCCCCCATGACTCGTGTCTACGTTGCCTGGGGGATGGACATCAAACTGAAAGGTATAGGATTTGCAAGGCATTTAAGCCCAAGGACAAGGAAAGAAAGAGATTTTCACCTAAAGCAACAGTTGATGGAGGCTGCATTGCACCCGATTCCAGCTCAGGCTTCCTCGCTGCGTAGTGCCCTGGAGCCGTCGAGAGACCCGGCACCGGCTAAGCACCGTAAACTGTCGGCCCTGGAGCACCAGGCTAGGCCCTGGCACCAATCGTCCTCCCTGGTGCGGCCCCCGGCGCAGCCTAAAGGAAGGTGTGGTCATTCCCCCACAGGAGGCTGGCGCCTCCCAAGGCCCCGAGAGCCGACAAGAGCGGGAAGGCCGCGGTACCGGTGCTGACGCAGGCGGTCCTGGCAGCACAAGCCCCACCGAGCCCAGACCTAAGTGAGCTCAGTGTGGACGATGGGCTCGAGGGCATAACGGATCAGCCCTCCACGCCTGGCACCTTTGAGGCTGCAAAGGACCTCGTTGAGCTGTCAGTGGTGAGCCCTCTCCGGTATGGGGAGAACCCTCCAGCGCCCATGCCTCGGGTGCCGTTGAGGGGTAAGCCGGCAATGGTGTGCCGCTTGAGGACGCTGTCCCGGCAACGCTCCCGGAGTTGGTCCCGGTTGAGCTCCAACTCTGCAGACTTGCACTTGTCAGCAGCCCAGAAGGAGGTTGCGGCACCGGCAGCGGGTCGACGTGAAGAAGCGCCAGAAAGGGCACGCCGCTCTCCAGCACTGCCCAGAGACCGGCACTGGGAGGAGTCGAGACGGCCCTCACCAGCAGTCTCCTGCAGACGGTCCTGGTCCAGGGAACGCCGGCACCGGTCCCGATCCCAGTCCCGGGGATACCAGTACAGCTCCCGGTCTCGATCGGCGTTGCTGCAGTCCGGCGCCAGCTCCGGCCGCTATAGCTACCCACACTGGGGCCCAGAAAGCAGGGACCCTCAAGGGAGCTGGCAACCTCAATAGGGGCCGCCAGGCCATTGGCCCTTCTGGACCCCCGGGTCTATCAGGAGCGCCAAGGGGCTCCACCCAGGGCAAGTTACTCGGTGCAGCGGTCCCAGTCCCCGCACCGACACCAGATGGTGCCAGAGGCAACAGTATCCAGGCCTCCAGCATCCCCCCAGCATAGACCAGAGAGTCCAGCACCGAGCCCGGTGCTGTCCAATGGACCCCTGCCCCTTCCACGGGATATGGGGAGCAGGAGGAACAACCAGAGGGGGTCGAGCAGCAGCTAACCTCCTCGTATTCCCCCGATGAGGCGGAAGCCCACCAGGAACTGTTGTGCAGAGTCGCCCAAAATTTGGGGTTGCAGGCCAAGGAGACGGTTGAGCAGGAGGACCCCATGGTGGACATTTTGAGCCCCGAAGGTCCATCCAGAATAGTGCTCCCGCTCATTAAGACCATCCAGTCTAACTATAAGACTATATAGCAGACCCCGGCCTCCAGCTCTCCAACAGCTAAAGGAGTGGAGCGTAAATATTTTGCCCCATCTAAGGGCTATGAGTTCCTGTTCTGCCACACGAGTCCATACTTCCTAGTGGTGAATGAAAGAGAGCGCCATCGTCAGCAGGCTCCGGCCCCAGAGGGCAAGGAGGTAAAACGCCTGGACCTTTTTGGTAGAAAGGTGTACTCATCTGGGGGCCTTCAGCTGAGGATTGCTAACCAGCAGGCCATCCTCAACAGGCACAATTTTAGCTCCTGTGCGGCAGTGCGGAAGTTTAAGGACAACCTCCTGCAAGGTTCCCAACAGGAGTTCACGGCCCTGGTAGATGAGGGCAAGGCAGTAGCCAAGACCTCTCTCCAGGTCTCCCTGGATTCGGCAGACACGTTGGCTAGAACAATCACATCAGGGGCGGTCATGAGGTGCCTGGCGTGGCTCCAGGAGTCAGGTCTGCCCCCGGAGGTCCACAATACACTCCAGGACCTCCCCTTCGAAGAGTCCGGCTCTTCTCGGACCAGACAGACGCAAGGCTGCCTAGTCTCAAGGACTCGGGAGCTACGCTCAAGTTGCTGGGTATGCACACCCCGGCGACTCAGAGGAAGCCCTTTAAGCTGCAGCCTCCCCCTCAAGGCCAGTACCAGCCTCATCACAGGCATGAGCCTTACCATAGGCGAGGCAGGTATAACAGGCAATGGTGCGATAATAATAATACGCCGGGCCAGAACCAAGGTCAGCACAAACCCCAGCTGGGCACTAAGCCAGGCTTTTGAAGGTGTGCTTGAGGACAGCGTACTAGACCAGTCACTGAATCCATCCCTTTGTTCCTGAACCGCCTGTCCTGCTTCTCCCGTGTGTGGTCTACCATTACATCAGACCGTTGGGTCTTAAGCACGGTGCAGAACAGGTACTCACTGCAGTTCGCCTCCCTCCCCCCTTCCCACCCCCCTTTTCCGTCCCTCTTCAGGAACCCCTCTCATGAGTATCTCCTAGAGCAGGAAGTTCACTCGCTGCTAGAGGCAGGGGCGGTAGAGGCGGTGCCTTATGGCCTAAGGGGAAAGGGGTTCTATTCCCGGTACTTCCTCATCCCCAAGGCCAAAGGGGGCCTTCGCCCCATCCTAGACCTGCGCGGGCTCATCAAGTTCCTGGTCAAGGTCCGGTTCCTCATGGTCTCTCTGGGCACCATCATCCCTTCCTTGGATCCAGGGGACTGGTACACCGTCCTCGACATGAAGGACGTGTACTTTCATATCGCCATCTTCCCAGCACACAGACGGTTCCTACGCTTCACCGTGGGCCGAGAACATTATCAGTTTGTGGTTCTCCCATTTGATCTAGCCACGGCCCCAAGGGTGTTCACGAAGTGCATGGCAGTGGTGGCGGCCTTCTTACAGAGGCAGAGAATCCAGGTGTACCCGTACCTTGACGACTGGCTCCTGGTGAGCTGATCCGAGGTGGAGGTGCTGGGCCATGTGGAGGTGGCCCTGAGATTGTTCCACGAACTGGGGCTCCTGGTCAACGTCCCCAAGTCCACACTTGTACCCAAGCAGAGAGTAGAATTCATAGGGGCGGTCCTCGACTCAGTGCAAGTCAGGGCAAGCCTTCCAGTAACCTGATTCCAGGCTATCCAACAAGCAGTGGCCTCCCTGCACCAGTTTCCAATGACAATGGCCAGGTGCTGCCTGCAGGTGCTGGGCCACATGGCAGCATCCACGCTCGTGGTCAGGCATGCCTGACTAAGACTCAGGACAGTGCAGACGTGGCTCGCTCAGGTGTACCGGCCAGGCAGCGACCCCCTAGACTTGGTAGTGACAGCCCCAAGGGATGTGCCAGACTCCCTGCTGTGGTGGCAGTCCCAGCCTGTCGTTTGCCAAGGCATCTCCTTTGCCGCCCCACTTCCGGACCTGACGCTGGTAACAGATGTGTCAGACCACCGATGGTGGGCTCATTTGGGGGACCTCATGACGCAGGGGTTGTGGTCCAAGGCAGAGCGGTCGCTCCATATAAATGTGAAGGAGCTCAGGGTGGTTCATCTCACCTGCCAGACCTTTCACGCCACTCTGAGGGGTCATAGCATGACAGTTCCGACAGACAACATTACTGCCATGTTTTATATAAACAATTAGGGCGGGGTTCATTCCTTGCCAGTCTGTCGCGAGGCTCTCCTCCTCTGGGACCTTTGCATAGCCCATGTAATTCACCTCGAGGCGTCCTATCTCTCAGAGGTGCGGAACAAGCTGGCGGACTCCTTCAGCAGGTCGTATCACATGCACAAGTGGATGCTCAAAGCGGATGTCGTGCTTTCGCTATTCTGCAGGTGGGGGTTTCCCCGGGTAGACCTGTTTGCTGCCAGGGACAACGCCCAGTGCCCGCGGTTCTGCTCATTCCAGGGCCACAGCCTGGGCTCACTGGCAGATGCGTTTGCGATCCTGTGGAGAGGGGGCTTGATGTATGCCTTCTCCCCGCTCCCCTTGGTGCACAAGGTCCTGCTCAAGGTGTGCAGGGACAGGGCAGCGGTGATCCTCATCGCTCCAGCCTGGGCCCGCCAACACTGGTACACATCGCTCCTAGAGCTGTCGGTGGAGGCCCCAGTAGACCTGCCCCTACACCAGGACCTCATTACACAGGACGGCGGGCGGCTTCTACACCCCAACCTACAGTCACTGCACCTGACGGTGTGGAGGCTCTGTGGCTAAATGCCCTGGAGAGCCAGTGCTCCCTTCCTGTGCAGCAGATTCTGCTTGGCAGTAGAAAGCCCTCTACCAGGGCGGCCTATATGGCCAAGTGGAAAAGGTTCTCGTGTTGGTGTGAACCCCGACAGGTGCAGCCAGGCCAGGCCCCGGTGCAAGCCATTCTGGAGTACCTCCTGCACCTCAAGCAGCAAGGGCTAGCCCGGTCCTTGCTCAGAGTGCACCTGGCGGCCATCTCCGCCTTCCATCCGGGGTTCTTGGGGGGCTCGGTGTTTTCGCACCCAATGGTGGGACTGTTCCTTAAGGGATTGGAGAGGGTGTTCTCGTACTCCCACCCCCCGGTCCCTCCATGGAACCTTAACCTGGTCCTTTCTAAGCTCATGGGACCCCCTTTTGAGCCCCTCGCTACCTGTTCTCTCCTCCACCTTTCCTGGAAGATGGCATTTCTGGTTGCCGTTACCTCGGCCAGAAGGGTGTCAGAAGTGAGGGCCCTCACCTCTAAACTACCATACACAGTATTTCACAAGGACAAGGTGCAGCTCCGGCCATACCCCAAGTTCCTCCCTAAGGTGGTCTCCCAACTCCATCTGGGCCAGGACTTTTGTCTGCTGGTGTTCTTCCCGAAACCCCATACGGACCCGAGTCACCGCAGCTTGCACACCCTGGATGTGCGTTGAGCACTGGCGTTCTATTTGGAGCGCACCAAGCCCTTTTGCAAATCCGTGCAGCTGTTTGTGGCTGTAGCTGAGAGGATGAAAGGCCTCCCGGTGTCGGCACAGCGGATTTTGTCTTGGATTACAAGATGCATCCGGGCGTGCTATGAGCTCGCAGGTGTTCCGGTCCCAGCGGTCACGGCCCACTTGACCAGGGCGCAGGCAACTTCCCCGGCGTTCCTGTCACAGGTTCCGATCCAGGAGATCTGTAGAGCAGCCACCTGGTCCTTGGTGCACACCTTCACAACCCACTATGCGGTCAACCAGCAGGCCAGAGAGGACGCGGCAGTTGGCAGAACTGTCCTCCGAGCAGTTGTTCCTTAACTCCTACCCTCCTTCAGAGGTAAGCTTGTAATTCACCTGATGTAGAATGGACGGGAACAAGCACTCAAAGAAGAAAAAACGATTACTTACTTTCTCATAACTGTTGTTCTTCGAGATGTGTTGTTCACGTCCATTCCACCACTCACCCTCCTACCCCTCTGTCAGTGTCGCCTGCAAGAAGGTACTTGAGGGGGTCGGGCCGGCAGGGGTATATATGCACAGCACAGTGGTGCCACTCGGGGGGCCTGCCGGCCCGCCAGGAGCCACTAAGGGAAAAAGTTTCCGATGCTCGTGCACGCACACCCGATGTGGCATGGACATGAACAACACATCTCGAAGAACAACAGTTACAAGAAAGTGAGTAACTTGTTTTTTTTATGCATGCTGTTAGACAATTGTTATGATTCACCCTGTTGGTGGTTGCATCTCAATAGTGGGTGAAATGCCATTATCAGTGAAAGGGCTAAGTTCTCTCATTTACATGAATGCAAACCCACTGGTTAAATTAATGTTGCACAGGTGTAACTGGGAGAAGAATGTGGCTGCTAATTTCCAAAGAATTTTGGGATTAAATGCAGTATATACAGGTAAGATATTAAGTTAATATTATGCAATGCTGGAATGTTTAGCACAAGTTGGCATAGTTTTCCCCTGTGCTGATAACTTGAGTATCCACTAAATATATCATTGTTTTTTTCAAGTCCATGGGAATTTTGCAGGTGTGGAAGAGTTTATGTAACCTTGTGCTGTGTCATTAACTGGTTATCATTTTTTCCATCTGTACAAAGACCATTTCCATTTTTATTCCTAGTGGGTTATCATGAGACAGTGCAGATAAATAATATTAATTACTAGTTCAAACAGAGCTTCTTATCAAATGGTTCAGTATAAAAATGTATCTCATTGGGAAAGTGTTGTCACTGCATTTTAAAAAATGATTCACTATTTGATCCTTCTTAGTTGCCTGGGTAAGTTATAATTAGAGGATTTGAGCTGGGAGAGGGAGGGTGGCTGGATTTTCTGAACAACTGCTGGAGCCTTAGAGCATCTTGTTTTTTCTTCATAATTTACAACTATCCTATGAGGTTTCAGAGTAGCAGCTGTGTTAGTCTGTATCCGCAAAAAGAACAGGAGTACTTGTGACACCTTAGAAACTAACAAATTTATTTGAGCACAACCTTTCGTGAGCTACAGCTCACTTCATCGGGTGCATGTAGTGGAAAATACAGTGGGGAGATTTTATATACACAGAGAACATGAAACAATGGGTGTTACCGTACACACTGTAAGGAGAGTGATCAGGTAAGGTAAGCTATTACAAGCAGAGAGCAGGGGGGAGTAATAATCAAGGTGATAATCAAGTGATAATTTGTAGTGATAATCAAGGTGGGCCATTTCCAGCAGTTGAGAAGAACATGTGAGTAACAGTGGGGGGGATAAACATGGGGAAATAGTTTTACTTTGTGGAATGACATATCCACTCCTAGTCTTTATTCAAGCCTAAGTTAATTGTATCCAGTTTGCAAATTAATTCCAATTTAGCAGTCTCTTGTTAGAGTCTGTTTCTGAAGTTTTTTTGTTGAAGAATTGCCACTTTTAGGTCTGTAATTGAGTGACCAGAGAGATTGAAGTGTTCTCCTACTGGTTTTTGAATGTTATAATTTTTGACGTCTGATTTGTGTCCACTTATTCTTTTACATAGAGACTGTCCAGTTTGGCCAATGTACATGGCAGAGGGGCATTGCTGGCACATGATGGCATATATCACATTGGTAGATGTGCAGGTGAACGAGCCTCTGATAGTGTGGCTGATGTTATTAGGCCCTATGATGGTGTCCCCTGAATAGATATGTGGACACAGTTGGCAACGGGCTTCCTGGGATAGGTTCCTGGGTTAGTGGTTCTGTTGTGTGGTGTGTGATAGGTAGTGAGTATTTGCTTCAGGTTGGGGAGCTGTCTGTAAGCAAGGACTGGCCTGTCTCCCAAGATCTGTGAGAGTGATGGGTCGTCCTTCAGGATAGGTTGTAGATCCTTGATGGTGCGTTGGAGAGGTTTTAGTTGGGGGCTGAAGGTGATGGCTAGTGGCGTTCTGTTATTTTCTTTGTTGGGCCTGTCCCATAGTAGGTAACTTCTGGGTACTCTTCTGGCTCTGTCAATCTGTTTCTTCACTTCAGCAGGTGGGTATTCTAGTTGTAAGAATGCTTGATAGAGATCTTATAGGTGTTTGTCTCTGAGGGGTTGGCGCAAATGCGGTTGTATCATAGAGCTTGGCTGTAGACAATGGGTCATGTGGTATGGTCTGGATGAAAGCTATCAGTTTCACATTTTAACTGAGCTGGGCTAGACAAGGATCCCCTCAGAATCTGTCAGACTGGTTATCTACCAGAAAATCTGTCTTTAAGCAAAGGGAGTCTTGCATCCCAAGGGATGAGCATGTTGCTGCTGTAGCATTATGCTGTAGAGGACTGTGGGAGGGAGAGACTGGGAATTAAACCAGGTCTCTTGTACAGGATGTTTATATGATGGAATTGAATTCAAGTGGGATGTACCACATGAAGACACTTTCATTGTGTGAGAAATCTCAGTATATCTGCTCACATTTCATAACTGAAAAAGTTACCTGAGCGTCCGTCTTGCTAACGTGACTGCAATGCACAGCACAGGTTTGTAGCTGACATTAAGCCAAACTGACTGATCCTGGTTAAGGATCCATATGACGAACTGCATTCATTTCTTTACACTTAGGGGCAATTTCTGGAAGCCCTCTGAACTATGCGGTTCACAATGATATGCTAATGGAGCGAGTAATTGGAGGACAGGAGGCCGTGCGAAACAGCTGGAAGTGGCAGGTAAAATTTGTATTTGAAATCTTTTGCTTAGGAAAAAAAAAGAAAAGAAGAAGGTTTGAGAACATGACAGCAAAGCAGAAATATGAGATATCAGATATGGATGAATTTTCTCTAGTGGTAGACAAAGCAAACAAACATACAACTTTATTTAAATCTGTCAGTCCAGCACATTAATAAAGAACACAAGCTGTTGTCCACAAACTATCCTTTGACTACACCATCAGGGAGCTTCTTTGCTTGAGGTAGTTTGGTACCAAGAATTTAGAAAAACCGTATCTCCAAGATCCCATAATATAAAACTAAAATAATGGAGCTTTCCTTTGACTACGGTGCATTTTCCTAGGAGGGGATATTTTCTTCTTGTTCTTTTTAAAAAATATATGATTCTCATTAGAAGAGCGAGTAAATTAAAAATGGCATCTCCCTACTGACATGTCTGCATCTTGTATATCTCCAAAATAATTTCTGCTTGCTTCATTGTCAAAAATACTTTTTTGCTAAAAAAACATTGATTCTAGTTAGCACCAGAGAATTAATAAAGATATGAAAGAGTTAGCTGGATTCTATTCTGGATTTATGTGCCATCATAATTGTTAGCTACGTTCCAATATCTTTTATTACTCGTAGGCTTTGTCTCCACTAGGGAAAAGATGTATTTTTAACTCATGTTAATAAACACGTTAAAATCCAAGAATAGCCTAAACCCTAGGCTCCACTAATTTACCTCAACACATATTAAACTATTACTGTCTTGTCTATACTAGGGTTCTAACACATGTTAAAAGGCACCTTCTTTTCCCAGTGTGGACATGGCTGCAATTCAAGAAAGATATTGGTACATTTGGAGAGGGTTCAGAGAGGAGCCGCAAGAATGATTACAGGATTAGAAAACATGTTTTCCTGTGATAGACTCAAAGAGTGCTATATATTTATCTTAACAAAGAGAAGGTTAAGGGGTAACTCGATTACATTCTATAAGTATCCCCTCCAGGTGGGGAGAGGAAGGGGTGGGGCCAGAGCAGGAAGGGAAGGGGCAGGGCCAGAGCCTCTTCCAGCCATGCTGCCTGGGACACTGTCCAGTGCAGTGCAGCGGCTGACTGGGAGAGCGCCTGGCTGCAGCAGCAGCAGGCTGCCCCCCCCATCCCGGCTCAGCTTCTGGGGACAGTGGCCGAGCGAGCTGGAGTGCCCCCACCCTCCCCCATGCCCCTCCAGCATGCTCACAGTCAGTTCTGGTCCCCAGAAGTTGAGCCTGGTAACGTGAGGTGGGGAGGGGACAGGGAGAATGAGGGTTGGGCGGGGCGGTGCGGGGAGGAGTCACGTGGGGAGGTCATATGGGGAGGCACCAGTATTCGGGGGCACCAGTCATCTGCTGAAGCTGGACAAATTCAGAGTGGAAATAAGGTGTAAATTTTTGACAAGGAGGGTAATTAACCATTGGAACAATTCACAAGGGTTGTGGTGGAGTCTCCATCACTGACCATTTTTAAATCAAGATTGGATGTTTTCCTAAAAGGTCTGCTCAAGGGACTGTTTTTGGGAAGTTCTCGGGCCTGTATTACACAGGAGGTCAGACTAGATAATCTGAATGATCCCTTCTGGCCTTGGAATCTATTAATCAATGAAAACCAGCGTGACTTTAAGATCCCACTTGAATTCACAGGTCCAGCATTTACAAGAAAATCTTGTTCTTTGTCAACTAAGTTATTTAATATGAAAACCACCGAGAGACAATAAGCCTGGAATCTTTTGATGCCATTTTTACAGTCACCTTTTCAGAATATAGCCTCATTTTAACAAACTTAATTTCTCTTTAACAAACATTTGTGTTCAGTAGAAGGCTGCGACTCCCAACCTTTGTCTACATGCATAAACTGCACTACTACAATGTGTTTTTAAATCAATATAGTTAAACTACTACAAACCCCTGTGTGGACATACTGAAATCTATTTAAAACTACCTTATGTCTATTATCTTAATCCAGTAACTAACATAACTAGCCATTTTAGAACATCATCACAGAAATACAGATGAAATAGAACTTCTGGTATTGTGAGGCTGTAGCACTGTATATTCACACGAAAGATAATAGGCATTGTGTACAAATGTGTCTAGTATTTGAAGTGATTAGGTTGCTACCACTGATATCTCATACCCAGGTGTCACTGACAATATTTAGTCCTAAGATAAAACCAGAATGGGAAATATGTAATGCACTGTAGAAGCCAAAAATCCCCATTTTATTATAGAATCATAGAATAACAGAGTTGGAAGGGACCTCTGGAGGCCATCTAGACCAACCCCCTGCCCAGAGCAGGACCAATCCCAACTAAATCATCCCAGCCAGGGCTTTATCAAGCCTGACCTTAAAAACTTCTAAGGAAGGGGATTCCACCACCTCCCTAGGTAACGCATTCCAGTGTTTCACCACCCTCCTAGTGAAAATGTTTTTTCTAATATCCAACCTAAACCTCCCCCACTGCAACTTGAGACCATTACTCCTTGTTCTGTCATCTGCTATCACTGAGAATAGACTAGATCCATCCTCTTTGGATCCACCTTTCAGGTAGTTAAAAGCAGCTATCAAATCCCCCCTCACTCTTCTCTTCCATAGACTAAACAAGTCCAGTTCCCTCAGCCTCTCCTCATAAATCATGTGTTCCAGTCCCCTAATCATTTTTGTTGCCCTCCGCTGGACTCTTTCCAATTTCTCCACCTCCTTCTTGTAGTGTGGGGCCCAAAACTGGACACTGTACTCCAGATGAGGCCTCACCAATGTCGAATAGAGGGGGACGATCACGTCCCTCGATCTGCTGGCAATGCCCCTTCTTATACACCCCAAAATGCCATTGGCCTTCTTGGCAACAAGGGCACACTGTTGACTCATATTCAGCTTCTTGTCCACTGTCACCCCTAGGTCCTTCTCTGCAGAACTGCTGCCTAGCCATTCGGTCCCTAGTCTGTAGCGGTGCATTGGATTCTTCCGTCCTAAGTGCAGGACTCTGTACTTGTCCTTGTTGAACCTCATCAGATTTCTTTTGGCCCAATCCTCCAATTTGTCTAGGTCCCTCTGTATCCTATCCCTACCCTCCAGCTTATCTACCACTCTTCCCAGTTTAGTGTCATCTGCAAACTTGCTGAGGGTGCAATCCACGCTATCCTCCAGATCATTAATGAAGATATTGAACAAAACCGGCCCCAGGACTGACCCCTGGGGCACTCCACTTGACACCGGCTGCCAACTAGACATGGAGCCATTGATCACTACCCGTTGAGCCCGACAATCTAGCCAGCTTTCTACCCACCTTGTAGTGCATCCATCCAGCCCATATTTCTTTAACTTGCTGACAAGAATGCTGTGGGAGACAGCGTCAAAAGCTTTGCTAAAGTCGAGGAATAACACGTCCACTGCTTTCCCTTCATCCACAGAACCAGTTCTCATCATAGAAGGCAATTAGATTAGTCAGGCATGACTTGCCCTTGGTGAATCCATGCTGACTGTTCCTGATCACTTTCCTCTCCTCTAAGTGCTTCAGAATTGATTCCTTGAGGATCTGCTCCATGATTTTTCTGGGGACTGAGGTGAGGCTGACCGGCCTGTAGTTCCCAGGATCATCCTTCTTCCCTTTTTTAAAGATGGGCATTACGTTAGCCTTTTTCCAATCTTCCGGGACTTCCCCTGATCGCCATGAGTTTTCAAAGATAATGGCCAATGGCTCTGCAATCACATCCGCCAATCCCTTTAGCACTCTCGGATGCAACTCATCCGGCCCCATGGACTTGTGCACATCCAGTTTTTCTAAATAGTCCCGAACCACTTCTACCTTCACAGAGGGCTGGCCACCTCCTCCCCATGCTGTGCTGCCCAGTGCAGTAGTCTGGGAGCTGACCTTGTTCGTGAAGACAGAGGCAAAAAAAGCATTGAGTACATTAGCTTTTTCCACATCCTCTGTCACTAGGTTGCCTTCCTCATTCAGTAAGGGGCCCACACTTTCCTTGGCTTTCTTCTTACTGCCAACATACCTGAAGAAACGTTTCTTGTTACTTTTAACATCCCTCGCTAGCTGCAACTCCAGGTGTGATTTAGCCTTCCTGATTCCATTCCTACATGCCCGAGCAATATTTATATACTCATCCCTGGTCATTTGTCCAATCTTCCACTTCTTGTAAGCCTCTTTTTTGTGTTTAAGATCAGCAAGGATTTCACTGTTAAGCCAAGCTGGTCGCCTGCCATATTTACTATTCTTTCTACACATCGGGATGGTTTGTCCCTGTAACCTCAATAAGGATTCTTTAAAATACAGCCAGCTCTCCTGGACTCCTTTCCCCCTCATGTTATTCTCCCAGGGGATCTTGCCCATCAGTTCCCTGTGGGAGTCAAAGTCTGCTTTTCTGAAGTCCAGGGTCCGTATTCTGCTGCTTTCCTTTCTTCCTTGTGTCAGGATCCTGAACTCGACCATCTCATGGTCACTGCCTCCCAGGTTCCCATCCACTTTTGCTTCCCCTACTAGTTCTTCCTGGTTTGTGAGCAGCAGGTCAAGAAGAGCTCCACCCCTAGTTGGTTCCTCCAGCACTTGCACCAGGAAATTGTCCCTTACAGTTTCCAACAACTTCCTGGATTGTCTGTCTGTGCACCGCTGTATTGCTCTCCCAGCAGATATCAGGATGATTGAAGTCGCCCATGAGAACCAGGGCATGCGATCTAGTAGCTTCTGCGACTTGCCGGAAGAAAGTCTCGTCCACCTCATCCCCCTGGTCTGGTGGTCTATAGCAGACTCCCACCACGACATCACCCTTGTTGCTCAGGCTTCTAAACTTAATCTAGAGACTCTCAGGTTTTTCTGCAGTTTTATACTTGAGCTCTGAGCAGTCATACTGCTCCTTTACATACAGTGCAACTGCCCCACCTTTTCTGGCCTCCCTGAACAGTTTATACCCATCCATGACAGTACTCCAGTCATGCGAGTTATCCCACCAAGTCTCCGTTATTCCAATCACATCATAATTCCCTGACTTTGCCAGGACCTCCAGTTCTCCCTGCTTGTTTCCCAGGCTTTGTGCATTTGTATATAGGCACTTCAGATAACCCGCTGATCGCCCCTTGTTCTCAGTATGAGGCAGGAGCCCTCCCCTCTCACACGCTCCTGCTCGTGCTTCCTCCCGGTATCCCACTTCCCCACTTACCTCAGGGCTTTGGTCTCCTTCTCCTGGTGAACCTAGTTTAAAGCCCTCCTCACTAGGTTAGCCAGCCTGCTCGCGAAGATGCTCTTCCCTCTCTTTGTTAAGTGGAGCCCGTCTCTGCCTAGCACTCCTTCTTGGAACACCATCCCACACTTCCACAGTAAAAATAACACAATTAGGAACAAAAAGTGTCAGCAAGCAGTAATTTTCAGTCTCATTTTAAAATAAAAATACAATCTGTGAATGTTAAATGGTTAAAGTGTGTTCTGACTTAGGCATTGATACAGCATGGATTATTCTACATTTGAGAAATATAGTTACAGAAAAATTATCCCCATCATTAGAGTAAATTCAGGCAAATAGCTTCCCTTAAAAATACAAGGAAAATATGAAGCAAGATATAAGCACTTACTAAATGATGTTACGGCTTATGATTTCACTCAAGATACTATTCTAACATAAATATTAAATAAACGGATGAATTTTAAATGGAAACTGCACTCTGAAGTTATTGATGATTCACTTTATTGGGCTATTTTGTACATGTTCTACATAATATCTTTTGATATTTTTGTACTCTGGAGCTTAGTTATTTGTCCTGTAGTACAACAAAAACAGTTTGCAAGTTTGATATGAGTTAATATAAAGCCTAATCCTACTGAAATTATTTAAAGGGGTACTGTTGAAATTACAGTATTTTAAACCTGCCCTGGAAAACCACAGTTGTTGGTAATCCATCATTGTGAATGACTAACCCATTTGACCATCTCTGGTTTAAAGGTTATTGTGATGGGGTGTGCAGGCCTTCTGTAGTGACTCTGAAAACTCTACCCTGTCCAGTGGAATCCCCTGTAGGAGACCCGGCTGAGCTAGCCAACAATCTGGGGTTTCATGGGTTAATTTGCAGCCAGGTTTCAGAGCGAGCTCAGGGAGACACTGCTACCTAGGAGCTAATTAAGTACAGCTAAGCCTATTTAGACACATCTTTCGATTAAGGGTGTCTACATCTAGGTGATATCCTTATTTTATTGCTGGACAAAATGAGACACAAAGAGGTTAAAGTCATGGATGGTTCTCTGCAGACCCATGTGAGGGATTCCCATTACAATCCTCACATGGAAACTGTTGTCCTCCCATGTGTAATTTTTCTTTGAACTTTCATGCCAAATAATGTTTTTCCAACCCCATAAAGTTTATTCACCCCTATTAATTATACACAAGCATATAGATCCTGCATATATTAATGATAAAGATGTTCCACATCCCAACATTTCACCTGCACACTAATCCTGAAGGAGTGGCTTTCTGTAGCATACTACTGTCAAGTGTTCAGATGCTAAAGAGTTAATGGTGGTGTTGTATTGCTCTGGTAATCTGAACCCTCAATCAGGCCTTGCTTCCACAAGGTAAAGTGTTTCTTTCAATCAAGTTAGCTCCTAAAGGTGTTAAACTTGGTCTACATTGGTGGTAAGTAAACAATTGAGTTAAGCCATCCTGATTGATCTGACTCAATTCAAAGAAGTACCTATTCTTCCTAGTTTAGACAAGGCCTTGGAGAAGACTTACTTTCTACCACTGGACTAAGGGCAGCAGACAATTAAGCAGACACAGAAAGCAAGCTCCAGTGAGGGGTTGGGTGGGTTGCGGGGTATGTAACTTATCGAAATAGCACTTGTAAACTGCTGCAGAGTCTGGAATGGAACACTGAGGTTAAATATTTTGCCATTTGATACAGGTGTCCCTCCAAATATCTGATGCAAATTATCCTGAATATTTTTCTCATATCTGTGGTGGCACCCTTATTCATCCCAGCTGGGTCATGACTGCTGCCCACTGCATTCAAATGTAAGTAAAAATAATATGAGACTTCTAACTCTTGCTACAAATCCCAATCTGCTTCTCACTTTGGACTGCTACCGGGCCTTTCAAACACTCACAGCCCTCAACACATTCATTCTCTGTGAGACAAGCAAGTGTGACTAACCCACAGTTAGTTTGTGACCTATGGTAAATATTATAAGACTGATCCATATTTACCCATTTCTGCCAACTTCCTGGAAGCAAAAAACAGCGGATTGCAGATTTACATAAATGCATATAAATGTGCATACATGTAACTATTTAAAATAAATTTAAATATGCATAAACCTGCACAAAGACAGAGTGAGGAAGGAAACCCTGCCTACCCCCTCTGCATGCCATATCTGCTTATATGATCCACAAAGCTCCTCGCACATTTTTGACATGCATCTGGAGAAGTGGGTATTCACCCACGAAAGCTTATGCTCCAATACGTCTGTTAGTCTATAAGGTGCCACAGGACTTTTTGCCGCTTTTACAGATCCAGACTAACATGGCTACCCCTCTGATACTCACACATTTTTGACACCATATAAACAATACATTATAATATTAAGAAGAAACATATCTTTAGCTACAGATGCCCTTAGCAAACATATCCTTAAATAAAGTATCCACAATAAACACATCCTTAACATTCCACATATATATTCCATAATTTTATATATTAAACTTTAAGTATAGATGGAACATGAACAATTCCAGATTCTGGTTTGAAAAGGTTATGAGCAGCTGAACAAGGAGGTCAGATACAACAGGTGCAGTTTCCCACATCGTAAAATGCGGATAATACTTCCCGAGCTCACAGGTATGTCTTTTAAAGCACTTTGAAGGTCCTCAGATGAAAGGCGCTGTAGAAATGACTATAACAAGAGAAAGATCCTACTGCTGCAGAAGCTATCATACAAAGGCACCAATGTGGAGCAAAGGGGGTGCTTTATGGTAATTATTTTTCAATTCATTTTCAGGCCAATAGGAGCAACTTACCGAGTGGCTCTGGGCGAGCACAATCTCTTTGAGTTGGATGGCACTGAATATTTTATTGGTGTGAACAAAATATTTATTCATGAAGACTGGAACCCCTATGATATTGCAAATGGGTAATTTGTTTTTGAACACGACGTTGGCATGGGAATGAATACTGATGTCCTTACTTAGGGGCCAGTCCTGCAGATGTTTATGTACATATTCTATCCATCACCCACTGAGGTTAAGGATGGCCTTGTAGAAAATACTGGACTGGGACTCAGGACATCTGGGTTCAGTTTCTAGTCTGTAGACTTTCCGTATGACTAGAGCAAATCACTTAATCCCTCTGCACCTTCAGTTCCCCATCTGTAAAATGGGGTTAACAACACTTCCCTACCTCACAGGGGCATTTTAAGGGTACATTATTAATCTTTGTGAGGTGTCAGATACTATGGCAGTGGAGGCTATATAAGTGCCTAGATAGGTAAGTAAAAAGTGAGCAAGGGTGTTCGGGATTTGGTCATGACTAACTCAAGAATTTTGCCTTGTGGCATCTGAAGGGCTAATCTTTGTGTCCTATTTCAGAAATGACATTGCCCTGCTGTATCTCTCTACACCTGCCTATGCTAATGGCTTTGTTGAGGTAGCCATGCTTCCGTCTGAAGGAGACATTTTGCCTAATGATTATCCATGTTATATTACTGGATGGGGACTGGCTAGTGGTAAGTGGGAAAAAGTTGCTCCTCATTCCAGAAAGACTGACCCAGATCAGAGACCCAGCACAACTCTTTTTGTAAATAAAACCTGTGGCTATGCAACATCTTTGACAGCTCACGCAGGATGTAAGTGGTGCCGGGTCTTCTAATGGCTCTCTGCAGGGGGGTGAATGCCGGGATAAGCTCTTGTAATCACAAGATGCATTTTCCCAGAGTAAACATTTCTTAAATAGCATGATGTTTGGCACCATTTAGCACTCAGTGTGGACAAGCACTGTCGTGTTTAACATGTCAGTGATAGTGGTTCATCCTGGGATCCACCCGAGGGTTGACCATGACCAGCTATCATGATTTAAGTGGTAAACACTTATTTTAATCACTAAACTCAGCAGATACGACTGACTAGACATGGAGGAGATCCCACGAGTGAGCAGGGGACATATTACCCTCATCCTGGGCCCAATCGCACTACGGTTCCGTTGGGCTGTACTTTGCTCAGTGAATAGTACTGCTGATCCCGATGGAACTAGTCATGCATAGTTCAGTACTATTCAACGTGAATAAGGGTGGCAGAGGTGGGCCTTTATTTTTAATTCTAGTGTCTCTTTGAGCAGAATATTGCCCTTTCTCCTTTAGCTGGTGGCAGCATTCCCGCTAGACTTCAAGAAGCGATACTCCCAGTGGTTGACCATGCCATCTGCTCTCAGAATCACTGGTGGGGCTCTCAAGCAAAGGAGAACATGGTGTGTGCTGGTGGAGATGGCGTGAGGGCCGGGTGCAGTGTAAGTGCCATATTTTCTCTTTTCCCCCTTAACTCTTTCTTTCTTATACAACCCTGTTCCTACAGGAATTGTGAATTACTTACAACACACTCCCCCAGTGCTTGCAACATCTCAGGAGTTCAGGCCTTCCTGACAAGTCAACCACTTCTTCTTGAGTACCATCCTCTTAATTATTATTGTTCCTGCTTGCCCCCTCCCACAAGAGAACCCATGGGAAGGGGATAAAGGAGAGGAAAGCTTCAAAGTTCTTCTTCAAGTGCTGTCCCTTTGGGTGTTCCACTTCAGGTGTTAGTGCGTCCTTGTGCCATTGATCAAAGATTTTCAGTAGCAGTGTCCATCAGGGATGTGTGTGCGCAGTAGTTGTCTCACAGCACTGGTGGCGCCTTGACTACTGCGTGCACGACCTGAACCCCTCAATTCTTCTTTGAGTGCTGTCCCTGTGGGTTCTCCACTTTAGGTATCGATGCGCCCCTGCGCTCGTAGCCGGAGATTTATGGTATCAGTGCCCGGTTGGGTCTCTCATGTGTGGTCCCCATCTCGTGCTGTTTCAGGTGTTTAACTGGTGCTGGGCAACCAACCCCCCCTCAGTTCCTTCTCTACCACTGTTGGCTCAAGTTGGAGCACTCAGCAGTGCCTCGCAGCTTAGGAATACCCTTTCTTCAATTAGTCTTAGGTTATAGATTTTAGTGAGAACAGATTCAAATACATAACCTTCCTACTTATCCCTATCCCTTTAAAAAAAATTTTAATTCTCCTCCTAGGACTGTAAGTTTCCATTCTGTTCTATCGCAGCAGCATGATATCCGTACCTCTCTCCATCTTACAGAGAGCGTATGCTCCCTAAGGGGCATGCCTGGCTCCCCAGGGTTCAAACGCTGCACAATCTTCAAGCTGTCAATACCCCTTTCAGATGGGCATTCTCAGTGCGTCTTCTGTCTTGCTGAGGCACATATACCTGAGAAGTGCTCGCACTGTCACAACTTGAAAGCCCGCACCAGAAAGGCAAGAGATCTCCAACTAAAACTTTTCCTCATGGAGAAATCTCTTTGCCAGGCATCTGACCCTGAGGTACGCACCCCTCTTGCCAGTAATCGCCGACTGCAGCCTTGGACAAGGGCCTCTCTTCTATGGAAAGGGCTCCTGACCAACCTGCCAAGAAGGCAGCAAAAAAAATGGGGTACCATGTTCCTGACTCCAGAGTCAACCAAGAAAAGGTGCTCTGATACTGGTCAAACTCTTCCGGTATCAACCACTCTGGCCATGTCAATGGTTGACAAAATGGGTCCCCCTGGCACCATTGGTACCAAGAAACTGAGAGCTTCTAAGCAACCAAGCTCCACCACAGACACCAAGGGGAAAGTGAAACCCCATGCTGCAGTACCATCAACTGTGATCAAGCAATCGGTACCAGGTATACCGGTACTTCCGCCACGAATGCTGCCACCTAGTGCTGGTGTTATGCACTCCAGCCAAAAAATGTCACCAGTGAGCACTCTCCAGCACATGGTACTGTTTCCTATCACCCCAATGGTACCGATCCTGGGCACTTCACAACAATTCCTTTCTCACAAAGATCTATCTGTTTCATCGGTACTGGAGTCTCCTCTCCTCGGCACCAATTGTACCTTGGAACCTGTGGTAATCAGCCAGCCCAGCTCCCCACATCTCTCAGCGCCACAATTCTCTAGCGAAGAGGAATATAGAGAAGAGAATGTTGGACACTCTTCACAACATTCCTCTCCTGTGGCTACTCCCACCGCACATGCCCTTCCAGGCACTGGCTTCCCTGCAAACCTTCCGAACCAGCCCTGGTATGGGCAACCTTGGATGCCCACAGTGCCCTTCCAACCAAAATGGCCATTCTGGCATCCATGGACTACATACCACAACAGCAGCAACAGGGTGCACCTACTGGTCTGCCCATAACTCGCACACACCAACCACCTATATTAAAATCATAGGCACCGTCTGGCACCTCTGAACATGGGGCTCAAGAACAGGAGGACCCAGAGGATCCAACTGATTTTCATTTCTCATCATCCTCACTGGTTGACAGTTATACCCCCACCTCCCAACACAGCTGATGATTTAAAACGATTTCAAGATCTCTACAAGAGAGAAGCCACTTCACTAGACATCTCTCTGGAAGAGGTCCAGGAATCTCGACACAAATTAGTGGACAAATTGCACACATCCACTTCTTCCAAAATCACCCTTCCAGTGAATGATGTGATCATGGACCCTGTGAAGTTGCTCTGGCAAACCCCAGCAATGATTCCACCTACCTGTAAGAGGTCTGATGAGAAATATTATGTGCCAGCAAAGGGCACTGAATTCCTCTTCTTGCCTCCAACACTGAATTTACTAGTTATTGATGCAGTCAGCGAACGGGGTAGACAACAATACTACAGGAACACCCCATATGACAAGGACCGGAAATGGCTCGACCTGTTAGGCCAAAAAGCATATTCAGCAGTGACCTTACAATTAAGAATTGCCAACTATGCTGCCCTATTGGCAAAGTATGATCACAATAATTACGCAAGTCTCTCTGAATTTATTAACTTTATTTCAGAAGACAAAAAAGAGCAGTCCAAAGCACTCATCACAGAGGTCCACCTCATCAGCAGAACAGTGCTACAAGCTGCCCTTGAGTCCGCTGATTCCTCAGCAAGATACATAGCAACAGTGGTTGTTATGAGGAGAGCCTCCTGGCTTCACCTATATGGTTTTCCAAAGCCACTACAGTCCACTGTAGAGGACTTACCGTTCGAAGGCTCCAAACTCTTCGCGGACAAAACAGATGAGTCACTGCACACTCTAAAAGACTCGAGGGCCACGTTGCAATCGCTGGGCATCCACACACCTAAGAACAAGAGATGGCAGAGCAATTGTCAAACTCCTCAAAGATTCTGACCCCCTCCGTACACACAACACAATAGATACTACGATTAACGGGGCGGAAACAGAAAACTTCAAGGAGACGACAATCTGCTCCTTCGCCTACTACCTCTCAGCCATCAACCTCTAGACAACAGATTTGAAACCTTGGTCAAGGGCTTGAGAATCCCATGTCTCTCAGTGTTGGCACCATCTACAACTGGCAAGAATTCTGGAGATTGCCTACTTCCATTCTACCCAATGTGGCAGTCCATTACCACGGGCAGATGGGCATTAGAAATCATCAAAATTGGTTACTCTATCCCCCTTACCTCCAAACCCCCTACCCACCCCACTTCCCTGCCCCTCTTCTGGGACCCCTCTGACGAGCATCTGCTGTGAGAATAGGCAAACCATTTCATATCTCTGGGAGCAACCAACCAAGTACAGAGGGAAGGGGTTCTATTCCCACTACTTTCTCACACAGAAAAAAACAGGATGTTGGAGACCTATTCTCAATCTCCAGCAATTCAACAAGTTTGTGAAAACACAACTATTCAAAATGGTCACACTAAGCACCATAATCCCAGCATTAGAGATAGGGGACTGATTGTCAGTCCTCGACCTCCAGGACACACATTTTCATATATCTATCCATCCCTCACACTGGAAATTCCTATGGTTTACAATAGCACAGGACCATTTCCATACAAAGTTCTGCCCTTCAGCCTTTCCACTGTGCTTCAGGTATTTTCAAAAGGTACTAGCTGTAGTAGCTGCCTACCTACGCAGAGAGAGAATCATGATATTCCCCTACTTAGACAACTGTCTGCTGAAAGCACCAACACTACAGACAGCCATAGACTCCACCCAATGTACAATAAATCTGTTCACCAGCTTAGGACTTCAAAGAAACATACAAAAGTCTACTCTAAAACCTGTCTAATGCCTGGAATTCATTGGAGTGGACCTCAACTCCCTTGAAGCAACTGCCTTCCTACCAACAAAATTCTTTCTGACTCAAACCACCTTGATCTCAACAGTGCGGAACAGCCTGCAGGTGTCCGCCAGAACTTGCCTACAAACTTCTAAAGAAAAGGAGTACTTGTGGCACCTTAGAGACTAACCTATTTATTTGAGCATAAGCTTTTGTGAGCTACAGCTCACTTCATCGGATGCATACTGTGGAAAGTGTAGAAGATCTTTGTATATACACACAAAGCATGAAAAAATACCTCCTCTCACCCCACTCTCCTGCTGCTAATAGCTTATCTAAAGTGATCACTCTCCTTACAATGTGTATGATAATCAAGGTGGGCCATTTCCAGCACAAATCCAGGGTTTAACAAGAATGTTGGGGGGGTGGGGGTAGGAAAAAACAAGGGGAAATAGGTTACCTTGCATAATGACTTAGCCACTCCCAGTCTCTATTCAAGCCTAAGTTACTTGTATCAAATTTGCAAATGAATTCCAAATCAACAGTTTCTCGCTGGAGTCTGGATTTGAAGTTTTTTTTGTTGTAAAATAGCGACTTTCATGTCTGTAATCGCGTGACCAGAGAGATTGAAGTGCTCTCCGACTGGTTTATGAATGTTGTAATTCTTGACATCTGATTTGTGTCCACTTAGTCTTTTACGGAGAGACTGTCCAGTTTGACCAATGTACATGGCAGAGGGGCATTGATGGCACATGATGGCATGTATCACATTGGTGGATGTGCAGCTGAAAGAGCCTCTGATAGTGTGGCTGATGTTATTAGGCCCTGTGATGGTGTCCCCTGAATAGATGTGGGCACAGTTGGCAACGGGCTTTGTTGCAAGGATAGGTTCCTGGGTTAGTGGTTCTGTTGTGTGGTATGTGGTTGCTGGTGAGTATTTGCTTCAGGTTGGGGGGCTGTCTGTAGGCAAGGACTGGCCTGTCTCCCAAGGTTTGTGAGAGTGTTGGGTCATCCTTCAGGATAGGCTGTAGATCCTTAATAATGCGTTGGAGGGGTTTTAGTTGGGGGCTGAAGGTGACGGCTAGTGGCGTCCTATTATTTTCTTTGTTAGGCCTGTCCTGTAGTAGGAGACTTCTGGGAACTCTTCTGGCTCTATCAATCTGTTTCTTCACTTCCGCAGGTAGGTATTGTAGTTGTAAGAATGCTTGATAGAGCTCTTGTAGGTGTTTGTCTCTGTCTGAGGGGTTGGAGCAAATGCAGTTGTATCACAGAGCTTGGCTGTAGACGATGGATCGTGTGGTGTGGTCAGGGTGAAAGCTGGAGGCATGCAGGTAGGAATAGCAGTCAGTAGGTTTCCAGTATAGGGTGGTGTTTATGTGACCATCGTTTATTAGCACTGTAGTGTCCAGGAAGTGGATCTCTTGTGTGGACTGGACCAGGCTGAGGTTGATGGTGGGATGGAAGTTGTTGAAATCATGGTGGAATTCCTCAAGGGCTTCTTTTCCATGGGTCCAGATGATGAAGATGTCATCAATATAGCGCAAGTAGAGTAGGGGCGTTAGGGGATGAGAGCTGAGGAAGCGTTGTTCTAAGTCAGCCATAAAAATGTTGGCATACTGTGGGGCCATGCGGGTAACCATAGCAGTGCCGCTGATCTGAAGGTATACATTGTCCCCAAATGTAAAATAGTTATGGGTAAGGACAAAGTCAAAGTTCAGCCACCAGGTTAGCCGTGACATTATCGGGGATAATGTTCTTGACAGCTTGTAGTCCATCTTTGTGTGGAATGTTGCTGTAGAGGGCTTCTACATCCATAGTGGCCAGGATGGTGTTATCAGGAGGATCACCGATGGATTGTAGTTTCCTCAGGAAGTCAGTGGTGTCTTGAAGGTAGCTGGGAGTGCTGGTAGCGTAGGGCCTGAGGAGGGAGTCTACATAGCCAGACAATCCTGCTGTCAGGGTGCCAATGCCTGAGATGATGGGGCACCCAGGATTTCCAGGTTTATGGATCTTGGGTAGTAGATAGAATATCCCAGGTCGGGGTTCCAGGGGTGTGTCTGTGCAGATTTGATCTTGTGCTTTTTCAGGGAGTTTCTTGAGCAAATGCTTCTAAAGATCTTCCACATATCTTCTAGGTGCAAGATAGCACTGCCAATTAATAATACAATAATGTAGCTGGCAGAAATAGTATTGCAAACACCAGCCACTGTTCCTCCGGGATGTAAAAGAGCTGATAGAAAATATTATGTTCCTACTAAAGGAATGGACTTCCTCTTTTCACTCCCTCCACCTAACTCAATAGTGGTAGATGCAGTCAATCACACAGGAAAACAACACCAGTACAGGTCCACCCCACAAGACAAAGACTGGTAGAGGCTAGACTTATTCATCCGCAGAGTATATTCGTCCACAACTCTACAGTTCCGCAGAGCTAATTATGCCGTGGTCCACCAAAACATGACTACGACAATTACTTGAAACTCAATGAGTTCCTTACTGACATCCCCAAAGAGAAGAAGGAACAATTTAAGGCAATCCTTAACAAGGGACGGCTTGTGGCAAGAATAGCACTATAGGCATCCTTCAACGTGGCAGACATGGCCACATGAACGACAGCCATAGTGATAGTCATGCGCAGAGCATCATGGCTACATTCATCCAGAATCCTGAAGGACTTACAAACAAAGGTTGAAGATCTTCCCTTTGACAGAGACAAGCTGTTCTTGGTCAAAAAGGATGAGGTCCTTCACTCCATGAAGGACTCCCAGGCAACTCTCCATACCTTAGGCATATACACACCTTCAAATAGGTGGAGAAGACAAAGACAATGACCTTACGACTCCCAGAGGCCGAGACAATGCCCACAGAGATGCTGAACCCCACAGTCTCAGCCTACAGTGTCACAGACATCATTGCACAAGACACAATTTTGAAACATTGGCTGAGGGTTTGAACGACCTCCCCTGACAACCAGTGCCATCTGCACATACCCAGGTCTTTGGCCACTGACTGTGTCCATTCTATCACACTTGGGCATCCATCTCCATGGATCAATGAGTCTTGGAAATAATACGATTGGGTTATGCCATCCCCTTTACCTCTAACTCACCCACCCAACCGCCCGCCCAGTACCTCTTCAGGGACCCTCCTCATAAGCACCTTCCACAGCAAGAAGTGAACTATCTTCTACAATTAGGTGCCATGAAGCAAATCGACAGGTAGGAGCCTGTTCTCATTCCCTATGCACAGAGGCTATAAAATTATGGAACTGGTGCATAATTCATGACAGCATCATCACTGCTTCATACCTCCCAGGCTGCCAGAACATGACAGCGGACACATTAAGCAGACACTTTTCCCAAGACCATGAATGGGAACTGAAGAATAGTATCGCACAACGCATCAACCTATTTGTGACAGCACGAAACAATAAATCTCCACAATTCTGTTCACAAACAGGACTGGGAACACGATCCCTTGGAGGCGCCTTTCTCATCAGATGGGACGCTCCTTTCCTGTACGCATTCCCACCGATACCACTAATCTCAGAGTAGTACACAATATATGGACCGACAAAGCCAACATCATACTTATAGTTCTGACATGGCCCAGGCAGACCTGGTACCCATACCTGAGGTGCATGGTGATTTGTGCACCACACAATCTCCCTCTGCGATGGGGATCTCCTCGCACAAGATGGAGGTCAAGTCCTCCACCCAAACCTGGAAAAACTTCATGTGATGGGGCATGACTCACCACTGCAGCACCTCTTGCAGGCTGTGCAGGGAATTAGCACTGCTCCCTCTTCTGGTGGTGTCTCGTCTGCTGTCACCTCTGTTCCTGGTCCCACGTCACTCCCAGGACCACAGCATCCTCTTCAGTGACACTGTCCTCCGGCTGTGCCACACTCTATGTTCCCTGCCTTCTGGAGGGACCTGCAGTCCACTGTCTAGCCACTTCCTTCAGTGACAAACTGCAGTCCACTTCCTTCAGTGGCTCCAGCACCCTCTTTGCCCTTGCATCAGGGCCTCAGTCTGCAGATCCCTGTAGCCTGACAGGAGCTGCCTTTAGCCTCTGAGTCTCTGCCTACAGCACTGCTCAGTCCAGGGTGCTTGCTGCCTTCTGCCGGCAAGGCAGCCAGTCCTCCTCCCTTCTCGAGCTCCAGGGAATGACTCCCATTGTTCTGCAGCCCTTCTTATATGGGTCAGCCCGGCCCTGATTGGCTGCTCCTATAGGCCCTTCTGTGATTGGCTGCCTCCTGCGCAGCCTCCCTAGGGCTGCTTTTAACCCCTTTTCTGCCAGTGTGGGACAGATGCCCCATCACGCTTCACCTGAAGGCCTGGCTCCTCCATGGCTCCAGCATTATGAGTTAACCTGCTTGGAACAAGTAAAACAGGTATTAGTAAGCAGCAGAAAACCAATCACATGTACCACTTACCTCCAAAAATGGAAAAGATTCTCCTTATTATGCCAGAACAAGCACGTATCTGCGTTCAAGGCACCACTACAATTGATCTTGGGATACATATTAGAACTAAAGAACTCAGGACTCTCCACAAGCTTGTCTAGAGTACACCTAGCAGCCATTACTGCCTTTCACCATAAGGTCAATGGCGTATCAATATTGGCGCACCCCATGATGAAACCTTTTCTCACGGGCATACAAAATATGTACCCACAAGTACATGAACCCATCCCACCATCGGACTTAAACTTGGTGCTCTAAAGCCTTACCAGAGCCCGATTCAAGCCACTAGACACCTGCTCCCTTCTTCACTTATCAATGAAGGTGGCGTTCGTGGTCGCAGTTACATCCACATGATGAGTAAGCGAACTAGGTGCTCTTGTGGCTCATCCCCCGTACACCATATTCTTCAAGGACAAAGTCACATTGAGACTACATCCAAAATTCATACCAAAAATATCATCCTCTTTCCACCTCAATCAATTGATTCACCTGCCTACATTTTACCCCAAACCTCATGTGAATACACAAGAGACTGCCCGACATACATTGGATGTCCAACACATGTTAGCATTCTACCTGGACAGAACAAGACCTTTCCAAAAATCCCCAAGGCTTTTTATTTCAATGACAGAGCTTTCCAAGGGGTCTGCAATATCCACACAGAAACTGTCGAAATGGATCTCCAATTGTATCCAGATGTGTTATGAACAACTCAAAACAGCATCCCCATCAGGGATCAGAGCCCATTCAACAACATTAGTATCTACCTCAATAGCCTTCTTAAATAATGTACCAATAATAGACATATGCAGAGCGGCCACCAGGGCCTCTGAACACACATTTACGAGCCATTACGCAATTACTCAAGATTTGAGCTCAGACACAATGCTAGGTCTAACAGTGCTAACCTCCATTACGAATGCAACTCCAAAGCCCCTTCCATCCACACAAGGGCACTGCTCTACGATCATCTGAAGTGGAGCACTCACAGAGACAGCACTCAAAGAAGAGAAGGTTACTCACCTTGTGCAGTAACTGAGGTTCTTCGAGATGTGTGTCCCTGGACGTGCTCCACTACCCAGCCTGCTCCCCTCTACTTCAGAGTTTGCAGTCAGGACTCTATGGTAGAGAAGGAACTGAGGGGGTTGGGTTGTGTGCACACTAGTCAAGGCACCAACTGCGCACACACCTGAAGTGGAGCACCCAGAGGGACACACATCTCGAAGAACCTCAATTACTGCACATAGTGAGTAACCTTCTCTTCTCATTGCACATATTTCACCCCAGCTGTTATCAGGGTGGGCAAGGTTTGCTGTCCCACCAGCAAGCCCCATTGATCAGATCCTGGGAATCAGTGCTAGGCCAGGGCCCCAGGCCGCCATTGCAGCTATGCAGTCAAGTCAAGGAAACGGTGCAAAACCCTAAAAACAAGGGGCAATACATTTGGCTTTGACTATATTTTCAGTATTAATACATTATAAAGGAACCTGAAAAAACCCAGGGCTTTAAGACCCAGCAGGAGCCCATAGTCTGTTTATCTTTCACTTCTGTTGTTTTAGTTAGAGCCTCTCTTGTGCTGCTATCTCTTTAAATTCATGAGCTGTAGCTTTCAGTGATCCTTTGAATTTGTCTCATCTTGGGAAGAATTAGAACATTCCTGGTTGAATATGGGAGCTGCTAGAAGCTGAAGTTTCCTGCAGGGTCCAAATACCTGAAGAGTGTTCTGATTTATTTAGAGTCTAATCTTTGAATTGAACTCATTAGGAGTCTTTTGATGGACTTCAATAGGCAGTGGATAAGTGCCTTAAACATCAATTCTATTGAATGGGAGGGGGCAGAAAGAGAGTGTGTTCAGTACTCCTGACAGAATTCTGCACTCCTGCGAGGGCACAGAATCCATATGGCCTGCATATTTCTGTGCCCCACACACACAAAAATACAAAAGAAATCTTTGGGGGGACATGTCTCTTCCCCAGCAGCCCAGGCAGTGCATCTGTTCTAGCATGCCTGGAGCAGCCTCAGAGACACAAATCACTGCAGGGGGAGAGAGGCTGGGTGTACATGCTTGTGGGGGAGACATTGATCACCATCAGGGGGTGGTGCTGGCCAACAAGCAAGAGAGACTCTGTTCCTCTTGCTTGATACTGTGGCTCGAGGAGGGTAGGTCTTTTCGTTACGCAGGAGGAAGGCTCTGTCCCCGAGGCAGAAATGTAGCAGCCTGCCTGCCTCGTAAAATGTCTGTAACTTCTTGAGAATAGTAAAAAACACTTAATTAAATATTAGTATCATGTTACTGAAAATTTTTTTTTTCCAGTTAAAGAAAATAGCTTTTGAACAAAACAAAACACATTTTGTTAATGTTGCTGGTTTATTGATTTCATTCTCTGAACAGAAATGTAGCCTCCTGTCTGCAGAGTAACATTGTTAATGATCTTTTTGTTAGTTAACTGTTCCCATTCTCAGTCTGTTTTAATTTTTTATGTGCAAAATTTTTAATTTTTTGGTGCAGAATCCCCCTGGGAATAGTTCAGAGAACAAATAGTTATGGGCCTGATTCTGTAATATGTCACGTACCTTCCGGGAGGTGCTGAGCACTCTTTGCTCCCATTGATTTCAGTAGGCATTGGGAGTACTCAGCATCTCTCAAAAGGTCCTCAGCACGTCACAGTATCGGGCCCATTGATTGGAATGTTCATGAATTAATCAGCTGTCATCACTTTTTCCAGTTTTTCTAAACTGCTAAGAAAATTTGGGTGTAACTGTGTGTCACTTCTCTCCACTCTGATTGCAGGGCGATTCAGGGGGCCCTTTGCAGTGTAACAGGTATGGTTCCTGGCAAATTCATGGGATTGTTAGTTTTGGGATTGTCCCCTACTGCAACACCTATCAGAAGCCTACAGTCTTCACACGGGTATCTGCGTACATCAACTGGATTTACAACGTAAGTTCCTCCCAAAGTTAATGGTTTAAATTCATCTTGGATGTATCCCATACAATTAATGGAGTTATATCAGAGATAAGTTTGACCCAGTACATTCATTTATTATTATACTTATTACATTAAGAACAGAATTAAGAAACGTTGAGAGTTTAAAATCCAAAATGCTTTGGCCTTATTTTTGGCACATTCAAATAAATCTAATGAAGGAGAATGAATGCAGTCACTGTCTGGAAATACTAGGATTGAAGTACAGGAACTCCTCACTTAAAGTTGTCCCAGTTAATGTTGTTTCATTGTTATGTTGCTGATCAATTAGAGAACATGCTCGTTTAAAGTTGTGCAGTGCGCCCTTATAATGTTGTTTGGCAGCCGCCTGCTTTGTCCACTGCTTGCAGGAAGAGCAGCTCGTTGGAGCTAGCTGGTGGGGGGTGGGAACCAGGGTGGACCGGCAGCCCCCCTTCAGCTCCTGGCTCCCCTAAGTTCCCTGTGCGGCAGCTGACCAGCAGGATATCAATTGCCGGGCATTTGGGTGTCCCTCCCCCCACTGCCGTGTGCTACTCCTGCCCTCTGCCTTGGAGCTGCTCCCGGGAGCCTCCTGCTTGCTGTGCAAGGGACGGGGGGAAGAGGGGTGCTAATGTCAGGGTGCCCCCTCACCCCGCTCCTGCCTCCAGCTCCTGTACCCCATTTCCACAGAGTGGGGGGGACACAACATGGCTCAGGACGGAGAGAGCTTGCTGGCAGCAGCTGCTGTCTCAACTTGCTGATCTACTTAAAAAGGCAGTGTACTTAGAGTGGGGTCACCATACTTAAAGGGCCAATGAGCGTCTCTCACACACACTGTGTGTGTCTCTGTCTCTCTCTGCCATGCTGTCTCCGCTCCCTCCATTCCTGCTTCCTTGTAGAGTGTGAGGCTACATTAACAACAATGTGTTAACCCTTGAGGGCTCAGTCGAGTGCTAGTTTATCATTTAACAGTAAGGCATTCCCTGGGAAATATCCCACCCTCTGACTTCACCACCTCAACCAAGCTTCACAATCGTCATTGCTGTGTGCAGTATTAAATTGTTTGTTTAACACTTATACTGTATGTGTGTGTATATATATATAAATATAGTCTTTTGTGTGGTGAAAAAAATTTCCCTGGAATCTAACCCTCCCATTTACATTAATTCTTATGGGGAAATTGGATTTGCTTAACACAGTTTCACTTAAAGTAGCATTTTTCAGGAACATAACTACAATGTTAAGCGGGGAGTTACTGTACAACACGTAAGGCTGACAAATCCGACTTGGCCATAGGTATGAAATCTGATCAGTTAGACTTTTCCCACATAAGGCAAAAAGACACTGCAACAAACCATTGGTGTAATTCTATGGCCTGTGTCATACAGGAGGTTAGATTAGCTGATCATACTGGTCCTTTTTTGCCTTAAGATCTATGAATTACCTGGTATATTTTGAGACTGACACCTGTACAATGCTTTGTGCACACATACAGCAGCCGTCCCAGGTGATTATGACAAGCATGGTTGTACCAGTTGGTTATAATATCTGGGATGATGTCTTTAACTCATGTCCCTCAGGAATCCATGCAGTCTACTATTGTATCTCTGAATCCAATCTGGGGCAATACAGTTGTAGACTGTATCTACAAATGCACAAGTGCGGTAGCTGTCCCAGTTCAGCTGATTCCCACAATGCAGTCAATGCCCAGGGTATGGAAATGTCCAAAGAGCCCTTGCTCCCAGCAACATTGTGCACCACAACGAGGCATCTGCTTCGGGGGTCACAGGAAAATGCTGTAGTACAATCATGTCTGTAAGATGTGGTGTGTATCAGACTTCTATAGAAACAAGCTAGATGTTCTAAACCATTACAAATAAAAACAGGACAACCATTTCTTCCATGAGATGGCGGTCTCTGCAATGCATCCCTCACCTAGTAAAAATAGGCCCTGGGGAGCCAACTTTCAAAGGGTTTAATGGAGTTTTATGTGCACTACACCAATTACAGTCAACAGGAAATAGGACAAAACCCAATGGATTCATCTGAAGTAACTTACCCTTTAGTTGGAAAGTGCCCATGACTAACCTGAACTCTCTATATTTGGAAAGTTGTTGTCTTATTATCAGATTTTTAGCCCCACTTCAGCTGCAGTTGGAAGCCTGGTGGATCCAGCCAGCTGGGAATTCCCCTAGTATGGGAGAACCCCTTGCTGGTATAAAGCTAGCATAGCTAGCCATCTTCTGGCCTCCCTCAACCCTCTGGCACAGAGGACGTGCCAAAGACATAACTGTGGTGAAGAGGGCATGGCTGAAGTGCTGCTGTACTGAAGCAATTCCCGGCAGGTGGAACAGCCCTAAAACTGCTCTAATTTGCACCAGGAGTTGAACCAGCCCCATCAGCTCCGTATGGGGAGAGCCCAGGCATGGAATATAGCCTCGTTTGTTCCCCACTCTCTGGAGCTGTGCTGAATGGAGGTCTGGCACAGCTGAAGATTGGCCTATTCAGTCATTTAAAAATAATGTAAGATCAAAACTGAATATATTCTGTATTGAATCCATTTCTCTGTTGTTTTTCAGATTATAGAGAATAATGGTGGATATTAAGGAAGGATCAGTTTGTACATGAATATGAACTACTGTTTGAATGAAAAGATATGCCTGTTAATTACATTTCTCTCTCTCTTATGGTCACAACCCATTCTATTACCATAGAATGGGTTGGCTGCAATAATAATAAGGCGACAATGAATTAAAAACTTGTAGTATTGTGCATTCCATAGTCAATGTTGATAAATGCAAAGTAATGCACATTGGAGAACATAATTCCAACTATACAAATAAAACTAGCTGTTACCATTCAAGAAAGGGATCTTGGAGTCATTGCGGCTAGTTCTCTGAAAACATCCACTCAATCTACAGCGACAGTCAAAAAAGCTAACAGCATGTTGGGAATCATTAAGAAAGGGATAGATAATAAGACAGAAAATATCATATTGCCTCTATTTGAATCCATGGTATGCCCACATCTTGAATACTGTGTGCAGATGTGGTTGTCCCATCTCACAAAAATATATTGGAATTGGAAAAGATTCAGAAAAGGGCAACAGAAATTATTAGGGGTATGGAACAGCTGCCATATGAAGAGAGATTAATAAAACTGGGACTTTTCATCTTGGAAAAGAGATGAGTAAGGGGGGATATGATAGAGGTCTATAAAATCATGACTGGTGTGGAGAAACTAAATAAGGAAGTGTTATTTACTCCCTCTCATAACACAAGAACTAGGGGCCACCAAATGAAATTAATAGTCAGAAGGTTTAAAATAAACAAAGGGAAGTATTTTTTCACACAATACACAGTCAACCTGTGGAACTCCTTGCCAGAGGATGTTGTGAAGGCCAAGACTATAACAGGGTTCAATAAAGAACTAGATAAATTCATAGAGGATAGGTCCATCAATGGCTATTAGCCAGGATGAGCAGGGATGGTGTCCCTGTTTGCCAGAAGCTGGAAATGGGTGACGGGATGGATCACTTGATGATTACCTGTTCTGTTCTTTCCCTCCGGGGCACCTGACATTGGCCACTTTCAGAAGACAGGATACTGGGCTAGATGGACCTTTGGTCTGACCCAGTATGGCCATTCTTATATTCTTATGCTCTTATGTCCAAATGTAACCCTTCTTCCCGTCAGAGTTGGCAGCAACAAAGCCCGGGTTCAGTATCTAGGGGTTCCGTTTCAATAACACAATGCAAAACCGGCTCGAGCCCCCACCCAGTGATCTGGGACAATTAGATACCACCCCCCTGGGCGCCTCCAAGAGGCAATACTTCCCCTCTTGCAAGCACAGAGTCTGAGTGTAGCACAAGCCTTTTAATAAAGGAGGGAAATAATGCGGCATTATGTTGGGGAAACACCACAAACAGGATTCATAACACCAAGCATGAGCAAAAGTAAGTTTGGCAGTGTCCTTTTCCACTCAGGGTCTTAAGTCCAGCAAGCCAATAGTCACACACACACACCCCACCCACAGTTTCTGTCCTTGGTCAATGCAGCCCCCCAGAGTTCAGAAGTTCATCTGCAGAGTTTACCTCCCAGCCTGGGTGGAAGTGGAGGGAGATATGGGGGGCATCTTACATGCTCCACTGCTCGGGTCAACGGCCAAGTGCCATGCCTCTCCATGGGGTTCTGCTGCAGTCTTCACCACCAGCCTCACCTCTCCATCAGCTGCCCTGCTATCCGCTCCATGCCACTCCCTGCCAGCCACCCACACTGCTCTAGCCATCCTCCTGTCTGCTCACCAACTCAATGATTTTTAGCTGATAGTAGGGGGAGCCTCAGTGCTGGTGCACCACTAGCCCAAAGTAGGTCTAATGCTTAGACCTAGGTATCAGTGATTTCAGCTCTGCAGCATGTAACAAGGCTTCTAATGGAGCCAAAATTAGCTCTATTATTACACCATGGTGGGGGGGTGTGAAAGTAATATTTGAGGCCTTGATAAGAGGCCCACATACCCAACCTCTCTCAATTCTCTAGGTTTTGGAATCCATGTCCCTTGCCAAGCAAGTGCTACTTAGTTGAGGGCAAGCCTCTCCATCATAAAATGCCAAGTACAGTTCTACTGTCCTTGATTCACATAACCAGGATAACAACCCTTTATTACTCCTGCCCCAATAGCAGAGAGACTGGGGATCCCACAGCAGCCAAAGTGACCATTTGGGCAAGCAGTCCATCATGCTAGGCAGGGTGGGTGTGCCCATGCAAACAAGATCAGCCCCTGAAGTCCTTTTCCACAGCTCACCACCAGATGTCAGGGTAGAGCTCATTCTGACTCTGCTTACATCTATATATAGTGAAACCCAAAATAGTGCAGATGGGATGGGATAGGGTAGCTGTTGTACTTGTCACATGGATGTCACGTAACTAGACATACATACTAGTGCTTTATTAGGAATACTCATAGCTTAGAGACACTGGATGGTTCCTGGGACTTTCGGAATAAGGAGGATAGGGCCTGGGGCTAAGGCAGGCTCCCTGCCAGGCCTAGCTCTGCGTGGCTCCCAGAAGCAGCCGCCAGATTCTTGCGGCCCCTAAGTACAGGGGCAGCCAGGGTAGCTGTCCGTGCTGCCCCCGCCCTAAGTGCCGGCTCTGCAGCTCCCACTGGCCGTGGACTGCCACAAATGGGAGCTGCAGGGGCTGCGCTTGCTGCAGCTCACGGAGCCTCCCTGACCGCCCACGCACTAGAGGCCGCAAGCACCTGGTGGCCGCTTCAGGGAGCCGCAGTAAGCACTGCCAGGACCCAGCACCCTGTACCCCCTCCCGCACTCCAAACGCCTCATCCTTGGCCCCACCCCAGAACCCTCACCCCCTGCCAGAGCCATCACCCCCCTCCCCCACCCGAACCCCGTGCCCCAGCCCAGTGAAAATCAGTGGGGTGGGGGAGAGCGAGTGACGGAGGGAGGGAGGGGGGATGGAGTGAGGGGGGGGGCCTCGGAGACGGGGTGGGGCAGGGGTGCACATGGCCCCCACTTTTGGGCAGGCTTTGCTGCCCATGTGTAGAGAGGGTCTCAGGGTATGTCTACACTGCAGTTGGAGGTGTGATTGCAGCACATGTAAATATACTCAAGCTAGCTTTAATCTAGCTAGCTCGGATACCAATAGCATTGAAGCTACAGCAGCATGGACTTTGGCTCAGGCTAGCCACCCAAGTAGGGTTACCACCTGGCCGGTATTTCCTCGGCCTGGCTGGGTTTTTTATGGATTTGCCAGGTGCCAGAAAAATAATTTAATCTGCCAGGTTTTTTTTTTTTTATGTGGGTGTAAAGATTTGCATTATCATCACAATACACTGGGATATCTAATGTTAAAAGTTCCTGTGTCCAGCTAAAGATCCTGCAGTGTTCCCACTTCCGCAATTTAAGTGATAACAGATCAAAACTGCTGAAAATACAGCAGCTGTCTGCCCATCAACAGGCAAGTGCACCATGCGTGTGTGTGAGAGAGGCTTTGAGTCACACGAGAGTGAGGAGACATGCCATGTTATGAATCTGTTCTATGTGTTATCTCAACCTGGAGCTGGAGGGGAAACATGACACTGCTTCCAGGAGCTGCTTGAGGTAAGAACCAGATGAAGCCTGCACCCCTGAGCCCTGCGCCCCAACCCCCTGCCCCAGCCCTGATTCCCCCTCCCACCCTCTGAACCCCTTGTTCCCAACCCAGAGCACCCTCCTGCATCCCAAACCCCTCATACCCAGCTCCACCCCAGAGTCTGTACCCCCAGCCAGAGCCCTCACACCCCCCCACCGCAACCCCCTGCCCCAGGCCAGAGCCCCCTCCCATACTCCGAACCCCTCAGCTCCACCTCCCATCCCGGAACCCCCTCCTGCACCCCAAACCCCTCATCCCTGGCACCACCCCAGAGCCCACACCCCCAGCTGGAGTCCTCACCCCCCCCTGGCATCCCAACCCACTGCTTCAGCCTGGAGCCCCATCTCCCACTCTGAACTCCTCATTTCTGGCCCCACCCTGGAGCCCGCACCCACAGCTGGAGCCCTCACCAGCCCCCGCACCTGAGCCCTCTGAGCCAGCCTGGTGAAAATGAGTGAGTGAGTGAGGGTGGGGAGAGTGAGTGACAGAGGGAGGCGGGATGGAGTGAGCGGGGGGGTGGGGCCTCGGAGAAGGGGTGGGGCATGGACGGGGCCTTGGAGGAGGGCCAGGGCGGCGGGGGGTGGGGTGGGAATATTTGTTTTTGCAAGTAGAAACTTAGCAACCCTACCACCATGTAGCAGCTTCATGAGGCAGAGGAACCTGCCTGCTTTCCTGAACACAGATGGACCCTCCAAGGATTCCCAAGGAGAGGGTGAGCTAGTGAGGGGCAGAGCAGTTAGAATGCTTGTTGTTTGTTAAATGATCTATACTCTCTTGTGCTTTATATGATTAAGCAAAGGAGAAAATGTGTTAGACTTCCTTGCAAAGAATCTGTTCTGTTCTATGTTCTTAACCAGGCTCATCACCATAGTATCTGAGCGTCTTCCAGTACTGCATTAAGCAATGTGGCTATACAACTGTCACATGTTGTTTGTTCTTTCTACCTCTGCCCAGAAGGAGAAGCGTGTGGAGTGGCGTGTCCCACTTTGGTAGGGTTTTGAGGGGTGTGGTTTTTGTGTGTGTTAAATATACCATTTAGAGAAGGCACGGTCAAAGAAATGAGCCTTGCACTTGGGGCGGAAAATGATGAAGTTTGTGATGGTTCTTAGTTGCCAGCGAAGTTCATTCCACAGTCGCAGATCGCCCCCCCAAAGAAGGTTCTGTTGCCACACATACAAGCTTTACTCTCGTTATTGAGTTCCCTTGTGCCAGAGGAGTGAAGTTGTTGACCACAATCTTCGTCCCAGAGCTTGAGATGATCTTCTAGATACCCTGAGCCGAGGCCATTGAGTGCGTTGAAGATAAGGGCCGAGACCTGAAACTTGATTTGACATTCTGTGGGAAGCCAGAGCATGGCGGACAGGTTTGATGTGTAGCCCGTGTTGCTGAGGAGATGCACTGCAACGTTTTGAACTAAGTGGAGTTTCCTAGGTGCTGAAGGCTTCATGCCCAGGTGTATTGCATTGCTGTAGTCCAGCCGAGAGGTGATGAAGGTGTGGCCAAGTCATCACCTGCCGGCAGGGCCGGCTCCAGGCACCAGTGTTCCAAGCAGGTGCGTGGGGCGGCATTTAGAAAGGGGCGGTAGTGTTTCCGCGGTGGCAATTCGGCGGCAGCTTCTCTGTTCTGCTGGTCGCGGCGGCAAATCGGTGGCAGCTTCTCCCTTTTGCCGTCCGCGGCGGCAGTTTTTTCACTGCTTGGGGCAGCAAAAACTGTAGAGCCGGCCCTGCCTGCCAGGATGGGATGGAGTCCCCAAGCCAACCAGAGATAGTAGAAGGCATTACTCCTGGCCATCACGATGTGAGAGATCACTGTCAGACTACTGACTGAACTGACCAGTTGTGGATGTGAAGCTTCAATCAAAGGAGATTACACTGGGGTTGCACTGTGGATACATATGTGTTATATACCTCACCTCTACTAAGTGCCTCCTGAGAGTTAAACTCATAATATAGAAGGCTTGCACCTTCCGGTGGGATTCTAGCAGAGGGTGTGTGTAAGCAACTGGGATATCTTGGGGGTCAGCACTGGTCCTAGGGGCCTAAGGCATGTGGGCTGTAGGGCTCCATTTCTGTGACATAGTAGACTGAGAGTTGGTGCCTAGAAAATGTACCAAAGACCAAGGGAGAGAACTGCTACAGTTTGCTTAGACCAAAGGAGGCTGTCACCGTCCAGGGGCTTGCATTCCCCTCACAGCTGTTTAGTGAGAGACCGCAAGGGGGCACTCTACTCAAATCTGTGACAGAAACAAATGAGCATTTTAGAGTATTTTCCCTGAGCTTCCAGTTGATCCTTTCTTAGTGATCATTGAGATTCATTAAAACATGTGAATGTAGGTAGGAATAAACTTCACATGATGCTTTACTATCAGACTCTGCATAAAACTGCCACTGCTGTTAGAGAACATTCTGTTCGCAGAATTGGGATAGAATATGGTTCCCTTTATGTATTCCCACAGACAAAAAGCTTCATTTAGGTGAAGTTAAAATTGACATGACATGACATGAAGATAAAAATCCTTACAAGAACACTGTAGCTAGTAAAACAAACACACACCATTAAAAAGCCAGGGAATTCAGAGTTAAAGTTCTCTGTCTTGGGTACTTCTATAACCCTCGTTACTGGAGTATCTGAGCACCTGAAAATCTCAAGGTCATTTCTCCTCACAAGACCCCGGTGAGGTAGGGCAGTGCTATTAGCCTGAGGCTCAAAATAACAACTTGATTTGCCCAAGATCACACTGTGGTGAAGCAGGGCATTGAACCTGGGTCTCCCAAGTCCCAGGCTAGGGCCCCCCCAAGTCCCAGGCTAGGGCCCTGATCACTTACAACTAGCATACTCTTAGCTAGATTTACAAGAAACCCAAACATGTGAGAGAAGCCCTGTCCTTGGAGAAAATCTGAAATTCAGACCATTTTACCCACCTCCTCAAAGGCTGGAGCACTTTTCCGTGTCATCGCTGAGGTTCCATCCATCAAAGAGACACCTTGAAAACAGCACGGGGTCAATGCCCGCTGCCATCCTGACAGAACCAGTAGCAGCAGATGCGGGCAAGCTACCAGAAAGCACATCTGTGTGCTGGCTACGCGCAGCTGTCCACAGGCTGCTGCTGCTGGTGTTGATGCTCTGGCACAACACAACCCATGTCAGTCCGATGTGTTAACTTAAATCAAGACTTCATGTCTTTCTAAAAAAATAGTCTATCGCTCAAATGGTAGTTGTGGGCTTGACGCAGAAATCAATGGGTGAAGTCCAATGGCACGTGTTAGGCAGGAGGTCAGCCTAGATGATCATGACGGTCCCTTCTGGCCTTCACCTCTCTGAAAGTTAGGCCTTGTCTACACTATGGGGGAGATCGATCTAAATTACACAACTTCAGCTACGTGAATAACGTAGCTGAAGTCGATGCACTTAGATCTACTTACTGTGGGGTCCACACTACGCTATGTCGACGGGAGACGCTCTCCTGTTGATTCCCCTTGCACTTGTTCAGGTGGAGTCTGGGAGTCGACGGGGGAGCGATCTGCGGTCGATTTAGCGGGTCTTCACTAGATCCGCTAAATTGACCAGCAATGCATCAATCACCATGTGACGAACCCCCGGTAAGTATAGACAAGCCCTTAGCTGGGATAGGGATCCATTAGAGAGGAGAAAAGTGATCCCTTTCTCTCCCCTTATCTCGTGCACTCATGTTTCTCTGTGAATAGGAACTGATTCCCTTTGTACTCATACTTCTGAAACAATAATGCAGATGAGAAAAACTTTGTGTAGCCTTGGCCAGCCGTTTGTGCCTGTTTTCATGCAATTTATAGATGAGATGTTTTCATCACCAATTTCCATTGCCTTGCCAGTGCAGAATGGCTCCCTACTGGAGTCCGTGGGATCATGCTACTATAACTGAGAACAGAATGTGCCCCCGCCTTTATTCCCAATCAAGTGTGTAGGAGAATGAAACGAGGAGGCATGTCATGCTCACTTACAAATTCAAGCGGTTTAATTTTCTCAGTGGTTCTAGGTTTTAGGAAGGGAATCTTCTTCTAGAGAAGGAGGGTCCAATGGCTAGCATAGTAGTCTGGGGCTCTAAAGACATTTCCTTTGTGACCTTGCACAAGTCATTACTTCTCTCTGCGCCTTAGTTCCCCATCCCCATTTAAATACATTAACTATTGTGAGGTGCTCACGTGCTACAGTAATGCAACCATATAAGTACATTAGATGGACGGCTCTTGATGACAAAGACACATCAGAGATAAATCCAGCTAATTCATCAGTAGAAGAAACACCATTTTTTTTAAACTAGTGAGTTAACATCATGTAGTTCATTATTGAGAATTGAGAATGCAACTTCAGTTACACACGCTAATGCAGAATAAATCAATTTGTCCTTGGTACGGTTTTCAGCCAAATTAAGGTTCATTATAAGTTCTGACAGTGCGCTTGGGGCTGTACAAGACACAAAATGACAATGATCTCTGCCCCAAAGAGCTTACAATGCAAGCCCCTAGTCCTGCAAAGATTTACACACACGCTTCACTCAAAGATTTACACACATACTTAACTTGACGCACTGGGAACAATTGCATGGGACTCACTGGAGACTACTCACAGCCTGGAAAGTTAAGCATGTCTTTAAGGGGCTGTCTGCACTAGCAAGCTTATGGCGGCAGAGCTGTACCAATGCAGCTGTGCCGCCGTAAGAGTGTCCGTGTAGCCGCTCTGTGCCAGTGGGAAAGAGCTCTCCCGTTGCCATAATGAAACCACCTCCGTGAGTGGTGGGAGCTAGGTCAGTGGGAGAAGCTGTCCCACCAACATAACACAGTGCACTCCGGCGCTTCTGTCGGTAGAATTTATGGGTTTGTTTCCCTCTCTGGCGTGACATTATGTTATACTGAAAAAAGTGGGTGTGTAGACGTGGCCTAAGTCTTTTCAAGATTGGGGCTTAAATCCCCAACCCCACAAACACTTTGGCATATGAGCGACGCTACATCTCGGCATCATCCCTCTGACCCCAACCTGCTTATGTGCCTTGTAAAGTGGTTGCAGGACTGGGCCTTAAAAGGCAGACACAGAAAACTAACTTGGTATTGGGAAATCCAGCAGAAAGAGCTAGCTTGGATTTTTAAAAAATCATTATTAAATCACTTGTTGTGGAAAGGGCAAAAGAGGTCAGATTTTAGGCGGCATTTGAATGAGAAGGTGGTGGCTTGGGGCCTGAGCCTGCTCCACTGAACTCAATGAGAGCTTTGTCACTGATGTCTGCAGGATCAGGCCCTTGCTGAACTGGAATGGAGAGGGAGTTCCATGCAGGAGGGGCATGGTGATAAAAGGCTCAGAGACCAGCGTGACAGAGGGAGACGAATGGCTTCTAGGCTGGAATTGCTGGTGGAGTGGCGAGGGCAGGCCTAGGGCAAAGGCTGCAAGAGAAGCTCTTGTTTCAGTCCTGTGATAATGAATAATACACACTGAGGTGTTGGGATGTGAGAATTCACCATCCCCGATAATAGGAGCTGTGTAACAATATGTACTCTTACCAACACAATACTTCTGTGAACTGCTTTAAACAGCTTAAAGGATGAGTCAGAACCAATCAGGGGTGATATTGAGTTTATGAAACTAGCAGAAAAAAAACAATCAAACCTTGTTACTGGAGTTGGAGGTAACAGATTCATTTTCTGATTAATTACACTATAAACAGTGGAGCTTGTTGGAGTATGTGGGGAAGCTACACACCCACCCGTAGCCAAATCCCTTTCTGCTGTATAGGAGAGGAACATTTTAAAACTGCAGAATTGCTGTTTAATTTACCAATACTTCCATTCCAGCTCATTAACTTCTTTGTGCACTCTCCTATTCTGTCCAAATCTCATAGCTGCTTGCGTAGCCCCAGGGCATGCTGTGGACCTTTGTGTATTCCACCCAATATCTGCATTAATCATCTGGAACTGTATAACAGCATTTATACTTGTAATTAACCAAACGAGCCACTGAAGGGCACCATTACATCAAAGAAATATTTATTTTTGCTCAACTATACAAAGGCCAAATCTCGAAGAAAATCCTTTGGATCTAAATGATGAAAGTGTGCATGCATATCCTGCATTTAATTCACTCACAGCTATATAAGGGAGCTGCTTTTTAGATACAATTATTATCAATGAGCGATCGTTTCTGATCTGCAAATAGATAAATCTTGTATATTATGGCAAGTACAAATGAAGATGAAGAAGTGAAGAAGTTTTGCAAGAGTTGCAAGAGCACTGGAGAGCATCTGTAGTGATGGATTTTAATTTTAAAATCATGAAGTTATTTGATTGCACTTGATAATATTTTCTAGGTTCTCCCATATATTAACTGAGTCTGATGACCCGGGCTCCGAGACTCACTGCAGCAGGGGTTTTTACCAGGTAGACACACTCACCGTGGTACATTTTTTTTGGTCAGTTATGTCTTTCTAATATAAAGATTAGAGGTGAGAGCCTCCTATAATCCACATCTAGGTAAAATGTCATACTCATTACTGTATTAAACTGCATGTTTTGCTGTTTTGATCTGGAAACCAATGGGGTTTTCCCCATATGTTTGGCTTTACAAAAATACACTTTAATTTTCTGATTTTTAAAAGGATTTGAAGGGAACTGCAGGACTGTCTTCACCCACCATGTACAGCCACTTCTGGTGAGGAACACAGCAGCTGTTCAACAATCCACACCAACACTGCACAAGCAATTATATAGGCCCCTCCTACCCAGTGACACCAGCCCCACCCTCACCCCATGAGCACCCACCTAGCAGCACCAGCTCACCCTCATCACACAAGACCACCTGCAGCTGCATCAGCTTACCCTCCCTCCACAAGTCCATCCCCAGCAACACCAGTTGCCCACCCCACAAGTACCCCATCTGGCATCACTAGTCTCCCCCACCAACACCCAAAAGCACCAGCTGACAACACCAGTCTCCCCCACCCCACAACTGCCCTACCTGGCAACACCAGCACCCCACCCAGAAGAACCAATCCTTCACCCCCAAAGCCCACCCACAGCAACACCAGCCCTCCACCATATAAGCACCCTCATCCAACAGCATAAGCTCCCACACCACATGCTCCTCAACCAGCGGTATCACCAGCCCACCCCAAAATGGCTCAAAAAATCTTGCTGTTACCCAAATCCCACAATCCTTTACAGCTTCTGAGTCATAGGAGGATTTTTTGGTCTCACTTCTCCTTCATAGAATCATAGAATATCAGGGTTGGAAGGGACCTCAGGAGGTCATCTAGTCCAACCCCCTGCTCACAGCAGGACCAATCCCCAATTAAATCATCCCAGCCAGGGCTTTGTCAAGCCTGACCTTAAAAACTTCTAACGAAGGAGATTCTACCACCTCCCTAGGTAACGCATTCAGTGTTTCACCACCCTCCTAGTGAAAAAGTTTTTCCTAATATCCAACCTAAACCTCCCCCACTGCAACTTGAGACCATTACTCCTTGTCCTGTCCTCTTCTACCACTGAGAATAGTCTAGAACCATCCTCTCTGGAACCACCTCTCAGGTAGTTGAAAGCAGCTATCAAATCCCCCCTCATTCTTCTCTTCTACAGACTAAACAATCCCAATTCCCTCAGCCTCTCCCCGTAAGTCATGTGTTCCAGACCCCTAATCATTTTTGTTGCCCTTCGCTGGACTCTTTCCAATTTATCCACATCCTTCTTGTAGTGTGGGGCCCAAAACTGGACACAGTACTCCAGATGAGGCCTCACCAATGTCGAATAGAGGGGGATGATCACGTCCCTCGATCTGCTCGCTATGCCCCTACTTATACATCCCAAAATGCCATTGGCCTTCTTGGCAACAAGGGCACACTGTTGACTCATATCCAGCTTCTCGTCCACTGTCACCCCTAGGTCCTTTTCCGCAGAACTGCTGCCTAGCCGTTCGGTCCCTAGTCTGTAGCGGTGCATTGGGTTCTTCTGTCCTAAGTGCAGGACGCTGCACTTATCCTTATTGAACCTCATCAGATTTCTTTTGGCCCAATCCTCCAATTTGTCTAGGTCCCTCTGTATCCTATCCCTGCCCTCCAGCGTATCTACCACTCCTCCCAGTTTAGTATCATCCGCAAATTTGCTGAGAGTGCAATCCACACCATCCTCCAGATCATTTATGAAGATATTGAACAAAACCGGCCCCAGGACCGACCCCTGGGGCACTCCACTTGACACCGGCTGCCAACTAGACATGGAGCCATTGATCACTACCCGTTGAGCCCGACAATCTAGCCAACTTTCTACCCACCTTATAGTGCATTCATCCAGCCCATACTTCTTTAACTTGCTGACAAGAATACTGTGGGAGACCGTGTCAAAAGCTTTGCTAAAGTCAAGAAACAATACATCCACTGCTTTCCCTTCATCCACAGAAGCAGTAATCTCATCATAGAAGGCGATTAGATTAGTCAGGCATGACCTTCCCTTGGTGAATCCATGCTGACTGTTCTTGATCACTTTCCTCTTATGTAAGTGCTTCAGGATTGATTCCTTGAGGACCTGCTCCATGATTTTTCCAGGGACTGAGGTGAGGCTGACTGGCCTGTAGTTCCCAGGATCCTCCTTCTTCCCTTTTTTAAAGATTGGCACTACATTAGCCTTTTTCCAGTCATCTGGGACTTCCCCCGTTCGCCACGAGTTTTCAAAGATAATGGCCAATGGCTCTGCAATCACAGACGCCAATTCCTTTAGCACTCTCGGATGCAACTCGTCCGGCCCTATGGACTTGTGCACGTCCAGCTTTCCTAAATAGTCCCTAACCACCTCTTTCTCCCCAGAGGGCTGGCCATCTACTCCCCATGTTGTGATGCCCAGCGCAGCAGTCTGGGAGCTGTCCTTGTTAGTGAAGACAGAGGCAAAACAAACATTGAGCACATTAGCTTTTTCCACATCCTCTGTCACTAGGTTGCCGCCCTCATTCAGTAAGGGGCCCACACTTTCCTTGGCTTTCTTCTTGTTGCCAACATACCTGAAGAAACCCTTCTTGTTACTCTTGACATCTCTTGCTAGCTGCAGCTCCAGGTGCAATTTGGCCCTCTTGATTTCATTCCTACATGCCCGAGCAATATTTTTATACTCTTCCCTGGTCATATGTCCAACCTTCCACTTCTTGTAAGCTTCTTTTTTATGTTTAAGACCCGCTAGGATTTCACCGTTAAGCCAAGCTGGTCGCCTGCCATATTTACTATTCTTTCGACTCATCGGGATGGTTTGTCCCTGTAACCTCAACAGGGATTCCTTGAAATATGTCCCCTTAAGTATGGTTAAGGCACGTGTCAAAAATACATTGACCATGTTGTGCCCTCTGAAATTTCCAGGGGCTCTGATGATTGCAAACATGCTGACTCTGAGACTTAAGATTTGTCGGCATAGCGATGTTGGCAAGGCAAGCAAAAAACCCCACACCTGCTAGCAGGCGTAGCCCGGGCAGCAAAGCCTCCATCGTAGGTGCAACTGTGCTGACACAGAAGAGTGCTTCTCATAGGCTCATAGACTCATAGATATTAAAGTCAGAAAGGACCATTATGACCTCCTGCATAACGCAGGCCACAGACTCTCACCCACCCACTCCTGCGAAAAACCTCTCACCTATGTCTGAGCTATTGAAGTCCTCAGATCATGGTTTAAAGACTTCAAGGAGCAGAGAATCCTCCAGCAAGTGACCCATGCGCCATGCTGCAGAGGAAGGCAAAAACCCCCCAGGGCCTCTTCCAATCTGCCCTGGAGGAAAATTCCTTCCCGACCCCAAATATGGCGATCAGCTGAACCCTGAGCATATGGGCAAGATTCACCAGCCAGATACCCAGGAAAGAATTCTCTGTAGGAACTCAGATCCCACCCCATCTAACATCCCATCACAAGCTATTGGGCCTATTAACCATGAATAGTTAAAGATCAATTAATTGCCAAGATCATATTATCCCATCTTACCATCTCCTCCATAAACTTATCAAGTTTAATCTTGAAGTCAGATAGGTCTTTTGCCCCCACTGCTTCCGTTGGAAGGCTGTTCCAGAACTTCACTCCTCTGATGGTTAGCTAAAGTAGTTCAGGGAGGTGGTGTAGCGATGCTATCGAAGGAATTCCTTTTGTCAGTTTATGCTGAGTCTCCACTAGAGCAGTGGTTCTCAAAGCCGGTCTGCCACTTGTTCAGGGAAAGCCCCTGGTGGGCCGGACCGGTTTGTTTAATCTGCCGCGTCCACAGGTTCGGCTGATCGCGGCTCCCACTGGCCGCGGTTTGCTGCTCCAGGTCAATGGGGGCTGCGGGAAGGGAGGCCAGCACGTCCCTTGGCCCGCGCCGCTTCCCACAGCCCCCATTGGCCTGGAGCGGCGAACTGCAGCCAGTGGGAGCCGCGATTGGCCGAACCTGTGGACGCGGCAGGTAAACAAACCCGTCCAGCCTGCCAGGGGCTTTCCCTGAACAAGTGATGGACCAGCTTTGAAAACCACTGCACTAGAGGGCTCTCCCGTCATAGCTATGCTGTGAAAGTGAAGTGTAGACAACCCCTATGATACATACAGTTCCAGGCTGACTGAAAGGATCTTAAAGGCACCATATTCTCTGCTAACTCCTACGCTTCTCACAAAAGGGACCAGTGTTTACAATACGGTTATGCTGGAAGGTTTTAGTAGCTTCCAGCAAGCATGTCTTTCATCTAAGAAATCACAGACCTGGTTAAAGCTGATGGGCAGCATGCTAGTCACCCTTCATTCAAGCTACATGGGAGAAGCAATTAAGCTCCTTCCTGGAATAAGATAGCTGAAACAATAGAAGCCACTTCCCAAGACACTGCACCATGTAAGAAATCCTGAGTAAGAACTAACTCAGGGAAAGTAAGAGAGGGTTCCCTGAGGACTGGAAATTCAGGGGCTGAGGAACTGATTGGTTGCAGCTGTGTTTTGTCTGTGAAGGTGTCAAAAGCAGAAAGCAACCGGAAAGGGAAGAGAAAATCAGCAGAAAGCCAGAGAAGCAGTTGTGCACGTGGCCCAGAGTGCGAGCTCAGACAGAGCACCTCGGAGCACAGAAATGGCTGGAAAGGCAGGTTTGAAAATTGAGAGCAACTTCCTGCTGTGTTCTGGGAAGCAGGACTTTGTGTACATTCTCTGTAAATAAACAGCATTGCACCAAAGAAATATCTGACTCCATCACCAATTTCTCCTCCTAATGAAAACAACCTGGCAAGACCCTAAATATTGGCCAGCTGCTTAGGTCAGGGGGCATCAATATGCATTGGCTTACAATGATCCCTTGATAATGCCAGCCCCTTGTAATGTCAAGGGAAATGATTGTTATAGTGAAGAGAGAGGTAAAATGGGAAGATGTTCAGGGTGAGCACAGTAAGTTTCCAGAAGACCATTTCCATGTGTTCAAACAGGACTACTTTTCATGTGGCCCTACATGCGCAAACCTTGGATTTGTGTGCGTGCATTAGCTAGACAGTTGCCCGGCTACCCATGCATGTACACAGAGCAGGGATCTGCTTGCACATGTCTGCTAGTGCATGTGGAAAGTCTATCTGAATGTGCATGCATGCAACTGTGGTTCTACAGTGAATGCAAGTCATGCCCCCTGAGCAAGACAGGGCACGTGATAACAGGGGCTGGAAAAAGAAGGCCCTGCAGCGTCTGTGTCGGGTTGTAGGACACCAATTCCGCAGTGCATCCGATGAAGTGAGCTGTAGCTCACGAAAGCTTATGCTCAAATAAATGTGTTAGTCTCTAAGGTGCCACAAGTACTCCTTTTCTTTTTGTGAATACAGACTAACACGGTTGCTACTCTGAAAAGTGCCATATATGAGTCTGTGTGATGTGTTGACATGACAATGCTGAGGCCCTCTGTCTCCATAAGTATCTGACTGCTTGGAAAGTCAGTAATCATGCTACATTTCTGTTGTGTGAGGTCATCCAAGGTTATGTCCTGCCATCTGACAGACTGCCATGTTGTGGAATGCAGATCTGGTTTTCTCCATCTGTTCTTTCCCTTCAGATTGTGGCAGTCTTCTTGCCAAATTGCAGAAAACTATTTTCCCCAGTAGTTGACCAAGCCACCTGTTCTCAGCCTGACTGGTGGAGCTGTTATGCCCAAGGCAATGTGGTGGATAGTGGGAAAGATCGTCTGAAGCCTGGATGCGAAGAAGAACTGCATTTATTGGGCTTTCTTAGCCCCCAGCTATCGTTATTGTCCCATATCCACTCCACTTTGTCAGTCACTACTACGGATGAGCTGAAGAGGAGACTTGGGCGTCTCTAAAACAAACTTTTCCTGGGTCCACGTAGGGCCACGTTACACAGGCAGCAGCTTTAAGAGCATCCCCTATGCACGGCTGGGACAGCAGCAGTGGCGGGGCCAAGTGATTCTCCAGTTGGGCCATGCCCCAGGTCAGCCAGGACAGTTTAAGCCACACTGTCCCTTTAAGGGCACCTCTCCCCTCCCACTGCTGATAGTTGTTACAGAGATCAGGCCAGGAGCTGACACATTAGCATGACTCCTGCCCAGGCTGGCTACTCCCTTCCCACCAGCCAAGCAAGTTCTGGGAAGGAGAGTGTCCCTGTAAGGGCATCCTTACTGCCCCAGGTAGCAGCAGCCAAGGGCACCAAAATAGTTAGCACAGGTCCTGAGAGACCTCACTGGAAACCAAGGCAACCATCAGGCAGTCAAGGAAGGTACCTGCAAGTCAATAGAATTCTCTCCCGCTGCCCCTGTTTATTGCTTGAGGCAGAGCTCCTTCTGTCCATTAAGCATCACATTAACATGCAGTACTGTAAAGGGGCAGCAGGCCTGGTGTCATCATGGACAATCTGCATCAGTGCTAGCCCGCTTTTCCTCTCACCTGCTACGGGGGGTAGCCTACATAGGTGGCAGCTAATATGGTGAGTGCATTCACCACACCCCTAATAATGGGTGTAGATCATATGTTCCTTTCACAAAGACTAACAGAGCTGCTGGAAGACAAGCTGCTCGACCTAGAGGCTGCCCTTGGTAAGGACATACATTTCCACATGCTATCTGATGCAACACAATCCTGGGTGCACCGTTTTCTCGTTGTATACACTAAAAAAGATGATCTGCGAGGATAAAACCAGATTGACTGGTGATACACTGGTGAAAGATGATATACACAAGCCAGAAATCCAACTCATCCCCTTGAAACTGGCCCTCAGTACTTGGTATGGGAGAACATTCATTAAAAAGGGCTGCAAAGCTAATTGTTCAAATCTCTGCAACATCCCATTGACCGCAGAGAGACCCTTGTTATATCACATCCATAATGTGTCAACTTCAGCTCTGATCACAACCTGCTGCAACGGGCAGGCTGGGGCTTTGCACAACTCCTGCTATGCTTAGGATTACAGAGTTCATCTGACAAATGATCCCTGAATACCAGAGGTGGGATATTCATGGCACAGTGGTAACATGACACCGTTTGACTGTTAAAAAAAAAAAAAAAGAAAGGGCTTGACTTACTAAATAATTAAATGTGGTACAGAGCATTAGCCCTGGAGCCTGACTTTGTGCCCTATAGCATGGGCCAGGCTGCTTAGCCTCGATATGTGGCAGGCATAAAGCCTGTCCTATATAGAAAGGAAATCAGATGTTGCTGATGAGGAAGATGTCCCCGTTGCCTATAGCAAGGGATTACAGCTCCCAGGAGCCATTCCTTTCTTAAAGGATGGTACAGGATGGAACTCTACCGTTGAAGCTGTTGTGGCTTACATGAGCCCTGGAAGCTGTGCATTTGTTCACGTCCGGGACATGCATGCGTGTTATTCTGCTTCTGTGCTAGCTGCTTGTTTATTTGTTTAGCTCTTAATGTGCTGACAGACAGCTCAGTGGTGTATCGGTGTGATGAGTTACCTCGGAGCCTGCCTAAACCTGAGTCAGGTTACCTCTGAGCTCAAGCTTGTTTAAACCCAATGACAGGTTTCAGAGTAGCAGCCATGTTAGTCAGTATCCGCAAAAAGAACAGGAGTACTTGTGGCACCTTAGAGACTGTTAGGGGGCTTATTCCTTCACCCGCTTACTGCCCTGGTCCTTCTCGCATGAACAGAGAGCAACAATACCCAAAGTCCAAAGGTGCAAACAATTCAATGTTTATTGGGGTGAACTTCCAGCAAGCATGATTCCAGTTTCCTTCCTTAGTGTCCCCCTTCCCAGCTCTGACACCACAGAGCCTTACCTGTGTCCCTGTTCCCATCCCCCCCTTAGCAAAACATGATTCCAGTTCCGCACCCCCATCCCCATTCCCATTCCCCCCCACCCACACACTTCCTGATTGACTGCAGACTATATAGTAAAACTTGAGTTCTGCTTAGTTATACCTTAACCTATCATTTTACTGAAATTTAACTAACCAATCCTAACATATTGTAACATGATTATGTAACCAATTATATCCCACCACCTTAATTAGTTTACACCCAGCAAAATTAATTATACAGCAGACAGAAACAATCTCAGAACCAGACAGAGATTATACAGACAAACAATAGCAAAGTGGGAACTATAATGACAAAACAATACAGAAGTGAGGATTTCATATCCCAGCTATTGATAAGTGAGTTCTTGGCAGACAGGATGCTATCAAACTAAGTTTCCTTTTACATTTTCTAGGCACTTCCCTTTCTCTGGAGGCGATAGGCACTATCAGGACAGGATTGTATTCCTAACAGCCCAATAGCACCTTATTTCAATGTGACTAGTTTGGAATGTGAGGATGTGACCGGTCGCTTCCCAGCTTATGGCTGCCTCTGTTGCTTAGCCAAAGGCCTTAGCCTAAGAATAGGGCCTCAGACTGTCACAGTAAGAGAAGGCTCTTACACCGGCAGACAGTGATTTTGATTGTTTCTTTTATACCTCTATAACTAGCCAAGTGATAAGAATACACTTAAATTCTTAGAGTATAGGCCTTTACAGACAGGCCAGAATATCTATATCCTAACAGAGACTAACAAATTTATTTGAGCATAAGCTTTCATGGGCTACAGCCCACTTCATCGGATGCATAGAATGGAACATATAGTAAGAATATATATATATATATATATATATATATATATATATATATATATATATATATATGTACAGAGAACATGAAAAAGTGGAAGTAGCCATAGCAACTGTAAGAGGCTAATAATTAAAATGAGCTATTATCAGCAGGAGAAAAAAACTTTTGTAGTGATAATCAAGATGGCCCATTTAGACAGTTGACAAGAAGGTGTGAGGATACTTAACATGGGGAAATAGATTCAATATGTGTAATAACCCAGCCACTCCCAGTCTCTATTCAAGCCCACTTTAATGGTATCTAGTTTGCATATTAATTCAACCTCAGCAGTTTCTTGTTGGAGTCTGTTTTGGAAGCTTTTCTGTTGCAAAATTGCCACCTTTAAGTCTGTTACTGAGTGGCCAGAGAGGTTGAAGTGTTCTCCTACCAATTTTTGAATGTTATGATTCCTGATGTCAGATTTGTGTCCATTTATTCTTTTGCGTAGAGACTGTCTGGTTTGGCCAATGTACATGGCAGAGGGGCATTGCTGGCACATGATGGCATGTATCACATTGGTAGATGTGCTGGTGAACGAGCCCCTGATGGGGTGGCTAATATGACTAGGTCCTATGATGGTGTCACTTGCATAAATATGTGGACAGATTTGGCATTGGGCTTTGTTGCAAGGATAGTTTCCTGGGTTAGTGTTTTTGTTGTGTGATGTGTGATTGCTGGAGAGTATTTACTTCAGGTTGGGGGGCTGTCTGTAAGTGAGGACTGGTCTGTCTCCCAAGATCTGTGAGAGTGAGGGATCATTTTTCAGGTTAGGCTGTAGATCTTTGATGATGCGCTGGAGAGGTTTTAGTTGGGGGCTGAAGGTGACAGCTAGTGGCGTTCTATTATTTTCCTTGTTAGGCCTGTCCTGTAGTAGGTGACTTCTGCGTACCCTTCTGGCTCTGTCAATCTGTTTCTTCACTTCAGCAGGTGGGTATTGTAGTTTTAAGAATGCTTGATAGAGATCTTGTAGGTGTTTGTCTCTGTCTGAGGGATTGGAGCAAATGTGATTGTATCTTAGAGCTTGGCTGTAGACAATGGATTGTGTGGTGTGTCCTGGATGGAAGCTGGAGTCATGTAGGTAAGTATAGTGGTCAGTAGGTTTCCGGTATAGCATGGTGTTTATGTGACCATCGCTTATTAGCACAGTAGTGTCCAGGAAATGGATGGCTTGTGTGGACTGGTCTAGGCTGAGGTTGATGGTGAGTCATCCCAATGAGTCATCCCTGAGCCAGAGAGTGTGATGAGTCATTAAAGACAATTACCTGCAAGTCTTGCGATAGGCTATTCAACCAGGATTCAGCAAATCCACAGGCGAAGATCCACCCAGGTGATCCCAAGGCACATATAGAGGCTGCTCAGGGAAGGAGTCTCTCCAGTATGTTCAACATCACTACCTGGCCAGGAACACTCTCTTTGCCAGTACTTTCAAAAGCCTGCTCCTGCTTTAGCCCATGGCCGCTTCCACACTAGCCAGCCCCTGTTCCAGCCTCCATCTGCTCCTGCCTCAGCTGTTTGCCCTGCAATTCTGACAATGGAAAACAGAGACAGGCCCTGCCCCGAGGAATTTACAGGCTTAAAAATAAGACTTGTTCTGGACAAAGCATTGACTGAGATTCACTAGGTTCCTGGTCTCCAAGGGTATGTATGTCTACACAGCCTGCAGCAGTGAGCCTCCCAGCCCCGGGGGATAGACTTGGGGTAGTGGGGCTCATCCTAGCGCTCTAAACCTAGCTGTGTAGACAGAGCTTTGAAGGTGCAGCTCAGGTAGGGTTTCTGAAGCCCACCCAGGCTTCAGAGCCCGAGCTCCAGCCCAAGCTGCAACTTCAAAGCACTGCCTACACAGCTATTTTTAAGTGCTAGAGTGAGCCTTACTCCCCCAAGTCTGTCGAGCCGCTAGCTCGATAGACGTACCCCAAGTGCTCCAGTGACCTGCCCTACAAAAGTTTTGCAAAACTGATGCCACTTGGAATCCTTAAAGGAATGAGTTCATTTCTCCTTCCTTCCCTTTGGTCACTTAGGCCCAGATTCAATGGTATTTAGGCACCTGACTCCCGTTGATTTCAATGAAAATTAGGAGCCTAAATACCTTTGAGGATCTGGACCTTAGTGGGTAGATACACTGGTGGAAGGCTGATAGAGAGAGGATGAAACATAATGAATTCCTCTCAGCCCATGCTGAGGCAATATTACAGGCCCAGAGAACCTTCCCCTTAGCCTCCACTGAAGCTGCCAAATCCTGCCCAAAGGAGCTAATCAGGATGGTGAACTGTTCCATCAATGCCAAGTGCCTACAGCCTGCAACAGAACCCAGCACCTAGTGAACTGAACCGTTACACTGGCACAGTTACATCTGTCTAGGGGTGTGTGAAAAATCCACATCCCTGAGAGGTGTAGCTATGCTGACCTAACCGCCAGTGTAGACAGTACTAGGCTATCGGAAGAATTCTTCTGTCAATCTGTGTGCTGCCTCTTGGGGAGGTGGATTAACTACAGCAATGGGAGAACCCATCCCAGTCCTGTAGTGAGTGTCTATGTTGAAGTGCTACAGTGGTGTAACTGCAGCTGTGTCACCACAGCATTTTAAGTGTGGACATAGCCTAAAAAGTTCACAGATATTCAGCAAGGCTTCCCAAACAACCTAGATCCACCCTGCCTACTCCCACCAACCCATAGTCTGCCTGTGTTCCCAGAATTCAGTACATTCACTTATCAAGAAGGTCTGAACACCCTAAATGAGTCTCAGTCCAAGATTTACGAACCCAGCTTGGCCCCTTCCTGGCTTGTGAAAGAGAATCATGAGTAACTGGTGAAAACTCCTGACCAAAATAGCCAACATATCATTCAGAGAAAGAATCTTTCATTCCTCCTTCAAACACACAATTGGCCAATAGACACTGAAGAAAATGACCTTACATTCATCGGTTCTAGCCAGCTACCGCCCAATGTCAAACCTCCCGTTCCCGAGCATGCTCATAGAGAAGCTAGCAAAAGGGTGACTACAAGCTCATCTAATTGAAGCCAAGACTCTAGAACCAGCATAATCTGGATTCAAGCCACGATATGGAACTGCAACCACTTTACAGGTACTGATGGAGGATCTCCTCCTGTCAATGGACAGAGGGCAGACATCCATGCTCATCCTCCTGACCAAGCTGCAGAAAGCAGCAGTGCTTTCTTGCTTAAAAAAGGTGTCAAGGGTGCAGGGTAATGATCTAAAATGGTTTGAGTCCTTCCGGGAAGGATGCACCCAGTGAGTGGTGATGGGAAACAGCAGTTTCATCACTTAGACTCCTCACTTGAGTCCCACAAAGATCAAGTCTCTCTCCCATCCTTTTCAACAGCTACATGCAGCTACTAGGTGAACTGGTCAGATGACATGGACTCAAGTGCCAGCAATATGCAGAGGATACACAGCTCTAACTATCCTTCACCACGTATGACCACGTTACTAACGCCAAGACGGCCCTGCTCAGTTCCCCTGGATGCTCTGAAGTTATCTCACAAGCCCTGCAAAATCACCCAGTAGCCATTGGAGCTGAGAGCGGCTCCAGGAGCTTTGGGGGGCTACCTGAAGGGCAGTGCAACTGATTCACTGTAGCTCAGTGCAAGTGAGGATGTGAAGCAGAAGTACAAACCTTCTTAAAGTGAAAGAACCTGGCTAGGCTGGATTAAGGCATAAGGTCTATGCCTAGGGCCCTGGCTCTTGAGCTATGTGATTACCTCAGAATTTCGGCGTTCATTCAAACAAAATTAAGTTTGTAGCTCTCATAGACGTGAACAAATGTGACTCCAGTGTAACCAATGCAGGGACATCTGCTTGGGTGCAGATAGCCTGAAACAATAGCTCTGAGAAGTGTGAGCTACTTCAATGGGGGATTATCTCCAAGACTCACATCTCTCAGGGTGGGTGGGGAGGGAGCTGAGAACATCACCCCAGCAGAGGACTCCGTGTGGCTGAAAGAGCAGATGGGCAGTAACCTTGGTGTACCCAAGCAATGGCTCCTGAGATAAATACTGGTGCCCACCTTCGCTGCCAATTCTGCTGCTCCTGGCAGATGAGGGGTCCGCCCACTGCCACTGTAGGTAATGGCATGGACATGGGATTGTGTGGGTGGAGCCCTGGGGCATCCTGTGTTTTGGTGTGCCTGAGGCGCCAGGTTTCCTTAATCCAGCTCTCAGCCTGGGTAATGTGAACGCATCAGTGCAGTTAGGTTGTGAATGGTTCAGGTTGTTTGGTGTAGACACCCCTCGGTTCTCACATTTTTTTCAGTTCCCCTGTTCCGAGGTGTCAGTGGTTCTGTCTAGTCTAATCTGGTCAGTCTGTCTGCCTATCACTGTGGTATCTAGGTGCTGGCCAAAACAATGGTGCACAAAAGCCCAGAACAAAAAGATCTTTATCTGTTCCTCTGGGGCTGAGGAGCACAGAATTGTGAGTGTGGAATATTTAGCGCCTTGCTGGCTCTGGGGGAAGGCTTTCCTGAGATGGTATTTTAGGCCTTTCATGGATTTTAAAGCCAGGAGGGACCATTGTAACATCCTGCATCACACACGCCATAGAATTTCACCCAGTGAAAGCATCTAGCCTTCACCTGAACAGTGTTAGGCCCCAGGGGGCTCAGGCTCTTTTCTGATGAAGGATCCTATGTGCAGGGCCCAGGGCCAAGAATGCTGTGTTCCCAGTGCCTGACAGACTGGGCCTATCCCGGCCTGAATAAATTAACGGAAGTCTTGAACCAAAGCCTTGGGTTGGAACCCAGTGAACTCTGGACCTTTCAGATTTGGGGATCTGAATGGTGCACTGTGAGCCTGTCTCTGATATTAGCCTCTCATGACTCCTAACAAGCTCTGTCATCAGCTCGAAATAAGGGTGCCCTGGGACAGCTGTCCCGTAGATATAATGATTGTGATCAGTTTGCTTAGGGCAACAGCCCTGACTGTGCCGTTTTAAACCTGTTATCACAAGTTGCTTTGGATGTTGAGCAAGTTGTTGCTTCTTTCACCCCGACGGTCAGATTCTAATCTCAGTCATGCCGGTGTCAGTGATTGAAGCCAGTGGAGTTATTCCAGACTGACTGAGATCAGAATCAGTCCCTGGAACAGCCAGGAGCAAGTATCACAATGCAAGTTTCATGGCAGAAGAACCAAATGTTGTGAGAAAGTAAACCCTAATTCAGGGCCATTATCTTGTCATCATTACAAAGAGGATCATTGCTTCTCAGGCTCCTTTGACAGGAACGTCCTGTGCTACTCTGCCATAGTTTATTATATGGGATAAGAAGAACCATTAGATAAAATTACAGCCTTGCACCGCCTTTGTAAGATGTGCATTATTCTTCATGTTATACGCTTCATATGTCTCTCAGCACTGAAGAGTCTTGTTGGAGCTACAAACCCCTCACCTTTCTACAAGCCCCAATCACAAACCTGTAATCATGTTACTCCCATAATCACAGTTAAGAAAGGCTGTCAAAAAAGCTCATCTAAAGTGACCCTTCTAATCATACTGTGTGATGATACTCTGATGGTGGTAATATCAAGCACCTTTTCCAAAGGTGGCAGACAGTGGGTTGAGATAAAACAGGGGATCCCACTAGATTTTGGAAAGTCTGCACTCCCATCTTGAAGGGGTGTGGCAAGACAATGGCTGGCTTTAAAGAGATGGATCCCCAAGATACTGGACATGCCTGCGAGGAGCTAAACACCCTCCACTCCTGTGGATGTTATTTGGAGCTGACGGCACTCCACACTTCAAAGGAGTGCTCAGCACCTCCCAGCATGAACTCCCTAACTACACAGCACTGTGGAAAGAGCAATGTCCGGCTGCACTGCCTGAAATGCAGTGCCTTAAAGTGCGTGAGGAATATCCTATACTGCCCTGGCTCTGGTCACTTCTGTCCCTGCAGTGTTGTGACTGATCGAATAGCCTTCTGGGTAGGGAGTGGTCTCCAAAGTCTCTAATAAAGTTTGCCTCTTCTTGTTCACCCATCAACCACTGACCAGCAGGCAAAAAAGATGGGCATTAGGAGGGATGAAAATAATAAACTCTGTTCTCCCATGAGAGCAATTCAGTCTTCATTACTGGAAAGCACTTTGGGATACTTTGAGCATGAAAAGTACATAAGGCCCATTAACTTCTATTCTCTATTAGTCCAAGAAGGTATAATAGTTAATAGTTTGTAATGCATTGCAACCTATTGGACCAGACCTATCTATAATTTAGGCCTGTCTACATTATTCATCATCTTTGTTATGTTCCGGGCATACACACAGGGAAATTAGATAAAAACATAAGTACTCTTGCTGGAAGCTTGGACTGCAACACTACTTTATTTCTTAGAATTCAGAATGATAATCTATACAATGAGCAAAAAACAGAGAGAGACAAAACAGGCTGCTCCCTAAAAAACATTAAGGTACAACTTACTTAATATTATTGCACAGTGGCTGAGTGTAGACTGCCTGCTACTAGGCCCAGATTGTACAGAATCCTCTACCCAGCAAACAGCACCAAAAAAACCCTGAAATGTAAAGTGATGATTTACAATTTTAAGTACACCACAATCACTGTTTTACTTTGTAATGCTTTAGGTCCTGCTTCTGCTCCCATTCAAGTTATTGGCATATGCTTATTGACTCGTGGTGCAGGATCAGGTGCTTAGGCCAGGTCTATACTAAACAGTTCGGCTGAATCACTCTCAGGTTCTCTCTGCGTCCAGACTAGTTGCAATGCCCTGTGAGCACCTACTCCACAATTCCTGGCTCAGCTCCTACTCTAGGAGGTTTTTTCATTGGACTGCTGGTAAGCTGTGGGATGGTAACAAGAGGATGAGTTGAACTATTTCAGCTAATCTGCATCCATCCTGGCACTGAACTGGTTGAGCCTTTACCTGTTATTAAATCTGCTGACAGGTGGTCTGTTCTAGACCACTCGACCATTTGGGGCCCTTATGTAAGAACAAAATGTTCTTACCAACATTGCACATCTGTAGCGTAGAGCAGGCACCAGGGCTTGTGAAAGGTGACATATCTACTCCTATTGCCAGGTAGCCCACAGAACAGCAGCAGCAGGAGAGTGCTTTCCACCCCTCTCCCCCAGCAGGACTCAACCCTGATCTAGGGACACCCTCTGCCTCAGAAGTATGCAGTTCAGTCTCTACGTCTCTTCAGTCCCTTGCTCTTGTTTGAGACTGCCAACAAGGATGCCAATTAATGCAGTTCTGGGGTGGGTCCTGTGCTCTGACTATTTGCCCACCAAGAACTGGACTGAGACCACTGGACCTCATGTCATACAGTCCCCCCAAACAGCCATCAG